>NC_044986.1:67431387-67732436 GCF_008728515.1 Papio anubis
AAGTGTGTGTGTGTGTGTGTGTGTGAGATAGTGTAAGAGTGTGTGTAAGAATGTGAGTGTGTGACAGAGTGTGTTTGTGTAAGTGTGTGTGAGTGTGTGAGAGAGTGTGTGAGAGAATGTGTGTGAGTGTGTGAGAGAGTGTGTGTAAGTGCATGTGTGCGTGTGCATGTGCACTGTTGTTACCCTCCCACCCTCAGCTATGACTGGGGAAGCTGGCTCTTCCCTGACAAGCCAATCCGCAGGTCCTTGGCTCCATTGCCTGGCTGGCAAGCAGGGCTGAGGCTGCCATGGTGGGTGAGGGCCTGCTCCTGCCAGGCCAGGGGTTCAGGAGGGTAGCCAGGTTATTCTCCCGGTAAGGTGGGGAGGGGCAGGGAGGCAGAGGGGGAGAAGGCTCTCCAGCTCACCCAGCCACCGCCGCTTCTGGCCCACCTCCATGTCTTCACCCTCCTCGCAGGCACAGTAAGGCAGACATCAGTTTGGCGGTGCTGAAGGGCTTTAATAGAGGCGGAGGGAGGCCAAGGCTGTGGATCGAAGGAGGAGAACTTCAGGACCCTCCAGGGGCAGAGATCAGCATCGCTCACCAATCAGTATTTCCTAAGCCCTGGGGTGGGCTGCAGAGCCAGAGCCAGTTAAACTGAGGAACTCATGAGGCCCTCATTCTGTGACAGTCACCATGTGTGCCATTGGATTCCAGAGGTTTCTAACCGCTGGAAGGAATCAGAGTTCATCTTCTCCATCCTTTCTTTCCGCCTCTCACGGCGTAGATGGGGAATGTGGCTCCACAGACGGGTCTTCTCCAAGGCACCTCCTCACAACCATTGGCATGAAGTTGGGGACACATCTCCCAGCTTGGGGCTGGCCTCGACCTAGAGGAAGTCAGTAGTGTCCTTCACTTTGTGACCGGATGGGGACTAAAAGTCACTAAATTTTCAAAATGTTTCCTCCCTACCCCGCCTACCAAGTAGATAGAGATTCCCATAGAACTTCCATCTAGGGGTCAGAGCATCATGTACAGGAGCCCCCTAGGAAAGGGCAACTTCTTCCTGAGCAGGACCAGGACCACAGACCCTGAGCAGGACTAGCTGACTGCGTTAGACAGACTTCTCCAGAGATCTGGAGCTGCCCCCAGGACAGGTAAGGTTTGAGGAGTGCAGCAGAGAATACTCAATGCCTGACGCTCTTCACTAATGCATCCTGCCGCCACTCTCGCCTGGCCTCGGAACCCCACACTGCTCCTGCAGCACCGGGCACCCTCCCTCCTCCAGGAATGTGCTTTGGTCTCAGCGGCAAGGTCTGATTGTCTAAGGAATACCCTGTAAGAAGCGGAGGGGGCCGGACTGGAGAGAGAGAGAGGAGCCATGTAACTTGAAAGGCTGGCCTAGAAGACTTACAGTGAGGTTTCCCAAGATTGAATCAGTTCCCGCACTTCCTGGGGCTGAGCCCTGTTCCGTTGTAATAAGCACTAAGTAGGGAACAGGTGACCAGACACGCACCACCATGGCTGCTATGACTCCAAATACACAAAGTGAGCCCCTTAACCCTCCTTCCAGGGGGATGCCCTCCGACTCAGTGCAGCGCAAACTTAGCCTAATAAAGCCCAACTCCCCATTTGTATTCATCGTATTTTAACTTCACCTTTCACACTCAAACCCACCAATTTCTACCCAAGCCCGCCCAGTCCAACTCAGCCTACTTAAACGCAATGGCATCTACTCAGCCAGTGGGCACCGTGCATGGTTAACCAGGTTGTACCTTGCACAAGGGTGCCTGACTGAGCCAGGCAACACCAAGCCCTGCTGCCTCTCTGTTGGGAAAATCCCACCTCTTAGGGAGCAGGAAAGGAACAACAGGGGATTAGTAACCCCTCTATACACACTCACAATCACAACATTCTCCGCTCAGGGCCCCCACCTCCACCTAGTGTCTCAATGGGCTTGGGGCACAGTCAGGTCTGTGGGGAAGGTCTGTGAGTTGCCTTCTCTCAGCCTCCCCCTGCTAAAGGTGTATAGGCCAGGTGAGCAGTGCACTTAAGAGACCCATGCTCTTCCACACCCAGCCCAGCCCAGGGAGACAGTTAGACAGAGCCACAAATAGGGAGGGACACTGGACCACAGAGTCATAGAGAGACAGAGAGGCAAAGACAGACCAGGAGAGACAGACAGGAGCATGAGTCAGGGACAGAGAGAGATGAAGCAGGGGGAGGCGTTGAGAGAAGGAAGTGTTGGATGGCAGGGGTGGGGAAGGGACCACGGGGAACCCCAAGTTTAACTGTGGGACTCCAAGTGTTGCCATGTGGCCTTAGGCAGGCAACCCCGCCTCTCTGGTTCTCAGAGCACCCCCTGACCGAAAGGAGAGCTTCCTTGATTCTTCTCAGCTGGTCAGGGATGGTGTGGGGCAGGGAATGGCCCTGGGATGGTGCCAGCCCCTGCCAGGGCGGGGCCATCTGCAGAGCCAGGAAAGCTACAATGGTGAGGGAGAAAGAGAGGAAGGACTGAAGCGGAAGGATTTTGCTGGTGCTGGGGCTCGCTTTCTTCCCTTGAAAGGAGCAGCAGTTATGTTCTTGCCACCCCGCCTCAGTTCACGTTCATGATCAGGATGTGAGTGAGTGTGCATATGTGTGTTTGCATTTGTGGCTCATGTACCACTGCGTATGTGTGACTATCTGGATGTGTTTGTGACAAAATGGCGTAAATGAGAGACAGAGAGAGAGAGAAGTGTATGTGTGTGTGTGCATGTGTGCACACGCATGTGTACATGTGCACATGTGTCTTTGGGTTGAGAGCATATGTGTGGCTGTGGGTGAGCAAGGTGAGCGTGTATATGAGTGTGGATGTGTATGCTGCATGATGGGTGCATGTGTGCATGTCGAGCATGTCGAGCTGCTGGAGAGGAGGCTACAGACAGAGGTGGCTGCCTTGAGCTGGCTGTGTCTATGGCTCTGGCGTAGCAATGAGCCTGTCACATAGTAGGCCTACACCATATCATGGTGAAATAAATGCTTGGTGGGAGTCAGTGAGAGGCTCCTGGACTTTTAGAGGAGGCCTGTAAAGTTAAGAAACTTCTAGCCAGGGGGCAATCATGGACACTTACACGGTGTTTTCCAGTTCCCCAGGCCCTTCACCTGAGTCCTCTTGTTTGGGTCTTTTCACCAAACCTGAGGGATTTAACCCCATTTTACTGATGAGAGAGTGGAGGCTCACTTTTCCAAGGTCCCACCAGGGCCTGGGGCAGAGCCAGGGTCATGACAGCTCCTCTGCTGCAAAACCTGTAAAACCCTGCTGTTTCCCCTTCCCTGGGCACAGGAGCTGCTGAGAGTGTCCCTGACTCTCAGGTGCAGATTTTCACTATTATTTGTGTTGGGTAAGAGTGTCTGTGGGCAGTCAGCATCTCCAGGGAAACCACAGTGAACACCCTCCTCTAACCTATCCCTCCTCTCAGTTGTTCCGCTGCTCCCTGCGTCCCCTGCACTGTAGCCCTGTGCCTAACTGGGTAACTCGGGGCCAGCCCCTGCCCTCTCTGGCCCTCATTTCTTCATCTGCAGGTGGGAGTGGTGCTGAAGACTAAGTGGAATCACAGATGGAGATGACTGGCACCTAGTAGGTGCTCAGGAAATACTGGCTTCTAAGAGGAGCCTGGCTCTTTCCCCTGCAGCCCCAGCCACTGCAGCTCTTTCTTGCTGCTTCTCCCAAGTCTCACAGATCGCCTGGGAAATCATCTCTGACCTGCCGTTTCCCAGTCAGCTCACTTGCTGCTTCCACATGCTGAATCCCACATCTTCAGGCCTTACTGGAGCCAGAGGCCCATCCTGCCCACCCTCCAGTGTCTAGCAAGACCCATCCCTAAGGCACAAAGGGCAGAGAGGTGCCTGTCCCATGGGCTATGAATCCTGCTAGGGAAAAGTTCTCTCCCAGGGTCTCAGCCTAGAGAATCCTGTCTTCCTTTGCTGGGCTGTCTTGGTTGGCCCTTCCCCACATTGGGACTCAGTTTCCCCATCTCTACAATGATGTGGTTACTCCATCTATAGCTCAGACCCCACGGGTCCCTATGGCTCTGATGAAACATCCCCGGACTAATGGGTTTTTCTGCACATAGTTCGGGTGCTTTGGCCTTTGCCTTCAGTGAGCCGGCCCCACTATCTATCCAGTGAGGCCATTTGCCCTGCTCTGCCAGGATGAGGTCGGACTCCAGGAGGCCTGGGCGTGAGCCTCCCCTCTGTCTGTGCGTGCTGGTTTGGGTTCTCTGAGCCTCACTTCCTCATCTGTTGAATGGGGAGAGTGATATGGACCCTGCCCACCTCCCAGCACCAAGCCCGGTGAGGGGAGTAAAGCCCTGCAGAGGCTCTGAAGGGTCGCAGAGAAACGGCAGATTGCAAGCTGGTCACAACGCGGAGGTGAAGTGCGTGGTGGGTGAGGGCGTGAGCCTCCAGCCATGATGCTGGGATTTGAAAGTGGCTCTTCAACCCCAGCTGCACGCCCTGGGCAGCCTCTCATTTGTGGAATGGGGGAATAGTGGAAATAGGGCTTGGGGGGCTGTGGTGAGGATTAACTGAGGCATCTGTACATGAGCGCCGAGAGCCGTGCTTGGCTGCGTCAGCACGCAGTCACCGCCACTGTGTTCCTGTTCCAGCATTGTCCTGGGTGCCTGACACCTGTCACTCCCATCTGACCTCTTCTGACCTTCATCCTGAGGGCCCTGCCACCCTCTGCCTGCAGAAGAATGCACGTTCCAGGTTTGGCATCCCACCCTCTCCTCATGAGCCAAACTCACCCAGGCTCCCTATTTTCATGTGGCACTGCCCACCTGGCCAGCCCTCCCCAACCTAGTGGTCTAAGGCCAAACCATTACTCATACAATAAGCACTTACTGAGTGCTTGCTATGTACCAGGCCCTGTTTCCAGCATGGAAGGGCAGCCTTATTGGTGCTGCCTGTCCAGCACTGAGAGCTTGTGCTGGAGCTGAACAGGGTGCAGAAGGGTAAAGGAACCATGGCCACCTCCCCGAATGACAAAACCTCTGACACTCTCTCCCCAAGAGTGCCCAATAGTGCTCTGCAGAGCCCTGGGAACCATAACTGGGAGGGGGCGGTCAGAGCCCAGGGGCTCCAGGACCCCCACTCCTGCTCACACTCATGCATCTTGCACACTGGAATTCTGCAAGCTGTTTTATAAAACAAACTCTGCAGTTAGAGGAGGGTTGAGAAGCACCACTCAAATCCAACCCTTCTCAGCATAGACAGGAAAATTGAGACCCAGAGGGACTTGGTCAAAGTCACTCCTAGATTTTGAGTCATCCAACTTCTAATGTTCTTCCCACAGCATCCTCGGAACTCTTTTTCAGGCCTGTACCCTCTGGCCCCTGGTTTCGAGTGGCCCAAGTTGAGCCTCTGGAAATGCCCATCAAATATAGGTCAGCCCTGAGAGCCTCAGACCCTGGTGGACACCTTTCCCCTGCCAGCCCCACACTTTCAATTGATTAATAACGACATATTAGAGACGGTAGCACAAATTAATTTCTGAATCGTGCCATTAGTGAGTAATTAATTTCTTTGCTCTGGGAAATGAAGATATCCCTGACGAGCATGTTATCTAAATCTATAAAAGAGGAGAAACGCTGAACGG
Organism: Papio anubis; assembly: GCF_008728515.1. Taxonomy (NCBI): domain Eukaryota; kingdom Metazoa; phylum Chordata; class Mammalia; order Primates; family Cercopithecidae; genus Papio; species Papio anubis. The sequence goes on from NC_044986.1 coordinate 67,437,006, forward strand.
GCAACTCCATTAATGCAAACATTGATTTTCTTTTTGGCCATTCCCCCTCTCTTGTGTGAGAGTTTTCCCCCAATTTCTATACCCCCACTTTTTGGGAGGGCGGCGTCTGTTTTTCCAAGGAAGGGTGGGGGCCCCTGGAGAGGGGGAGGGCTGCCTCTTGATACCTTCGGCAGCAATCAAAAGATCGTATGTGCTTACTGCAGCCAAATAATGTCCTTATTGGATGCTATTAAGGATACGGTTGCCATAGAAACCCAGGATCTCGACCCACCAGGTTCGGGTGCCAAACCTGGAACGTGCATTCTTCTGCAAGCTGCTGGAGGTCTGGGAGTGATGGGAGGAGAGAGGTGGCTGAGCTGGGAGGTTGTGTTGTGGTCTTCCATACCAGCCCCTCCATTAGATTGCAGCTGCCTACTCTATAAAGTCCTCCAGGATTAGCATATCTCCATGTTTTCCCCACTCTCCCCGATCTGGTAGCTGGCACACTACCCAGCTGGCCTGACTTAAGACCTCTTGGACTGTCTAACACATTCCTATCTATGTGACTCTGGGCAAATTGCTTAGCCTTTCTGTGCCCCATTTCTTCATCTCTAAAAAGGCGATAATAGTCCCTTTTTTTAGACTGATTATGAGAATTTAATGAGATAATGAATGTAAAGCGCTTAGCACAGTGTCTGGCCTGGGGTGAGTGCTTGATCAATGAGAGATATTATTACCATGGCAAGTGGAGGGTGGAGGGTCTGTCAGGGGACGGGAGCAAAATCTGGAGTCTGGTCTGATTCAGATCTGAGGCTTGCTTCTGCCTGGCTGTGTCCCTGGGCAAGTGGCAGTCTCTGTGATCCTTGGCTTGTCTTTTAGATGGAGATGAGGATGCTGATGGTACAAGCGGGATGACCATGCCTCTCAGTGTTCTAGACGGTTCCTGTCTACACCTATTTTCCAGCGTACTTATTCACAGCACACACAGACACTTGTTGGATGCTTGTTACCCACAAGGGGACCCAGGGTGTTAGGCTCAGAGGAGGTCCCAGGCTACCTGTCCCTTACTACCGATGTTGCTGCAGCCTCAGCTGTCTGGATTGGGCCAGGAAGTCACCTCATTAGCTCAGATTCCAGGTCCCCCAGGGCAACCTCATGCAGGCCTCTGCTCTGAGGTCAAAGGAACAAAAGGAGAGGCAAAGGCTGTTCACCCCCTGCCTGGCTCCAGACACCAGCTCCTGCAGGATATCATGGCCCCTTGACCCAGTCAACCCCAATTAGTGCCCTGGGAGAAAGACCTGGCAGTGGCCTCCCGGCCATGGCTTCCTGGGGCTCCCTGCGCACCTCATCCCATTCAGGTCTGGGTGTCAGCCCTGACCTAGAGGGCCTGGCTGTGCCCAAGGCCTTGCCCGTGCCCCAGTTCATTAGGACCTTTTGGACCAAGGATATTCAGATACATGCTGGCCTCATGATGGTTCACCATCTGGCCACCTGTCACTAACCAGAACCTCGGGCTCCTTATCTGTGAAATGGGTGAAATAATCCCTGCCTCACTTGTTGGATTGAATTTCATGATACACGAGAAAGGGCTTTGTAAACTCTAGAGTGATGTGCACCCCATGAGCTGTGGGTCTCATCGAGGGACTCCTAAAGCAGATGTCTGTGAGGCCAGCCCTGAAACTGTGCCAGTTTCTTTTTAGACCCTTGGCTTCTGTGATGACAGTCAAGTTTCCATGGGAACAACATAACTCCACCCATTCACACGTGTGTGAGCAGAGAGGTCCCTCAGAGGCCACGGAAGCTCATGTTGCTGTCTTGGCTCTGCTGTCAGCCTGCTAGGGGATTTAAGGCCAGTTGCCTCAGTTTCCCCATCTGTCGCAGGGCATGCTGATGCCAATTCTGTCTCTCCCACAGGTCCCTGTGAGTAACTGGAGAAGGGGTGAGGTTGCTCATTACATGGCAGAGAGAGGTGGGGAATACACGCAAGTACTCCTGAGCTGGAAGGACTTTCCCAGCTCTGGGGGCTTTGGCCAAGTTACCTCATCTCTCTATGCCTCAGTTTCCTCCATGGCCAAATGGCTTTGTAATATCTATCCTATAGGCTGTGAGGATTAGCAGTAAATTATGTGAAGTGCCTGGCTCACAGTCAGGACTTGGCAAGTGGTAACTACTGCTGTTATTATTATTTTCACACTGGCAAGGTTAAAACATTACCCAAGTGAGGGACATCATTTTTGTTTTTCACACAAGAGCTGTGCACCTGGGGGCTGATTTTATTTGAGTTTGGTGCGCTGGATAGGAAGCACAGAAAGCCTGGCCCGAGCTCTTAACTAATGTCCTACCTCCCTTGTCCCCACTGAGCAGGGAAGGCCTGAAGTTCAAGGTGATGCGGTCAGGGAGAGAAGGAGGTAGGAAGGCCAGCTCTAGGCTTCATGTTCCCTTTCCCCTAAACTGAGAATAAGTTTCCCTAGGAAAGTGGACCCGCATTCATGAGTAGACAGGTGAGCTGAGCGGACCCACTACCCTCAGTCAGTGACATTTTCTTTATTCATAGTGGTGGAATGTGGTGGTGGCTCCTCAGGGAGTTCCAGGGTCCTAGGAATTACCCCAAGGGACACATTAAATTTTCAGATGTAAGCGCTGGCAGTTCTCAGACCCTCACAAACCCCCTTCCCTGGGCCCCAGGGCAGGATGAGAAGGGGCAGAGGCAGAACAGGGCCTGTGACCTGTGGCCTGCTCAAGGTGTGAGTGCAGGGACTGGAACTAACTGAATTGGTCACAAGGGGATTACAGATGGGCAGGGGTTCCTTGGGGGCCTGGTGTTCAGGCTGGGCTGGTGGGGGCTATTTGAGAGGGGTCACAGGTTCAGAGAACCTCAATGACTGCCCCTCCTCTCTAAGCCACCCACCCTGCCCAAGTGGAACCCTGGAGTTGGAGGCTGACAGCAGGCAGGCTGGGGGAGAATGGCCCTAGAGTAGCGGCCTGCAGGCTACTGACGAGCTGCTGCCAAGGAGGCTCTGGCTGAGCCAGTGTGGCGGGGGCTGTGGGGGAAAGCAGGGCTCCTGGCCTTGGAAACTCTGTGCATCTTAGCAGGTTCTCCTGCACTTCTTAGCTGTAGGACCTTGGGCACTCAATCAAGTCAATCAACCTCTCTGCACCTCAGTTTCCTCATCTATAAAATGGGGGCCAGTAGCAACTACATCATGCCATATTAACTCTATAGAACTACAGTGAGTATTTGACAGAATCATGTGTATAAAATGCCTTGCACAATACGCAGCACAGAGCAACTTAGAGAAGTACTGTGAGGACTTAAAAAAAAAAGATCCTTTAAGAGCACCCAGGTCAGTGTTTGCCACAAAAGGGCCAAACCTATTGGCTTCAATACTCTAGGTTTGAAAGAATAAACCAGGCTTGTACTCTAATATAATTTTGGATATATTTTCCCTCCAAATCTCATGTTGAAATTTCATACCTAATGTTGGAGGTGGGGCCTAATGGGACCTGTTTGGGTTATGGGATGGGTGGTGGGTCCCTCCTGAATACCTCGGTGCCATCCTGGTAGTAATGAGTGGGTTTTCATGCTATTCGTTCCTGGGAGAACTCACTGGAAAGGAGCCTGGCACCTCCCTCTCCTCTGTCTTGCTTCCTTCCTCTCACCATGTGATGCCGACTCCCTTTCACTTTCTGTCATGAGTGGAAGCTTCCCGAGGCCTCATCAGGAGTAGGTGCTGGTGCCATACTTCTTATACAGCCTGCAGAACCATAAGCCAACTTTATCTATTTCATTATAAATTACTCAGCTGCAGGTGTTCCCTTATAGCAATACAAACAAACTAAGACAGGCTCCAAGGAAACCTGAGTGGGGAGGAGGGAGTGGGCAGGGGTTGAAGAGAGAGGCTGTGTGGAGAAGGATAGGCTTGCATGGCCTTTTCCTGGTCATGCCCAGATTTCTTCCCCTCCAACATGTCCAGGTTTTAGGAGGAGAGGGTGTCTTCTGCTGGCAGAGGTGTGGCAGATGGAAAGGACTACAATAAGGAAAGAGACAAGACCATTTCCAGCCATGTTAGAGTTACTGCGTTGCTGAGACTGGACTTGCCCTCTCCCCATAAATACCTACAGAACCAGACAAAATATGTGAAACAACTATTTTCAGACATTGACAGTAGGTAGCTGTTGACTGTGATTGTCGGGATGAAGGAAACAAATTAGGTGGACCCTGTGATCACTCCTGCCTGGAGGCACTATTCTGACTGCACTGTAAGGAGGAGGGGCCCAAGGAGAGCTGAGTGAACTCTCTCAGTTGAGGGGATGGATTGGCATTGGATCAGGCTGAGGCAGCTGGAATTTGTGGAGCAGAGAACGGATACAAGGAAGCTATGCACAGAAAGGATTTTGGAAATCTCCATAGGAATTCCCCAGATTCTGTTGCCAAGTCCTAAGACATGGCTATTTAGGGTAAAACTCCACAAGCCTAGCAAAGAGTGACTAGGGAGCTGTAAACTAAGCATTTCCCCACATTTATAAAGGCATGGAAGACCTTCAAGTTCTGACCAGTCAGACTGTAGAGTCCCCAGGAGGGTGATGTCTTAGTAATAGGCCTCAACAAGTTCAAGGGGCAGAGTACTCTAAACTCATCTTGAGTGAATTTAACAAGACTTTAGAGGATTAAAAGTCTTCTGTAAGTAGAGGATCTGTAAGTAACCTAACTGCATGTTAAAACAAAGTCCAACACTTTTTAAAAACTACAGCAAGATTAGCACTCTGCAACGTCCAACATTCAATAAAAAAAATAACAGCGTCCAGCATTCAATAAAAAATACTTGACACATATATGGGAACATTCTCAACTCATTTTATGAGGAAAGAAGTATCCTGATACCAAAACAGATAACAGATAAACGTGTTATAAGTGTAAGAAAAATTTAGACCAATATCCCTCAAGAAAATAGATTCAAAAATCCTTTACAAAATTTTAGCCAGTTGAATTTTAAATTCTGTTAAACGTCATAAGCAAGTGGGGCTTATCCCAGAAATGCAGGTTTGGTTCACCATCTGAAAAATCAATCTGTAAAATTAACCATATCAAGAAATTAAACTAGAAAAACCATATGATAATTTCAATAGATACAGAAAAAGCATTTGACAAAATTTCCATTCATCCATGATAAATATTCTTAGCAACCCAGGAATAGAAGAGAATTTCTTCAACCTAGTAAGGATGTAATATAATTAATAATGAGAAACTTATGCTTTCCCCATAAGATCAGGACAAGACAAGAATGTCCACTCATACAAATCCTATTTAACATTGTACTGGAAGATCTGCCAGTGCAATATGGCAAGAAAAAGAACTAAAAGCACCCAGATTGGAAAGGAATTTAAATAACTGTCTTTATTTGCAGATGACATAATTGTCTACATATAAAATCCAAACAGAATGTACCAAAAAACTACTAGAACATATGAATTTAGCAAGGCTTCAGGATAAAAGGTTAATATAAAAAATTTAATTGTATTTCTGTGTACTAGCAATGAACAATTAGAAAGTGTAATTTTTAAAAATCCATTTACAATAGCATGAAAATGTGAAACGCTTGGGGATCAATCCAACAAAATAGGTGTAAGATTTATGTGCTAAAAACTACAAAATAGATGAGAGAAATCAAAGAAGATCTAAATAAGTGGAGAGATATAAAATATTGTTTATGGATCAGAAGACTGAATATGGTTAAGCAGTTAATTTTTCCCATATTATTTATAAGTTTCATGTAATCCTAATACAAATTCCAGCATACTTTCTTATAAATATTGACAGGGTGATTCCAAAATGTATATGGAAATAAAATAACTTGAAATAGCCAAACCTATTTTAAAAAAGAACAAAGTTGGACAACCCATACTACCATTTTCAAAACTTGCCAAATAATCACCATAATCATGACAAATAGGTAAGTGAAATAAAATAGAGACCAGTATTAGACCCAGACATATGTGGTCAATTAATTTTTTTTTTTTTTTTGAGGCGGAGTCTCGCTCTGCCGCCCAGGCTGGAGTGCAGTGGCCGGATCTCAGCTCACTGCAAGCTCCGCCTCCCGAGCAGCTGGGACTACAGGCGCCCGCCACCTCGCCCGGCTAGTTTTCTGTCTTTTTTAGTAGAGACGGGGTTTCACCGTGTCAGCCAGGATGGTCTCGATCTCCTGACCTCGTGATCCACCCGTCTCGGCCTCCCAAAGTGCTGGGATGGTCAATTAATTTTTGACAAAAGTGCCAGGTGATTCAATGGAGAAGAGATCATCTTTTCAATAAATTATGCTGTAACAATTGGTCATCCATAAGCAAAAATGAAACACTGACTCCTACCTCACACCATACACAAAAATTAATTCCAAATGGATCACTGACCTAAATGCAATATGTGAAACTACAAAATTACTAGAAGATAATATGGGAGAAAATCTTTATGACCTTGAGTTAGGCAAAGATTTATTAGATTAGACACAGAAAGCACAAACAATAAGAGAACATTTTGATTAAATTGGAATTCATGAAATTTTAAACTTCTCGTCTTGGAAAGACTAGTAAGAAAGTGAAAAGATGGCTGTAGATTTGGAGAAAACATCTGTAAATGATAAAGAACTTGCACATAAAATATATAAAGAAACTTCACAACTCAATAATAAGAAAGTAAACAACATTTTTTAAAATGGGCAAAATATTTGGATATTCACTAAAGAAGGCACACAGATGGCAAATACATAAGTAAAAGATGTTTAACATCATTCGTTACCAGAGAAATGAAAATTAAACTGCAGTGAAATCCCACTATTCACTTATTAAAACAGCTAATTTTAAAACAACGACAAAAGCTGGAGAGAATGCCGAGTAACTGGTATTCTCATATTGCTAGTAGGGATGCAAAATAGTACAAATACTTTAGAAAGCAGATACAGCTTTTAAAAATAATGTTAAATAAATAACTTGTCATATGATCCAACAATCCTACTCCTAAATATTTACCCAAGAAAAATGAAAACATGTTCATGAAAAGACCTGCACATGAATTTTTACATCAGCATTATTTCTAGTCACTGAAACTAGAAACAATAAAATGGGTACGGTTCATTCTATATATTCATATAATGGAATACTACTCAGCAATGAAAAGGATTGGATTGATACATATGACAACACAGATAAATCTAAAAAATCATTATGTTGAATGAAAGAAGCCAAACCCCAAAGGGTACACATGTAAGATTCCATTTAGATGAAATTCTAGAATAGGCAACAACAAATCTAAAGCAGATCAGTGGTCACCTGTGGCCAAAGTCAGGAGGATTTCAAAGAGGCGGGAGGAAATCTGGGGGCTAAGGGAAACATTTTACCGCTTGGCTGTGATTTTGACCTTTGTTAGACTCATGAGCTGCCCACTTAAAATGGATGCCCTTGCTTAGATGTAGATTATACTTCAACAAAGTTGATTAACGTGAAAGGAAACGGCCACGGGTGAGCATCTACCAAGAGCCACGCACTGTGCAAGGTGCGTTCAAAGATATTCAAATATATCATCTTCGACATTGTAAGGATCTTATTAAAGCTGAGAAAGCTCAGGAGCAGAATTTGAGTGACTTTCTCAGGAGCACACAGCTGGAATGGCCGGGCTGAGCTCAAAACTGTGTTTCAGGACTGGGGATTGCCTCTCTCCATTGCTCAAAAGCCTCTTCACTTGGGGATAAAGGGTACGGGGGAGAAACTACAGTTTAGGTTCCTTGTGTTTACTTTCACCTCTGATGCATAAGCAGGAGTGACATATTATTAGCCCCCAAACACGGTGCCACATCCGGACAATGACACCAACGAAGCAGCAGGGAGAGGATGGGATCTTTGGCTGGTGCCAGGAAAGGGCATCACCAATGTTCCTGTAGAATTGTGGGGCATGTGCTGTCACTCTGGGACTCAGTTTCCCCATCTTTAAAATGACATTCTCCATCTTGGGTCTCCTGTCCTTACTTGGGGGCTGTTCTCGTCTCCACTTTTTCTCTCCCCTAGTATCCCCTCTATCACCTTATCTGCTGCTGGATTGGAAGTAAGGGAGGAGGCAAGCAAGGAAGGGTAGAATCCCTTCTACCCTTTGTTTCTCGGGTGCCTGGGGTGTAAGCCCGAAGCTGACGGTAAGAGGCTGTGACAGGACCTGGCCAGGGTGATGACTGCTGACTATGATGAGTCACCAGAGCACAGCCGCAGAGGCACTGGGGCCAGATGCTTTTTGGCGAGCAGGCACAAGAGGAGGGGCTCTCAGGTGGCTGGGGACCATAAAGGCCTTCTAACTGAGGCCCCAATTAATGCTGAAATCTCTCCAACATGTCAGACAAGCCTCTGCTTGATCAGCTCTAGAAACAGGGAGCTCACTCCTCTTGAAGCAGCCTGTTCCATGTGGGATAGATCGAGTGGGTAAATAGGTCTCCTCTTCGCATCTGTCAGGATCCCAGCAGAAAACAGACAGCCTTTGAGGAGTCCTTTAATACAGGCACTGTTTGCACAGGGTTGTAGGAGAGTGTGTGGACACTCCAGGAGTAGGGAGTGCCTGAGCTGGGACAATAAAAAATTCCAGGCTGACAAGCTTTTGGCTCCTGCGTAGACAGTGGGAAGCCACGAGGTGTTTTCAAGGGAGGGCATGCTACAATGAAGTCTGTTTTATAAAGATCACTACGACTTTACTGTAAAGGAGAGGCTGCCAGGAAGCAGGAGGTGGGGGCGGAGCAGAGGCTGCATGGGCAGGTCAGAAGGAAGATGGTGCGGGCAGGACTGGGACTGTGAAGGTGATGAGGAGGAGAGGAGGGATGTGAGAGCTTCTGAGGAGCCGAAGGATTTTGGTGAGAGATTACTTATGGGGCTTGGAGAGGGATTGGAGTGAGGCTCCAGTAAGAGGGAAGAAGGCTGGACCCAGATTGGAATATGATTTGGCAGAGAGAAGTGGTCTTTCTGAAGGGAGGGCTGGGGGAATGCCAAGGAGGACCCTCTCATAGACCAAGCCTCCTACATGGCTCACATCCTCAGACCCCTGGCTCTTGCCTCCAACACTGGACCCAGGAAGCTGTGCTTTGGGAGAATTAACCCAGTGGTATATTGGAGCTGGCTTACACCAGTTCACAAGGACCAATTATGCGCATCTCTTCTCCACAACGTGCTCGGTAATGTCATGTCGTTAGCTTGAAATTATCCATGGTAAGAATATTTACACCATGGGAATTGGCAAACACTACAAACCAGGGCATTTTCATTCCCCACCACCACAACCATGCCAGTTGTTAAACAAGTTTCCGTATACCACTGAAGTCAGAGAGCAGGAGCAGCTGTACCTAGTACCCCAGGCCGCTAGGTCCTTTTCCAGGCAAATATCTGCCCATCTGAGGCCAGACAAAGCTGCACTAGCTGCCTACCCAGAACAATGTCAGGGTAAACTGGTTTGTATGTTGGGAGCCACTGCAGCTGTGGAGAAGGGTGGGGGTTTTCCCGCAAACTTTTCAGGCTTTGGGACACTCTGTCTTCCCAGCCCTCCAGTGCATTCTCACATAGTCTTCGGATAGCTGGAAGAAGTTGGGGGAGGGCATTCTTGCCCTTTTACATTGGGAAAAATGAAAACTTCAGAGGTCAGGTGATTTGTGTGATATCACACAGGGACATTCAATCCTGTGTTTTAAAACCACCACCCTACTGAAGAAATTGCACCTTTCCAGCACCCCAGGTTTCCCTCCTGCCTATCCCTGACATTTCCCTCCCTATAAAATAAGCCACTATTCTGACTTCTATCACCTTACTTTAGTTTAGTCTGATTTAGAACTTTCTATAATTGGAATCATAAACTGTAGTATGCTGTCTCCTATGTCTCTTTCTTTCCCTCAGCACTGTCTGTGCGATTCATTTGTGATGTGGGCAGCAGCAGCTCATTTTCACTGCTGCATAGTATTCCACAATGTATCCACTCTCGTGTCTATTGACATGACTTATTTCCAGTTTTTAGCTATTATGCATAGTGTTGCTCTGAACATTCCAATACATATATTTTGAAGACCATATGCTTGCATTTATGTTAAATGTATATCCAGGAGTGGCATTGCTGGGTTTGGGATGGTTTAATGCAATTTTGATGCAACAGAGGGTTGTTGAATCCCTTTGGTATGTAAGTTGCTGAATGACACTCCCTGGGCTGGCTAAGATTTCTTCTCTCAAGGGCCTAGGGTGTGTGTGTGTGTGTTTGTGGAGAGGGAGTAGTAGACACATTCGGCAGAACTCAGATTGAATATGGAGGTGCTGCCAGAGAGGGGGAACAAAGCCTTGGGGGTTCATGGTGAAGGGATGGCCTCTCTGTGTGGGGAACCAGCAAATCAGGAGGATGTGGCCTTTGAAGGGCTTGGGAAAGACTTGAGTCCACAGAGGTGGAGGGAGGGTCTTCTAGGAAGGGGACTGCAGGGCAAGTGGGGGAGGTGGGGAAACAGGTACCTGGAGAAGAGCAGGTGTTCCCTCTTGACCAGAGGGCTGGATTCCGTGCGGGGACAGCAGCAGTTAGTGGTTGGGGCATGATCACTGATCACAAAGGTCTTGAACATAGGTCTGGGAGTTTAGGCTTTTGTCCTTAGGGCCCTGGGAAACCACTGAAGGCCTCCAAAAGGGGCAGTATGTGGGAGAAAATCTTGTGTGTCTATGTATGTATGTGGGGGTGCTGGATTCAGAGAGGGGAATCCACAAAGTTTAAACTCAGAAATGAGGAGAGAGGGGAGAGAAGGGGGAAATAAGACTGAGTGGAGGAAGGTGGCTCATATGAGGGAGAAGCCCTACGTGGGGACGAGAGCTCCTCTGTCCAAACCTCCTTTTCCAGATCCCCTCCCTCTGCAGGGGGACACATGAGCCTGAAGCACCTAGTGGCCCACCACAAGGCCACTTACCAGAGAAGCCAGTCAAGGCCCCTGCCACCCAGGATTGCGGCCTCCCTGAGGCAGGAGGAGGGACCGTGGGCAGCCTTCACTTCCTTCCAGTGTCCCATTCAATGCTCAGTCTGGGATTCCTTTGATGGTTGTTCCTTCCCTGAGGGAGCAAGGTCCCTGGACCCATTGCCAAGGTGGGGAAATTGAGGCAGAGCCATAAGAAGACCTGAGGAATGTGTGAGGAGTTGGAAGACCAGCTGTCATTTCTCTGCATCTTCCCACCAAGCTCAGGACCTCTTCCATGTGGGGAAGGAGAAGCAGGTGGTAAAGAGAGAGCTGAGAGATGAAGCCCCTCCTCGGAGACTTTGTGAAGGGCCTCCCCTGCCTCCTCACCTGCTGCTGTGCTCTGAGGCCTGAGGCCTCGCTGCAGGCACTCCACTGCTTTGCTGAAGGTGTCAATTCTAGGGTGCGGTGGGAGGGGGGTCAGTGGAGGGGAAGCTGGAGGGGCTGCATCAAAATCTGAAGGCGGGGCCCACATCCCAGTCCGTCTTCCCCTGGCTGGGGGACCCTGGTGAGTCCCCTGCTTTCTAGCCTCAGGTCCCCATCTGTTCACAGGGGGCAGCACTGACTGATCTTGGGAGACCTCGCCTCCCGCAGTCCCTTCCAGGCCTCCCTGGGGGTGGGCCTCAGGATGACTGCAGGGATGATGGATGGCAAGAGGCCATAAGGAGCCGAGAGCGCCAGACAAGTGTGAGGGAAATGAGTCGTCACCCCTCTACTTAGTGTACTTTTCAGCAGCCTGGCGATTTATTACTGGCATTATTATTAATGACATTAATAATGAGGCCAACGACACCATTCGTGGCTTGTACCACACTTTTGTTTTTCTCCGAAACACACTTCTCCATGGTCCTCACCCCTCTTTGTGAATGTGACATTTGACATCCAAATGGGTAAACTGAGGCAGAGAGCTGCTGTGTCTGATTAACCAAGGTCAGCGAGTGAGTCACTGGGGAGGGGAGGGCAGCTCTGCCAGTTCCAAGCCCAGTATTTTTAGCTCCAGACCAGGCTGCCTGCTTTCACCCCTCTTGTGTGATTCTAAGCTTTTCTTGTGTATTCCACCGGCACCTGGGCTTAACCTAAGGAGCACTGGGCTGACAAGTTTGAGTTGAAGCCACCTTCTCCACCTGCTAGCTACATGACCATGGGTAAGCTGCACCCCCCCCAGCCTCAGTTTCCCCATTTGCCACACTGGGGTGCCTAATCATCCCAGCAGGTGAGAGTTGAGGACGTTGGTGGAAGTAGCAGCTTGGGGTCCGGCACGTTGTCCAGGCTCCTGCGCTGCACCTAAGTGTCCCCCTCAGGTCAGAACTTGGCAGGTGGGGAGGAGGATATCTTTTTCTGCTTGGGCTGGCTGGAAAATCCTCTGTGGCCTCCAGTGCCAATTTTCCCAAAATTGCCCTTTGTGCGTGTTAGCGTGTGTGTGTGTTTCTGTGTGTGCACTATCTGGCTGAGGCCAGGGATGAAGTATTATTCTACAATAAAGGTCTCTAGGCAACAGGCGGTGGTATGACAGGCCAACATGTCACCACTGCCACCACCTCCCGCCCCTGCCACAAGCTGAATGATGAGAAAATCAAAGGCTGACCTTCTCCTCCGCAGCCTCCCTGGTCCCCAGCTCCTGTGGCTTTCAGGAAGGAGGAGCCTCCACGCTTGGCACCTGTGGTAACCCAACCCTGGCTGCCCATCCCAGCAGACGAGTGCCACAGATTTCAGTCCCTGACTTCCACTCCTCTGTGCCCATTTCTTCTTGCCCCTTCCCTACCCTGAGCACCACTGGCTGGGGCACCCATCCCTGCTGGCAGCCCTCCAGAACTACCTTCCCAGACTTGGGTGGAGGCCTTGCCTGGAGGGGCCCCTGCCAGCCTCTCTGTTCCTCAGGACTCGCCCTCCCAGTGGCGCATGCACCAGCTACTCTGTCATTGGAGGCTACCAATGGCCTCATCCTTCCTCCTGCCACTGGGCACTTCCCGTGCTATTCCCATCTCCCCACACTTCATCCCTCCACTCTTTATTATTTATCTCTCATTGCAAATGTCGTTTTTTCTTGGACACTTTTCCCGGCCCCTCTCTACAGGCCAGATCATTTCCCACTCCCCCTCTGATGTTCCGAGAGCTTTCGTGCTTCCTCAGAGCCCCATGGAAATCTGTTTGCATGTATGTATTTATTCAGTAATGGTTTCTTTAATGCCTGCCTCCCTCAGAGGGTAAGCTCTGTGCCAGCTCACTGTCTGCACAGGTGGAAGGAGTGCCCGGCGTTTAGCACAGTGCCCAGCCACGGGAGGTACTCATTTGGTCCACCAATGAGTGGGTCCATGAATGAATGTGGCCAGTATCGCTGCTTCTGCTCTTCAACTTGGAAACTGAGGAATAATGAGGTGGTATCACCTAGCCAAAATCCCACTTATCAGAACCAGAAAATCACACCTGGTGATACCTGGTTCTGCCCCCCATGTGGGGACAGGATCCTTATTCGGGGCAGCCAATCACATGCTTCAAATGACGGTGTTATACTCCCTTAAAGGGCAGCAAGGGAAGCCAGTAGGGGTCCTTATGTTGTTACAGACAATAGTCTGTGACGTAGAAATGTCCCTAACGCTTCTTCTGCCCTGTGCTAAATTACTGCGACCAGGAAGACACTAGAGCAGACATCTGGCAGCCCTGGCTAACTGAGAGGCCCATCTCTAAGCTCGGCAGAGCGGAGGCTGCGAGGACTCCACCCAGACTCACTTCTCCCTCTATGCCCATTCCTAATCCTTACATATCTTCCAGTGGTAGTACAGGCCCCACTTTCCCCCCAGGAAACCCTCAGTGCTTTCTCTGTCCTCTGAGTGCTGTAACCTGAGCAGTCTGGGGCTCTCCTGGAGCTCTATGAGCAGAAGGAGATGTAGGGACCCACTTGCCTGGCCCTCCTGAATTTGATACATGAATTTACGGAGGATCAGAGAGGCCAGGTGACCTACCAAAGTCACACAACTGACTCCCTTACTGGGTACAATCATGCAATTTTTAATATTTTGAGCATTTTAAAATTAAAAAAAATTTTTTTTTACCACTCTGAGGACAAGGGAAAATGAACAACCTCAGGAAATGTGGTAATAGACATCAAAATAATGCATACTTTTTAAAAAGAATGCATGCTTTTGACCCTCAGGATACAATTTGAGATGGGTGCAAAGATTTACGCACAAGGATGCTCATCACAGCCTTGTTTATGAGGGCAAAAAACTGGAAACAGCTTAAAGGCCCAACACACAGATTGGTTAAATAAATTATGGGGCATCCATGTGATGGAATACCATGCAGCCATTAAAAATGATGGCCCAGTAAAAGAGTATTTAACGACCTGGGGAAATGTTCACAAGATATTGTTAAAGAAGAAAAAATAGCAGGCTGCAGAACAGCATGTTCTATATGCCTCTGACTTTGCTAAAACAATTATTAAAAACACAAAGCCCAGGGCCCCTGAAGTTATTTATGATATTGTTTCACTGCCTCCAAGACATCAGCCTCATTAATTCCTTTCATGTGGCTCAGCAGAAAGCATGGGAATTTGATGTCTGAAGGCCTGATTCTGAGTCTGGGCTGTGCTCCTTTTTAACGGGATGACCTTGGAACTCCAGACCTCACTTTTCCTCATCTGTGAAATGGGGATAAGAGGCCTCCATTGGAATAATGTTGCACAAATGATGTTCAAGGATAGTGTATGCATGCACGAAAGATCTTGGCAAACTATACAGAGCTGTACAGATATTGAGAATAATGGGTATTTTTATTCCTTAATTAAACTTAGGACTCTGTGAGGGCCCCATGAGATGCGACATTCTTCCCTGTCACTCTGCAGCTAGTGCAGCGCCTCACACACTGCGGCGCACAGGAATGTGGGTGGGCCTGCCCCCCACCTCTAGCTCAGGCCTGTCCTTCTTCCTCTTTGGGTCATCTCTGCCTGCCCGGGGTTGGGCTTAGCATTGCCTGCACACAGAGGGAGAATGCAGCTGTGGGTGATGCTGTGGCTGGGGCTGTCTAGGGTGCTCCCAGCATCCCTGCCTCCCCAGCCCCTGCAGGACCAGGGGAGTGGCCCGATGTGGAGAGTGCACCAGGTGTGGCTCCAGGGCCAAGGCTCAGCCAGAAGGCAACAGGCCTTCAGCACCTAGTATGGACTTCATCTGACTCCTTAGGGAGTCTCAGGGCTGCAGGGGGGCTGCCTGCCTGCCACCTGTGGAGGACTTGGGTCAGGCTGAGGCTGGGCCTGCCCTGTCCTCTCCCTCCACTCCCTCGCAGTGGAGGATGGGCCAGCCACACCTCCTCTCTGCATTTTTGCTTCCTCCATTGCCCCACAGGCCCCTCCTGGAGGGGCTGGGGAAATTTTTACCCACTCTCTGAGGGAGGGAAGTGAGCCCCACTGAGGGGAGGTAGCCTGCTCTGAATCCTGTGGTCCCTGAGTTAGGCTGAGTCCCCAGGCCTAGCTCTGCCCCCTGGCCCTCTGGCCATACCCACCAGCCCCTTGGCGGAGGGAGGGACGTCAAGCCAACAGAGTCAGGAACGTGGGGGGCACTCAGGGAGCAGTCCTGTGCACTCATATTTTTGTTTTTGTTTTGTTTTGTTTTGTTTTTTGAGACGGAGTCTGGCTCTGTTGCCCAGGCTGGAGTGCAGTGGCCGGATCTCAGCTCACTGCAAGCCCTGCCTCCCGGGTTCACGCCATTCTCCTGCCTCAGCCTCCCGAGTAGCTGGGAGTACAGGCGCCCGCCACCTCGCCCGGCTAATTTTTTTTTGTATTTTAGTAGAGACGGGGTTTCACCGTGTTAGCCAGGATGGTCTCGATCTCCTGAACTCGTGATCCGCCCGTCTCGGCCTCCCAAAGTGCTGGGATTACAGGCTTGAGCCACCGCGCCCGGCCGCACTCATATTTTTGAATCATCGTTCTCTCCCCTCATACTTCGTATGCTTTTGCTCTGTGCAGCTCCAGGCTAGATAGAGGTTGGAATTGTCTGGGGGGAAAGCGGCAGAGGAAGAGACTGATACAATCTTTCAGGTGTACGGGAAGAAAATAATAAAAGTGGCACAATGTGGTGAGAAGATGCTGCAGAAGGTGCTGTTGGGCCTCACACATGACTCCCTTTGCCTGAAGATGGGCTCCTTTCCCACCTGCTGCTGGGTGACCAGCTCTTGCAACTCCAGCGACTTCCTTGGGGGCCAGAGCTGCTGCCCACAGAGAGCCGAAGGTGACAGTCTCTCCTGGTGTCAGTGCCTCCTACTTGGCCCCTTCCATAAACAGAACAACTTCACTGTGCCATGATTTACTCTCTAAACGCTCCCAGTGAGTCAGGTCAAGGCCAGGCCTTCCCTAAGACCTTCCCTTCCCTTCCTATCCTGCTCCCTCACCTCCCTCCCGTGAGGGCTTTACTGAAGAAGTGCTCCTTCGTAAAATCTTGTGCCCTGAATCCCTGCCTCAGGCTCTGCCTTGAGGGAGCGTGTCATGTCGACTCAAACCCTGACATGCCTTAGCTAAATATAACAGGCATAAACACTACACATGGAGGCTCTGCCCTAAATAGAACAGCTTCCAAGCACATTATTTTTAGCTTTAGAGAGAAAATAACTTGAACCTACCAGAAAACATACTAAAGACTGGACTGAAAGTGAAATCTAGAAATTTTCTGGTTGTACAAGCCTGGCTGGAGCTAACATACATTCATGGCAGATGCACACGTGACAAAGATTAGGTCTGTGCTGCACTCAGAGAGAACACAAACCAAACTTAGGCATGGCACATTCCAGGCAGTGTCTACTGGACTCCAGCCTGTGGCACAGGAAGTGCTGGTCAAGCCTGTGCCCAGCCTCTGACAGCCCCTTGCCGGGCCAGCACCCCAGAGTCCTTCCCAGATCTTGCTCCTAGAACCCACAGGGAATTCCCCTGGTCACAGGAAATGGCTGGTGGCTCAGGCAGCACCAAGAGCAATGTTTTTCCCCAATCTCTTCTCATCATCTTTCAAACCTCAGCCTCCTCCAGGAAGCCCACAGAAATGTTCCATCCTTTTAGCTTCTCCCTCCCTGACTGTCACCAGACTTCAACTGGCTCCATTATGAGCAGCTGGGAATAGAGGTTGGGACACTTTTTGGCCCCACCTGTGTGCACAGGATGGGCACACAGTAGAAAGGAAATGCTGGAGAAATACATACCTTCAGAGCGGGATGACTTGGGCCATCAGACATACCCTGAATTCTTAGCCATTCTTCAGGTCACAGGGCAGACATCCTCCCAAATCAGGCATCCTCCTCTGACCACATGTCCAGTGTCTGTTGGTCTGCAGGCTGGAGCTCTGTTAGTCCTGCTCTCTGCCCTATCCTAGTGCCCAGGACAGAGCCTGGTACACAGAAGTCAATCAATGCTTATGAAATGGAAGAACATCTTGAGAAGTGGCCGTCACTCAGACAAAGGGAGGATACTGCATGCAGACAGGCTTCTTGTCTTCCTCACCTATGCTGGGCCAATGGCATGTGGTGAGAAGACGCTGTAAGGTGAGCCTGCCAGGGCCTCAGGGTGGCAAGGGACAGAGGCTTGCTTAGGCTGCCGCAAGGGGCAAAGTTTATCGAGGATATCAAGATAAACCTTGTTCAGGATTCCACCTGAACAAGCCCAATAACAGCAGCTATCATTACTGTGATCATGGACTGTGCACCAGGCACCGGCTAAGCATTTTCTACACACTAGTTTACCATTGAAAAGAATACAAAGGAGCAGTTTTTAATGCTTGACATCTAACCCCCTTCCTGGTGGCCCTTCTGGGACACCAACCCATCCTTATTATGTCAAGTCCTTGGGAGAAGGGCAATTCCAGGTATTCACTGTCAGACACTAAGCGGGGGCAGATCTTTCCTCTTCCCACCCTAGAGACAGTCAGGAGGTGAGCCGATATCAGACACCCTTCCAGGACTTTGGATACCCAGGAGGTGAAGCTGGGATGGACGGAGTGGGTAGAGGTGACATCACAGCATTGGTAGGAGTCTTTGTGAGTTGGGGTTCCAGCAGGAAGCATGTGGCACACTCCTAGGGGCTATTGGAGGAGAATTCAATGAGAACAGTGAATTAGTGTATGAGCAAGGCTAAGGAAAACCACCACGGGTGATATAGTACCCTGAGGCTAACAGTGGGAGCTCTCACCACCCCAACCTGAGCGGCAAAGGGAAGGCATGGCCACACCTCTGTAGAGAGAAGCTGTAGGAGCAGCCGCACAGTGGAAGCTATGGCCTTGGTAGAGGGGCCCATCCAAGGAGCTCTTGCCCTTCCTTCTGTGTCCTGCCATGCTCTATCTTCCTAGGACACCTCCTAGGTAGTGGGTGGTGGCAGTGAGTGCACACTGTCTGGCATAAGGTCATTGCTAGTTTGCTGGTTTCTATTTCTTACATTTTCTTGGAAATCTGTTGATCATCCAAATTTCCCTGTAGCCTTTTAGGAGATCCTGTTTTGCTTGAGTTAGCTAGAGATGCTTTCTGTTGCTTACAACTACAAACTCTACAAGGCATTATATTAGTCTGTTCTTGCATTGCTCTAAGGAAATACCTGAGACTGGGTAATTTATAAAGAAAAGAGGTGTAATTGGCTCATGGTTCTGCAGGCTGTCCAGGAAGCGTAGCAGCTTCTGCTTCTGGGGAGGCCTCAGGAAGCTTTCCAATCATGGTGGAAGGCAGACAGGGAGTGAGGTGTCTCACATCGTGAGAGCAGGAGCAAGACAGAGAGAGGGAGGAGGTGCTACACACTTTTAAACAACCAGACCTTACGAGAACTCATGACAACAGCAAGAAGGATGGCGCTAAACCATTCATGAAAAACTGCTCCCATGATCCCATCACCTCCCACCAGGCCCTACCTCCAGCATTGGGGATTACATTTCAACATGAGATTTGGGTGGGGACACAGATCCAAACCATATCAGGCATCATGGTAGTTTTATTCCCTTTAACAAATAAGGAAACTGAGGCTCCCAGAAGTTTTGGTGTGGTCAGATCATACAGGCTGGCAGTGGCCTGCATGAGTCAGGTTGTAAAGGCTGTTCTGGCTGTGCTTAAAGCTCTTAGCATAGAGCAGCTGGGCACATGGGGGTCTAGAAGGCTGTTGGTCCCAGGCAGTGGAGGGCCTGGGTCACCTCATTGTCAGAGGCGTTTAAACCAGAGCAACTCCATCTCGAATAGGGCCTGGGTAAAATAAGGCTAAAACCTGCTGGGTTTCATTCCCAGTAAGTTAGCATTCTAAGTCACAGGATGAGAAAGGGGGTCAACACAAGATACAGGTCATAAAGATCTTCCTGATAAAACAGGTTGGAGTGAAGAACCTGGCTAAATCCTAATAAAACCAAGATGGCGACAACAGTGGCCTCTGGTTGTCCTCACTGCTACACTCCCACCAGCACCATGACAGTTTCCAAATGCCATGGCAACCTCAGGAAGTTACCCTATATAGTCTAAAAAGGGGAGAAACCCTCAGTTCCAGGAATTGCCCACTCCTTTCCCTGGAAACTCATGAATAATCCACCCCTTGTTTAGCACACAATCAAGAAATAACCATAAAAATGGGTAACCAGTAGCCGAGAGGGCTTAGCGCAGTCGCCATTCTTTTGTTCATTTACTTTCCTAATAAATTTGCTTTTAGTTTGCTGTATGGACCCGCCTAGAATTCTTTGTTGTGCAAGATCCAAGAGCCCTCTCTTGGGGTCTGGATCAGGCCCCTTTCTGGTAACACTTTCAGCAAGAGTTTAAGGATTACAGCTCAGCCACACCCACCTTGTCTTTGCTTCTCTCTGCGTTTGGCTGACCACTTTTCTTCCTGTCGCTAACTGACTGTCCAACCACTTGTGGCCCTGGAGCAGCTGGCAGGCAGAGTTATGCCATACCAAATAGGGCCTCGCTCATGGAACAGGCCAGAGCAGGGCTGGGTGGGGAAGGTGACTTGGCAGTTGAGTTTGAATAAACGAGTCACAGTGGTGTTGGGTGGGACTAATGCTGCTGCAAATTAGCGTGAAGGTGGAGGAAGAGCTTACAGGAGTCGGGAGGAAGGAGGATGCAGGTGGGCCCAAACCAGTCCCGCCTCGAGGGAAGGCCTGAGGCTGAGGGTGAGGAGCCCCCACACACCTGCCTTTCTCCCCTCCGGCTGGGACAGAGTGCCTCAGCCTGAAAGCTGTGATTTCCTCCCTCCCGGGGAGCCTCCCCAACCTCGTACACAGCCCCTAACCTCCCCATCGGGCCCCGACACCCCCATCAATCACTCGGCAAAAATCCCTGGCTTTCTTGCATAAGTATTAGGTGCTTTGTCAGAAATTACCTAAGTTATAATCCAATTACACAATAATTACATTGGGATGGCTTCGTAACTACGGCATTAATTAACTTTGATGGCTCTCATAAATTACTCAGGGGATTGATACAGTGGGAAGAGGGCGGGTGGAGCCCAGTGGGTGGGAAGGTGGGGCTGAGGAATCATTAGTCCTCCCTGAGTCAGGAGGCCCCTGGAGAGTGATGGGGGAGGAGAGAAGGATCCTTACCTGCCTCCACCAACCCCCAAGCACAGTGTCAGGACTGGATGTGACCTTCAAGGTCAATTATCCCAAACTTGCCTCCTCTGTCCAGTGCTTGAGCCCTTACCCTGGCAGTGTAGAAACTCTGGTATAAAAAGCCACTGACCCTTAAGGGGCATGCAGTGTAGGAAGAAACTTGGACTTCGGAGCTTTGCTTTCTCTGAACTTTAGCCTTGCCACTTGGAAATAGGCAGAAGCAGTCTCCTCACGTGATGTCGCGTGGCCTAAGTGTTCAGTGGACGCACACCCTCGAGCCTAGCTCCAGCCAATAGAAACAGGATGTGGGCCTCAGATGTAAAGCACGTGGATACTGTTACATTTTCCAGGGGCCCCATTAAAGACGTCAAAAGAAACAAACAGGTGAAATTAATTTCTAATAATATGTGCATTTAAACTAATATATCTAAAATATTATTTCAAAATATATTTAATGTAAAAAAAACATTAACAAGATATTTCTCATTCTCTTCTTATACTAAGCCTTTGAGACCTGGTGTGTCACTAAGCACCTCGCAGTCAAGCACCCAGGAGCCACATGAGGCTGGGGACAGGCAGATGAGTGCGTGCTTGGCATAAGCTTGACACTCACTACCTGCCAGTCCCCTGTCGTCATTGCTGAAGCCTATGGCCTGTCTGCTTATGGTCGTGCCTCTTCTCTAGGACAATCTTTCACACTGTGGCTGGGGAGGGTGGGGGTGCAGGCGGTAAGTGCTACCCAAATCTCCACCTGCCCAGGCAAAACAGTCCTGGATCCTCAAAGTCTTGTTGGTTGAGCACATCCAAACCATCACCAAATACAGTCTTTAAAACACAGACTGGATCCTACTTCCACTCCACCTCCACTACTGTGATCTGGGCCACCCCATTTCTCCCTGCATGACCAGGGGAGCCCCTGACCGGCCTCTGGGCTTCCAACCTTCCCCCTCCTACCCACTGCCCACCCTGCATCAACAGCAGCATCAGTGGGATGGCGCCATGGCCTCCTGTCAAGAAGAGACCATGGCAGGGGTTTGGGTGCAGATGGCTGAGCTGGGCGGTGATCCCTGGAGGTATCACGGAAGTATCTGGAGCGTGAGGAGGGAAAGGAGGAGGAGCTGATGGAAGAGTGTGTTATTGAGGCTGCCGCCATGAGCTGGGGGGTTTGCTTCTGCCAGGTCTCTCAATAAACATACAGAAGGCCTCCAGGGTTGCCCCCGAAGCAGCATGGGCACTGGAGCATTTATCCACGGGCTTGGTCCTGTGTTTGAGGGTGACTGTGCAGGAGCTTGTTCCCCTACATTTGGGGACTAAGCTCTGGTGCAGGCGCAGGGGCTCCCTAGGTGTCAGCCCTTAGGCTGAACAGGAAGGGTGTGCGGGTGTCCTGAGGATGGACCCCGTCAGCATGAGGCCCACCAGGCTGCAGCTGAGAGAGCAAGGCCGGGGTGCCGGGTGTCCGCCACACCTTTTATAATTGTTTCCTTCAGAGGCTTTCTGTTGACCTGAGAATGAAATTTAACCTCTTAAGGGCAGCCTTCGAGGCTCTGCCTAATCAGGCCTCTAAATACCTTCTCTCCTCACTCCTCACCACTGTCCCCACACCCCTATCCTTTGGCCTTCTGTCAGATTCCAGAAAATTCCAAGCTGTTTCCTGCCTCCAGGCCTCTGCACTTGCAGTTCCTTCTGCCTGCAATGCTTTCCCCAGCCTCTTCTCTCTGGCTTCTTCTCTCTGGATTTTCCTCCCAATATCACCTCCTGAGCGATGACATTTCCCCTGACCTTCCTACTTCCAGCTGCTGTGCCAGCCCTCACTCGCTAGCCACGATCTTTTCCACCATTCTTCTTCAATTACTGCACAGTTCTCAGTAATTCCAGAAATAACCTTATTCCAGGGCTTTAAAGCTCTGCATCACCAGGCCTATCTCCCACGAAGGCATGGCACTGGTCCCCGTTGTTCAGAGGTGTCCCCAGCACCTGGAGCTGGGCCTGGCATCCAGAATGAGCTCAGGAAGGACTGCCTGCTTGAGTGAGATCAGTAGGCCTCCTTCTGGCCGCTCCACCTTCCACTTTGGGTGCCTTCTGGGCGGTCTATGTGCCTCTCAGGCAGAGGGGAGCCTGGTCCTGGACCTGAGAGGAGGAGAGTGGGTCTGTCCCCTCCTTGTTCTGGGCACCGTGTCTCTATTTATGCAGCCTGAGGTCCCGCTGGAGCTTCAGCTGCACATCATCGTGATGACTGGCAGGGACTGGGCTTGGCCGTTACTGCCTCCTACTCTGGGCCTGGGGTTGGGGTTGCAGAGATTGAGGGTATCGAGGAGGGGCAGGAGATAGAGAGATGAGTGTACCCCACAGACTGGGTGGGGCAATCAGAGACAAGGGGCAGTTTGCTGAGAGCCAGCTGTGCGTGTGAGGCAGGAATTTCAGGAGTCCCTTGAACTTAGGAGTTGGAGGGTGGGGCTCACAGAGCCACTCCCCTCTGTAATCCAGAGGTCAGACCCCTTCTCAGCCTCTGCTCCCACTTCCATGAGAATAGCCTCTGCCTTCCCTCCATGGCCTAGTTGAAGGTTGAGCTTGGCACCCCTTTGACTTACCCCAAAGAGTCCCTTGTCCGGGGTGTCTGTGAGTTCCACGGACTTCCCTAGAGATGTAATGGAGGTGACAGCAGCCACCTCCTTCGGCCCACCAGGAAGACTATCATAAGAGAGACAGACAAGGCCCACTGTGGGTTGGTGTGTACAGCAGCTGGGTCTTTCCCTCACAGCTGGTGGGGTATGAACTTGCACAGCGACTTTAGAAAAACTGTCCTGTAAGTTGCACATACACAGACCATGAGCCAGGCCTTCCACTCCTGGGCACACGCTAACAGCAGCACTATGCAGAATTGTCAAAAATGGGAATGACCCACATACTCTTCCAGGTAGAATAGGTAAGTAAACCGTGAGCTGCTCAGCCAGCGGAATACTCTATGCGATGAGGATAAAAAAGCTGTAGCTACAGTGCAGTAACATGGCTGAATCTCACAGAAAAAATGCTGAGTGAAAGAAGCCAGACACGAAATAACACACCTGGATGATTCTGTTTCTGCGACATTAGAGGCAAAGACGATCTCTGCGGTGGTTGCTTTGTGGGGAGGTAGTTTCCTGAGAGAGGCATGCAAATCCCGCAGTGTCCTGTGTCTGACCTGGAAGTTTGCTCTGCACATCTTCACCTTGAGATGATCCGTTGAACAGTGGCAGTGTGATTGTGCACTTTGTCTTTTGTCTTTGTGTGTTATCCTTCAATAAGACATTCAAAAGAAAACCCCATGAGCTCTGTCTTCTCTAGCTGAAACTCCTCCTCTGTCTGGGCACCACTGGGTTCGATGGTCTTTTTTTTTTTTTTTTTTTTTTTGAGACGGAGTCTCGCTCTGTCGCCCAGGCTGGAGTGCAATGGCGCCATCTTGGCTCAATGCAAGCTCCGCCTCCCGGGTTCAAGCCATTCTCCTGCCTCAGCCTCCCGAGTAGATGGGACTACAGGAGCCTGACACCACGCCCGGCTAATTTTGGTGTATTTTTAGTAGCGATGGGGTTTCACCATGTTAGCCAGAATGGTCTCGATCTCCTGACCTCATGATCCGCCCACCTTGGCCTCCCAAAGTGCTGGGATTACAGGCATGAGCCACGGCGCCGGGCCCGTGGTCTGTTTTTATCTCCTCTGTCCCCACCAAGTGTCAGACTCTCAAGCTTCCTCTTCACAAGCCTGCTCCGGCCCTCCGCATTCCCCCAGGATCTGCCATTTCTTGCTGGCTAATTATGTAGAGCATTTTAGATTTGACCAGGATCCTGCCCCCGAATAACAAACTCAGATCCAGCATCAGGCACAGCCTACTAAGGGGCACTGTGAATAGGACGCAGGCTCTGTGAGAAGGCAGCTCAGGGACCATATTTTGTGATATTAACATGTTCCTCGGAGTCTCATTCCTCAACCCAAGAGGCAGACCAAGGTATTACTTTTCCAAATAAATACAGCGCGGTCCTCAAGAGGAATTCCCGGGGCGACTGTTGAGAAAGTAAAAGTGCCTCCTTCTCCTTTGTCTTGTTTTACAGAAAGGCAGACAGGATTGGGGAGGGAGGGCTGTGGGCATGGCACTGGCTGAGATAGGACCAGCGCCAGGATGCCTGTTCTGGGTACCTAGTGCTGCCTCCTCTCTAGCGCCTGGGTTCAGGGCGGGCGGTGGCCGGGTTGTGGCCGCATGCTGTTTCCTTTTCCGGAGTTTGCACCCCTGGCAGGAGGTCTGTTGGGCAGGAAATGCCCAAGCACCCACACCCAGGCTCATTTGTTTGAGGAGCTGAGCCTGCAGGCACACACTGTACATCTCAGACACTGTGGACACTTGGGCAAACAGGAGAGCTGGGGGAAGGGCACCCCGCCAGACACTGGGCACCCCAGATGCCATTAATTCAGGCCTCTACACCCTGGAGAGTTCCTGCAGCTAAACATGTTTTACATCAAACTGCGTTCTCCTCCCTCGAGATCCCACAGCAAAGTGGGATCCTGGGCCTCGCTGGTCCAGGGCGGCAAAGAAATAGGGAGGAGAGGAAATGAAATGAGGCAGCACACATGTTAGCCCTGGGATTAAGATGGGACCTCCTTCTCGGTCTCTTGTCACAGATTGCTAAATATTGTGGGCCTTCGGTATTGGCATGTGGCTAAATATTTAACAGCCTGATCTCCAGGAGGTGGAGGGGAAGCCCTGCTTTGTAATGTGTGGAGACTTCTGTGGTGTAAATGCTCCCACCACGGCCAGTTTCCAGCTACCAACCGTCAACTGGTTCTCAAAATTGCTGAAGTTTTAACAACCAGCTCTCTTGCACAGATGTAACCTGGCTCTAGCAAGTCCTGGGGAGGGGACTTGGCCTTTGAACCCTCCACAAGCTAGCAGGTTCTGGAATTTGTCTGTAAGGCCACAGTAAAATGTACAATAGAGGTTCCAACATATTCTCTTAGACCAAGGTGTATAGTGTGCCCCTGTGCTTCTCCCAAGGCTCTTCGGCTAAGTTTGCCTACGGCATGGAGGAGTTGCAAGTAGGGTTGAACTAAACATATGGAATATTCTCTTTTTCTTTCTCTCTCTCTCTCTCTCTCTCTCTTTCGACAGAGTCTCATTCTGCTGCCCAGGCTGGAGTGCAGTGGTGCGATCTCAGCTCACTGCAGCCTCTGCCTCCCAGGTTCAAGCAAATCCCAAGTAGCTGGGATCACAGGCATGCGCCACCATGCCCAGCTAAGTTTTGTATTTTTTAGTAGAGACAAGGTTTTGCCATGTTTGTCAAGCTGGTCTTGACCTCAGGCGGCTCAAGGGATCCACCCGCCTCGGCCTCCCAAAGTGCTGGGATTACAGGTGTGAGCCACGGTGCCCGGCTGCATGGAACATTCTTGTTCAGAAAAAGTACCAGCAGAATTAGAGAGCATACTAGTCATCATTATATCAGAAGTGCCTCTTTCAGATATTAAATTAAAACTGACTTTTTAAGAACATCCAGTGCTATTTTAACCCCTTCCAAAACAGAATGTACCACAGTTGGCCAGCGCAGTCCTCCCATGATTGTCTCACTGGATTCCCCAGCAGTGCCTTAGATTGTGACTAGTCGCACTTCACAGGCAATCTAGCGAGACTGTGCACTTTATCATCCAAACCAGAACCGTTTTGAGACTGTCAGGCAGTACTTGTTGTGCTAGGGCAACAGGTGTAAGCAGGCTCCTTCCCAGCCCCCATAGGTGAGGAGGCAGGCCCTGGCGAGGTTCGCTGACCTGCTCAAGGCCACGCAGCTGCAAGCAGGACTGAGTGCTCCTCTGGGCTGCACAGGGAAGCAGCGTCCTCGGGCTGACTAAGGGTAGGTGTGCGTGTTCCCCTGGATCTACAGACTCCTTTAGAGTCACAGGGGTTGTGGGCACTTTTCCCTCTGTGGAACCCAGCTCTTTGGAGCCTTTCCTGAGAGCCAGTTCTGAAGGGTGAAGGCCTGGAGTGCCCGTGGTGAGGATGCGAACAACGGGGTGCGCTGGCACAGGGAGGGGAAGGCAGCCTCCGCCTGCTCACCATTCTCTCTCTTTGTTGAGAGGCTCCGTCCACAGACTCTGGCACCAGTACAGGGTAGCCTGACTTTGGAAAGCTTGCTGGGCACTGCAAGGTTGTGGCGGGAGAGGGCAGGGAGAGGCTGCTGGTGCGTTTCCTTTCCTCTCTCTCCAACCCCATAGACCCGACATCACTACACCTGGCTTGGCCATCTGATTTGCAACAGGGGGAGTGGCTCCAGGAAGCGACATCTCCCAAGCCATTATTTGCCTCCCTCTTTGTGCTGGGTGGAGAAGGGGAAAAGATCCTTACTGTGGCCAGGAATGGACCACACCTGTCAGGCCACCCTCTATCCTTCCATTAATGGAACTCAGTCCTCATCCTGGAGGATCACAGCCAGGTGCCTCAGCACCTCCTCCAGGAAGCCGTCCCAGAGTCCTTCTTCCAAGGAAGAATAAAGCCTTCTTCCCTGCAGTCTCAATGCCTTTGTTGTGCCTAGTTACTGGACTGGGGTGTGTAAATGCCTCTCTGTCCTACTAGAGGGTGAACCTCTTATAGGCAGTCCCTCTACCTTGTCTAGTTCTCTCTCCTCCCAGAGCCCTGTGCAGAGAAGACATTCAGCAAATAGGCAGGCGGTAGACTGGCAGAGTGAGCAAGCCTAGGACTTGGTGTGGCCCACACCTGGGAGATTCCACTTTTAATAATCATTCATTTATTGAATACTTACAACCTGCTAGATGCAGTCTTAAGACATGACACATATTCCCAGCTTTCATCACTATGCAATATATTCATGTAACAAAAGTGCTCTTGTATCCCCTAAATCTATTTTTTTTAAAAAAGACTCCACACATATTAACTCAATTAACTCTAACAATAACCCTAGGGCAGAAGGTACTGTTATTTTTCCCACTTGTCAGATGGAAAAGCTGAGGTTCAGGAGGGTTAGGCATTTGCCTACCTCACGCAGTTTGGGGGGAATACAGTGCAAGGCTGTGGGATGCAGAGGCAGAATGCTTGTGTCTATAGCCAGGCTCTGCCATCTAGGGCAATTAACCTCTCTGTGCCTCAGTTTCCTTGTGAGTCAAATGGGACTATTAATAATTTATTTCCCATTCCCAGGAGGAAGGCCTCCTTCTCCCAGGGTTTGTGGGAGGATCAAAGAGGATAATGGATGTGGACGCTCTCTGTAAATTGCTGGATGTTGTACAAATGTCAGGCATTAATATGTGTTGACTTGAATACTCTGTCTCACAGCCCCTCTGGTCTTCAGAAGACATGGTTCTTCCAAAATCCAATCCCTTGGGATAAAAACTGGCATTTCCTAATCCCTTCCAAGCACAGAGGCAATTTGATGTCCACAAAAGACTTCTTGGGAGAATTCAATGGCCTGATGAAAAGGAAGTTGTGGGGTAGGTGTCTATCTTGCGAAAAACATTAACCAGGGCCCTGTCTTCAGTATGGTTGTCCCAGAGGGGATTTTCCCCCTCTTTTTCTTTGGAAAAAAAATTTAAGAATTACTAAATAATGAAAAGATTAGAAAAAGCAGACTGGCATAAACACGAAAATTAAAATATCCTATGATATCCCATTAGCAGAGAGAATTGTTCTCAGTTCTGGGTGAAGTTTCTGGATTGTTATGATACTAGATAGAGCCAAGCACCCAGAAATTCCCAGATCACAACTCCCCTTCTCCAACCCTGTGCAGAATTCTGATCGAGGAACTTGTATACAAGAAACAGTGGCCAGATGAGATTCCAATTGCTACTCTCTGAGTAGATTTATGAATAAATGTGGAACCCTGGTAAGGGTTAGGATGGAGAACATGGCCCAGGCCTGAAGCCTTTGAGGGGCTTTCTACCCCTTTCCCACAAAATCAAAGCCAGCAGCCTCTTTGGGGCAAGACCAACCTGCTCTCTGCAGCCTGGGACAGGGTGGAGGAAGTGCTCCGCTAGTGGCTGCTCAGTGCAGTGACCTTGCCCCCTAGTGAAGGTGGCCACCAAATATGCTGGGCTTGGACCATTCTCAATTAAACTCCTCCTCGCTTATGAGGTAGAGGAGAGGAGAGGGTGGAAAGAGGGGCCAAAGTGTGGAGACGGGTGGGAGTTCCCTCCACGAATAACTCCGGCTCACACTTTATAGATATCCATCCAAACTTTAATTATCTTTTGACAAAAATATATTTCTATATCATTTGTAATTAATTTTATTTTGAATGGTTAATGCATGCATGTGATAAATAAGTCTAACATTACAAAAGAGAACAGAATGGAAACTAAATTCCCCTCCCCTCCCTGTCTCTCCACCCTTCATTTGCCCTGAAGGGAACCCTACTATTAGCAGTTTTTTGAGTATTTCTAAAGACATCACGTCTAAAGACGTGATGGTGTGTATGCATCATTCTTCATGGCTCAAGGTATTCCACTGTGTGGAGGCACCCAGAATCATTTGACTAAAGCTTTATCATTAGGCAATCAGGCACTTCTTAAGAACACTTGATTAACATTTAGATACACAACCTGGAGGCATTTCTTCAGATTAATACTTAGGAGGAGGATCACTGGGTTGAAGATTATGCCTGTGTTAAAGAGTCTCAGGTTTGACTGTCCAATCGTTCCCACCTGGAGATGTGCCACTTCTCACTCATACCCACAATATACCATCATGATGCACTTTTCCCTGACACACAAACCAGCACTGGATTGAGCGAATCTTTGCTAATTTGCAAGGTGTTAAATTGCATCTTATTATTATTTGAGTTTGCATGTCATGAATTATTATTAGTGAATTATTATTAGTGAATAATTAGTGAAGTTGACAATTTAATTCCTAAATTTAGAAAATTTAGAAAATTTTCCTCAGTTTAGAAAAGTTTATTTGCTCTTTGGATTTGTGAATTCCTAGTTTATCTTTTCCCAGGGGTTTGAAGTGCTCTTTGTATTAAGACTGTTAACCCTTTGTCTCTCATATATGGTAAAAATGTTTTTTTCCAGTTTGTTATTTGCCTTTTGGCTTTGTCGCAGCATTCTTGGGAAGAATGTAATAGATTTTGGGGTATTTAAATAACTGATATAAAATGGTACTTTCCCCCTTTTCTGAGAATCAAACAGAAAAAATTAAATTGAAGGGAGACAAGCAAGATTTGACACTGACTTAGGAAGGACTTCAGTTACAGGGCTTTCCAGATTTTAAATAGAGTGAGTGATCCTGGGCCACTCACAGTCTGTCTCTGGGCTCCCAGCTCGACCCACCCAGCCCTGCTGCTCCCCACCATGATGCACAGCCACCTGAATAGCTTGTCCTCTGGTCATGCCTGAAGAGCGTTTAGGCCAGTGTTGGACTCACAGTACACCTTTAATAAATAGGAGCTGTGGCTGATTCTTCCATTCACTTGACGGATATTTCTTGAGTGGCAATTATGTCCCAGGCACTGTTCTGGGTCTTGGGATGCTGGAGTGAACAAGACAGACACAAGTC
This sequence comes from Papio anubis, assembly GCF_008728515.1. NCBI lineage: Eukaryota > Metazoa > Chordata > Mammalia > Primates > Cercopithecidae > Papio > Papio anubis. Next base: position 67,467,038 of record NC_044986.1, read on the forward strand.
CCTGTCCTCTGGTGGAGCTGACATTGTAGAGAGGGGAGGGAAGTATTGCTGCTACTTGTTGTTAAGGGGTACTGGGTGGGGAAGGCTCAATTCTAGAAAGGACTTTAGAAATGACTTAGTTCAATCTCATGATGTGACCAGATGGGGAAACTGAGGCCCAGTGACAACGTGACTTGCCAAGGTTACCAAGCCAGACAGTAGTAAAGATAGAATTAGAATTGAGGTCAGTAAAGGCCGAGGGTACCTCCCAGGCACTGTTTTTGTACAGGTAGATGGGTTCATTGTTATGAATTAAACCATCTGACACAGAGCTACTTTGGTAGGGAGTGATGGTAAGATGTCAGCTGGCCAGAGATGAGGGGAGGTAGTGTTCTGGAGGGGCTGCAAGGCAGGATGGGGAGTGGGACACAGACAGACCCTGGCTCCCCTGCATTTGGAAGATGTTTGCTCACCTACCATCCTACTTGTAGGGACAGAGAGAGAGAGAGAGAGAGGACTCAAGTGTGGGGCAGAATGAGCTGCCGTGAGCCAGCTTCACCTGAGATGGTTGCACCATGAACCATGGGGCCCTGGGGACCAGCCCAGCTCAGCTGACCCTGCTGCAGAACTGTGGGCATGTCGTCTCCTACTGCCAAGCTGGCTGTGGGCCGTGACCCGTTGCTGCCCTCTTCACACTCAGGTGGGCTTCATGCCTTTAGCACTACAGGAGGCCACTCTTGTCAGGTCCTTGGTTCCCCACGCTTTAGGATGTGACCTGCTTGACTTGTGCCCCTGAGGCACTGAGTTGGAGCCTCCTCCCCAGGTGAACAGGGACCTGAGAGGCACCCAGCTAAGTTCCCTGACTATGCATCCTTAGGGCACTTGGTGAAGGGAGGTAGTTGTACCAGCAAGTACTCAATAAATAATACTCTTTGCCTAATGAATGAAAATGATGATAACAATGTCCAGTCAGGCATCCCAGCCCATGGAGATGTGAACATGAAGCGTCTAGTTTTCCCCCCAGTAACTGTCGATACCCTGTTAACACCCCCACCCGGGAGGATCGAGCTCCATTAACCATAGCCTCCTGACTTGTTTATTAAGTAGTCTTACTCCCATTCTCTAAAAGCCAGTTCTGTTTATTTAAATCCTGCAGGCTCCCATTTAATTCAAGGCTCTCGCTGTCCTACTCCCCGTCTTTCCCAGGAGGGAAAACGCTCCCTTCCTTTCTAGATTCCAGTCTCCTCTGATATTGGTGGGTGGTAGGGTTGGACAGGATGGGGCAGGCACTGGAGGGTTGGCTGCCTGGGCTTGTCTGGTGGCCGTGTGGGGAGCTGGGCCCCACACTGGTGGTCCTCTGGATGACCACGTGAGCCCTTGCTTTCCTCTCTTCTCAGCTGCAGCCTTGAACATCATCCTCTGGACAACAGGATGCCCCTGTCCACTATCTCCATCCTGGCATCATCATCATAAGAATCGTCATTTACTGAGTGTGCACTATGTGCCAAGTGCTGTTCACACCTCAGTGCTCATGCTGGTGACAACCCTGTGAGATAGTCCTAGTTTTTCCCCATTTCACAGGTGAGAAAATACACACTTAGGAGTTGTAGCAACTTGCTCAAGGCCTCTCAGAAGCAGCATTTATACCCAAGCCTGCCCACTTCTAAGGCCCAAGCTCCACAAAGCCTCTGTGGCTGAGCGTGGGGCTGGTTCTCCTTGTGGTGGGAGAGCTGGCTTTTATCAGGGGTCCCCCAGGAACGTGCTCTGTCCCCAAAGCCCCTCTTTCCCCAGGAGGGTCAGTTGAGATGAGACTCCCTATATGCTGAAACCCCTAGGGCAAGGAGCAGGGTTTCTAGGTTCTGGGCTAGGAATACCACTGGCACATTTAGGCCAGAACAAGAAAGAATCTCCTGATCAATGGTTCTTGTTGGATTTGAGGAAGGGGGTCCAGGGGGCTTTCTGGGCCATGTCTATGATGCCCTCTTGCTCCTCCTGGCCCAGGAACTCCCAGTGGGGCTGGGGCTGGGAGGTGTCCATGAATCAGGGGGCAGAGGAAAGGGAAAGCGTGTGGGGGGGCCGGGAAGGAGTGCTGAGACCCGCCTCACGGTAGGGCACACTGCTTCCTCGCAGGCCTTGCCCCATTAGCTCAGGGTTAATTACACCAGCGGGGCAGGGATGCGGTGGCAGGCAGAAAAGCCTTTCTGGGCATGTCCTGGCCTCACAGTTGACGTGTGGAAGCCGCACTTGTGTCTCCTGACCAGGATCCCTTTGTTATGGTGAGGCAGGGAGAATGAGACCTTTTTTCAAAGCAGACATGGGTCCCTCCTTCAGGGACTTTACCAACACCCCCTACGCCTACCGCAGGGCCTAGCTCAGACCCTCTGCTCAGACCCTGGCTACCCTCCCCCATCCCTGAATCACTCATGAGACCTCTTTGCACAGAAGTATCATGGTCACAGGGATGGGTGGACCCAGGAATGGATGGGTTCACCCTTGAGGCACAGGTTTTGCCTGTACTGAAAACATCCAGTTTGAGTTCCGCCTGCACCCTTTGAAGTAGGTAATGCTATGAGACACCTCAGGTCACTCAGCCACACCTCTCCCTCCTGGGCTGACCAGCTCTATGCAGGCTTGGTAGCCTCCTGATACAGTTTGGAGGCTTGGCCCTTCCAAATCTCATGTTGAAATGTGATCTCCAAATGTTGGAGGTGGGGTTAGTGGGAGGTGTTTGGGTCATGAGGGCAGATTCCACATGAATGGCTTGGTGCCCTCCCCTTGGTAATGAAGGAGTTCTCACTCTATTAGTTAACCTGAGAGCTGGTTGTTAAAAAAAACAATGTGGCACTTCCTTCCTCTCTCTTGCTCCCTTTCTAGTCATGTGATGCTGTCTCCTCTTCACTTTCTGCCGTGAGTAAAAGCTCCCTGAGGCCTCACTAGATGCAGATGCTGGTGCCATGCTTCTTGTACAGCCTGAAGAACCGTAAACCAAATAAACCCCTTTTTAAAATAAATTACCCAGCCTCAGGTATTCCTTTATAGCAACACAAAATAGACTGATGGACCCCTTCAGGTGCAACCCGACAGTGACTCACCTCATTCCAGGTTCGAATGAGGCCCCCTTGTCATGGTGTGAGACATCTGCAGGAATCTGTGTGGCACTTCTGCATGTGCAAATCAGAAATGTGTCAATATGTGTGCAGACACCTGTGTGTGTGTGCACATGTCTCTCCTGTTTCTCTCTGTCTCTGTGTGTGTGTGTGCACATGTCTCGTGTGTGTGTGTGTGTGTGTGTGTAAAGGGCAGTTAATGCCCACAGTCAACCCTTGACCAATGGGAGATGAAAACCAATGAATAAACACTTCCTGTGTTTATTGCCCTCGGGGACTGTCTTAGCTCAGGCTGCTATAACAAAATACCTTAGGCCAGGTAATTTACAAGAGAAAGTTACTGTTCACAGTTCTGGAGGCTGGGAAGTCCAAGATCAAGTGTGCCAACAGAATCAGTGTCTGGCAAGGGCTTGGTCTCTGCTTCAAAGATGACACTTGTTGCTGCGTCCTCATATGGTGGATGGGGTAAATAAGCTCCCTCAAGCTTTCATTAGGGCACTAATTTCATTTATGGGGGTGACCCCCATGACCTAATCACCTCTCGAAAGTCTCCCTTCTTAATACCACTTAATCCTTGGAGGGTAGGTTTCAACATATGAATTTTGTGAGGCGGAGGGGGTTGGACAAAAACATTTAAACTGTAGTATTCCTCCCCTGGTCCCCCAAAATTCATATCCCTCTCACAGGTAAAATACATTAATTCCATCCCAGTAGCCCCACAAGCAATAACTCATTTCAGCATCAGCTCAGAAGTCTAAAGTCCAGAATCTTATCTAAATATCACCTAAATTAGATATGGCTGAAACTTAAGGTACCTCTATCCTGAGGCAAATTGCTTTCCAGCTGTGAACCTGTGAAATTAAACAAATTACGTGCTTTCAAAATGCAACGGTGGGACAGGCATAGGATAGACATTTCCATTACAAAAAAGAAATAAGAAGGAAGAAGGGGTAACTGGTCCTAAGTAAGTCCAAAACCCAACAGGGAAAACAACATTAAATCTTAAAGCCTGCAAATAATGTCATAGACTTGTTGTCCTATTTCTGGACCAACTGAGGTAGGGGTTGGTCCCTGTAACTTTGGGTGGCTGCACTCCCATGGCTGTGCTAAGCACAGCCCACACTGCAGCTCTCATGGGTTGGAATAATATGTGTGTGGTTCTCCCAGGGTAGAATTACCTACTGGTGGCTCTACTGGCCTGTAGTCTAAGGGGCAGCTCTGCCCCCATGGGTTCACTGGGCATCACCCTAGTGGAGGCTCTCTGTGGTGGCCCTGCCCCTGTGGCAGTTCTTGGCCTGGGACCTGAGGTTCTCCAGGACATCCTTTGAAATCTAGGTGGAGGTAGTCCTGTCCCTACAGCTTGTTCACTCTGCACACTCCTGGAGACGGCACTGTGTTGATGCCACCATGGTTCCTCATCTGTGCCTACCAGAGCGTTGGCCCAAGCCACACCTGACCTCTCTGGAGCCACAGTTGGGTGGCCAAGGAGCACTGTGCAAGAATCTGGGGAGAAGAATCTTGAAACCATTCTGCCTTCAATGCCTGGACATTCTGGTAATGGGAGTGGCAGTCCTGAAGACTGCCAAAACATTTTGGGGATTGTTCATCCATCGTCTTGATGAATAGCATCTGGCCAACCTTCACTTCGCCACACACTGTTGGTGTTATCTCTCAAACACACTTTTACGTCCTTTACAACCTGGCCAGGTGAAGAATTTTCCAAATCTTTAAGTTCTGCTTCCCTTTTGACTATAAATTGCATCTTTAATTAATTTATATCTTCTTGTGTTTTTACTACAGTCAAGAGAAACCATGCCACATCCTCAATAACTTTGTTTAGAGATTTCTTCCACTGAATGTCTTGTTTCATTGCTCAGAAGTTTTACCTTCCACAAAGCACTAGGACAGGAACACAATACTACTAAATTCTTTGCCTTTTTGTAACAAGGATCACTTTTCCTCCAGTTTCCAATAACATATTCTTCATTTCTATCTGAGACTTCATCAGAATGGCCATTACCATCCATATTTCTATGAACATTCTGTTAATGATCACTTAGCTCCTTTCTAAGAAGACTGAAGCTTTCTCTTCAGTCCTTTTCCTCTTCTGAGCCTTCACCAGAATCACCCTTTCCAGTTCATTCATGGCAGTACTGGCCTTTTCCAGCATGTACTTCAAAACTCTTCCAGCTTCTATGCACTACTCAGTTCCAAAGCCACTTCCATTTGTTACAGTATCACCTCACTTCTGGTACCAATTTATGTCTTAGTCTGTTCCAGTTGCTGTAACAAAATTCCTTAGACTGAGTAATTTATAAACAACAGGAATCTATTTCTCACACTCTGGAGGCTAGGAAGTCTAAAATCAAAGTGCCTGCAGATTTGGTGTCCTGTGAGGAGGGCCTGTTCCTCATAGATGGTACCTATAGGTGTCTTCACATAGTTCCTCATAGATGGTACCTCTACGTGTCCTCATATAGTGGCAAACAAGCTCCCTCAAGCCACTTTTTATAAGGGCACTAATCCCATTCATGACCTAATCCCTCCTTAAAGCCCCACCTCTTAATACCATCACTGTGGGTGTTAGGTTTCAACATTTCAGTTTGGGGTGGGGGACATAAACATTCAGCCTATGTCAGGGACAATTCTGAAACACATTTATAAGTCTTCTCAGAGTGCCAATTACCTATCGTAGTTGCCAGTCTGGTAACACATCGTTGTATTTGCTCCCTCCTTCTCTATGTCGCTCACTATGCCTCTCACACCTGCTCCATGGGATGACCTTACCCAAACTACCTTTAAGCTAAAATTTTCCCCAGGTTCTGCTTCCAGGGGCACCCAGGCTAAGTGCCAGCCTGCCCTCAGAAAGCAGCCCCCCAGGAAGAAATCTGTAGCTAGGTCACCATTAGTCAGACAACAACAAGGAACTAATTGCTGCTGGTTAGTGGGGTGGTGAATACTCCTGGTTTGCAGGAGCATCACACACACTAAGATGTACAAGGAAATTACATGACAAGGCAGTCCAAATTTCCATTGCACCAGCGCATCTCTTCCAACTCAGGCTCATGGTTTCGTATGGAGTTCTCTAAGACCAACTGAAAGAGCGAGACAAAATTCCGGCTTGGTTCCCAAGTAATTAATGCAGCATGTCAGTGCTAGTCCTGCACTACAGTCCCACTCAAGTGGCTTGCAGGGCAGCATTGAGAGGAACTCCTCCCTTTGGCAGATTTGCATGCAGTGCATTTGGTCATCCACTCTGTGCAGGGAGACAGGCTTGTGGTACACATATACACAGTCTCTAGGTAAGTGACAAATAGCTTAGCTGATTGGTCAAGATCATAGAAGGGAGCAAGACTGGATGACTGGATACAAGGAAGGCTGGAGAAAGCCTGTGGATGGTCAATGGGAGTGAGCCCAAAGTGTGTGGATCTTTGAGTCTCACATTAGTGCCCCTTATAGAGAGGTCCTCAATAGCCCAGTGAACAGGATGACTGGTTCTATGGAGGAGTCCCTCTCCATGGCCACTCCAGGGAGAATACTAATTTTAGGCAAGGGCCAAGGGCTACCAGCCTACATCTGGAAGAGTCTGGGGACCAAGGGGACTACAATAGATGCATTTCCTTCGGAGTAGGACGTAGGAGGGTAAACTGAATTCACCCCCCGAGGCATCTCTCCCCATGTCACCAATTCCACCCTAGTTGTAAACACAGCCCTAGGGGACTGGTTTGGCCCCTGCTTTAGGGAGAGCTCTTTTCTACCCAACATAAAACTTACTCTTGCCTGCCCAGACTCCCAAAGTCCTGCCATAGTCCAGAAAGCCCTCAGTGATCCTCTCCTTCTTGGCCATGTGCTATTAATTAACTCATTCATTCATTCATTCATTCATTCACACAACAGATACTTATCAAGCTTCCATGCTCCACACCCTGCATAAAGGCTCTGAATATGCAGGAGTGAATGAAAATGGCTGTGACCCTACCCTTGTGGAGATTATTATAGTCTTTGGGGAGAGGTAGACATTAATCAAATGATCACACAAATAAATATAAAATTACCCTTGGGATTAGTGCTAGGAAGAAGTCCATGATTCTCTGAGGACGGATAGTCTGTGGGGCTCCCCTAGCCTATCAGGGAAGGTTTCCTTGAGGAGGTGATGACTCAGCCACCTGCTGAAGGATGAGTAGGGGTGTATTAGTCAGGGTTCTCTAGAGGGACAGCACTGATAGGATAGATGTATAGGTGAAGGGGAGTTTACTAAGGAGAATTGACTCACATGATCGCAAGGTGAGGTCCTACAATAGGCCGTCTGCAAGCTGAGGAGCAAGGAAGCCAGTACAAGTCCCAAAATCTCAAAAGTAGGGAAGCCAACAGTGCAGCCTTCAGTCTGTGGTCGAAGGTCCAAGAGTCCCAAAGCTGAAGAACTTGGAGTCTGATGTTTACGGGCAGGAAACATTCAGCACGGGAGAAAGATGTAGGCTGGAAGACAAAACCAGTCTAGAATTTTCAGGTTCTTCTGCCTGCTTTTATTCTGGCCACGCTGGTAGCTGATTAGATTATGCCCACCCAGACTGGGGGTGGGTCTGCCTTTCCCAATCCACTGAATCAAATGTTAATCTCCTTTGGCAACACCCTCACAGACACACCCAGGATCAATACTTTGCATCCTTCAATCCAGTCAAGTTGACACTCAATAGTAACCATCACAGGGGGTACCCAGGTGAAGTGGGGGAGGCAAAGAAAGAGATCTTGGTCCCAGATCTCTGCACCTGGATGCACTCCCTCCTGAAACTGCTTCTCACTGCTTCCAGACCTGTGTCCTGTGTCCCCACGCTTCTTCAGGAAACTGGGCTCAGAGAGGTTAGCACGTGGGGGTCACGATGAGATGGTCTCTGATGGAAAGTAAAATTTCTCTAATGGCAAAGATCATGGAAACAGAGACCCAGGGGGCAGAAAGCCGAGGGTAATACAGACTCTTCCCAGAAAGAGGGTCCCCAAGGGACCCTGAGTTACCCACACAAGGATAGTTTCCACATAGGGAGGCTTCTCCGGCATGAGTGGCTCCTTTTGCTATTCTTTGTAAGAATAGCAATGGTCCCATCTCTCTCTCTCACTCTGGTCACTCCAGATGGTTCCAAAGCCTTTCCCCATGGGCCTGACTACTTCACTGGTGCTAGTGATCTCCCACACTTTCCAGGAGTGCCCTTCGGGGAGCTCAGCCTGTGTCCTGTTGGGGAAGCAGGAGCCCAGCGGGGCTGCAGAGCCCATGGTTCTCCCTTCCAGGTCCCTGCTGCGTGGTGTGTGGACAGGCAGCATCTGGGGCCTGGCCATCCCCTGGTCCTGCCTCTGCCACTGTCTTGCTTTGTGACCTGGAGCCAGACCTGCCCCTTTTGCGGCCGCATGAGGGGAAAGTCAGTCCTGTTTCTCACTGTTGCCAGGTCTGCATGTATTTGGGTCTGAAAGACAGACAAGACAAGGGCAACCGTGTGTCAGGAGTAGGGCAGTTCTCAGCAGGGCAGGCTCCAGCTCTGCAGGCAGCGAGGTGGCCGTCCTGTGTCCCCAGCCAGGGGATCCGCCTTGGGGAGGGCAGCCTTGCCCCTTCCCCAGCAGCCCTGTTCATCCACCTCTCAAAACTCCAGGCTGTCCCCACCCGACCTGGAAAGGGTCAAGAGGAGAGACCTGAGAATAAAGGAGAGATTTCCCTTTGTGCTCACTCTCCCTAAGGAGAAAAGCTTAAAGTTGGGAGGCGGATGGCGCCTCCTCTCTCCTCTGTGAGCCGGGAGCCCAGATCCTCTGCCCACTGGCTCTGCCTCTACTCACCCATTGGTCTTAGCTGCCCTCTCCCAAGCCCATCCCTGTGTGGCCCCATGGGTGGCGCCCAGGAGATACTGAGGTCCCAGGTGGAGGCTGACTGGCATCCCCACAGCCCTGCCTTTGTGTGTACCCTCATGCCCATCCTGGGCCCGTGGCTGTGTCTGGGGCCTTACCCTCTCAATAGCCCTGTGCTCTCCTGGGCTGTGTCAGCAAGGAGCTGGTGACAGGAAGGATGAAGGAAGCTGGTGCTCCTTTAGGGAACTCTCTTATATAAATGGGGAAACTGAGGCCCCAAGAGGGGCAGGCGTTATGACAGCAGAGATCAGATGAGGAAATGGCACTGGCCTGGAAGTCCACAGACCTGGATATGTATCCAGCCCCATCTCACACTGACTTCTGCCTTCTGGGCCTCAGCTTTCCCTGTCCCTAGAATGGAGATCACAGTCCCAGACCTGCCTAAAACGTGGTGTGGGTCTGGGTCTGATGAGATCCTGTTTGCATGATCTCGGCCAGCCGTCAAGTGCTGTGCTGACTGAAGCCAGGCACAGGGCCTGAAATCTGGGACTCTGGGCTCCCAGAACAGTGCCCCTTCCTCAGCTCTTCAGGCCCTGGCTGAGTTTCAGAGCCTCGGAGATGAGGAATGGGGTGAGGAAGAAGGAAAAAGTTCATAGGGATGAGCCCTGGATGCTTGGCCTCTGTGGGGAAGTTCCCCATATGGTTTCCAGAGTGACAGAGGCCCCAGCAGGCCTAGCCCAGGGCAGAGCCGGGGTGGGTGAGGCTGGAGCAGGCCTCTCCTATGTCCTTGGTGGGACTAGAGCCTATCATGGGCCAGAACTCGAGCCACGTGCCAGGGTGGGACAGATGCGCAGGTCTGTCCTCAGCCTTCCAAGCTCCTGCTCGCTAAGTAAACACCTGTGCGTGGGCTCATCGCTCACCTCCCTAATGAGCTCATCGCTCACCCGGCTCTCCATCACTCTCCATCCATCTTCACCTTGCTGCCACGGCTCCATTGGGCAACTATTTTTGCACTTCCCAGTAAGCACTCCCCTGGTTGGGGGAGCCAGGGCAGCCAGGGCGGAGCTGAGCTAGGGCTGGGCTTGATTGCTGCTACCTGGAAGTCCACGGCCTGCCTGTGGGCACTTCTGGCCACTGCTCCCCAGCCCCCCAATAGCAGTACTATGTTGCAAAGGACATTCAATGTAGTTCAGTGAGCTCCAGTGCCCTCCCTCCGCCACTCAGTAGCTGTGGGACCTAGGGGGAGCCATTTCTCCCCTCTGGTTCTCAGTTCGTGAAACAAAGGCACAAGTATGATGCGGGCTCAAGCCCTGACTCCCTGGCCTGAGTTCCTGGGCCTCAGTCATCTGTGCTGGACCCGAGGGCTGGACTTAGGCTCTGAGTAAGCCGATGGGGCCGGGGCTATGGGTGGAGAGAAGAGGAGATTTGGGGTATGCATGTGCATGTGATGGGCAGCCCCCTCCCTGACCCTGCCCCCTGCTCGCTAAAGAAAGACCCCCAGGCACCTGGTGATCCTGAGCATGCAGATCCCAGCCCTTTGCATTGTCTCCATCACTACCTCCAGACACAGCAGAGCACCTCACCTGAGTTCAGGTGGGAAATGCCTGTGAGGGTTGCTTCATTGTCACCCCATCTCCCACGGGCAGAAACAGAGGCTCAGAGAGACTCACACATGTGCCTGAGGCCACACAGCTTGGCCAGGGCCAGAGCTAGGACACGACCCTAATGCATCCGACTTCAGAATCTCGCCACCCTGCCCTCCCAGCCTGGCATGGGGCAGAAGGCTGGGCAGGCTAGAGAACTGCAGCCCCTCCTGAAGGAGCTACTCAGTGATCCTCCCTCTCCCATGGCCATTGTTCTCTTGAAAATTAAGTCATCCCACTGGGCCCCTTAAGCCTTTTTGGAGCTGTCTGTTCCCAAGGCCTCAGCCAGACGGCAGCTGGAAGTCTGTTAATATTCATTGAATCTCTCCAGGGTGGCTGGGAGCCCGCCTTTTAATTGTCTCATCTCTGTCTATCCCTTTATCGAGAAAGAGACTAAGAGGCAAGAACAATCAGTTATCTCATTATAGATCAAGGCCTAGAAAGGGGAACTCCTCAACTAGGGTCCTCCTCCCCATGGAGGGAGGGGCTCGGTAGTGGGAGGAAGGGGCTCAGTCCTTCAGCCTCATGCCAAACTCATTCCCACCAGCGTGAAGAAGAGGTTTGTCCACGGCATTTGTGGTCCAAGTAGTATAGAGCTGGGGAGTGACATAGTTGGGGATAACTGGGGGGACAAAAGGGAGGTCAGAAGACACTAATGTGTAGGCCCCAAATCTCACTCCCCACTTTTCACTGCTCCAGAAAATGCAAAGAATGTAGAACTGGAATTTAGAGATTATCTTGTTATCTAACAATCCATTCATCCATCTGTCCAACCACCCATTCATCCATCATTCATCTACCCATCCAACCATCCCTCCATCCACACATCCATCCATCTACACATCCATCCATCTGACCAACAATTCGTCCACCAATTCCTCCACTGGCCCAGGAAGAAACCGGCATTTGTCAAGCATATCTTACTTTTCAAAGCAGCTTTCTTTCTCTTACCTCATTGGATCATCCCAGCTGTTTGGTCCCATTTGACAAATGGGAAAAATGGGGCCCAGGGAGAAGCAGGGACTTGCTCAAGGACAGACAGAGCAGAGCAGTTTCCAGGATGGAGGCTCAGTATGAAACCTGCAGGCGGGATTGTGCACAAGGGGTGGACTGAAGGGCAAGTGGGGGCTGAAATCCAGTCCCTGCTGTGTCCACCAAGTGGTGGGGAGCTGTGCCTGCTCAGAGAAGAGGAGCCTTTTTCTTTGGCATGCCATCTGGGCAAGCTATGACCCCAGCCAAGGGCCTGCGTTTGGGGATTCTCAGGGAGAAGCTGTGCAGGCTATTGGCAGCCCTGAGCTGATCTTCAGCTCAAAGAGAGCCTGTGGAGAGGAGTAGGCAGGAGACCGGCCCAGGAGGGAGGGACCCCAGGTCCTGTGGCACCACGGCTCAGCCAGCCCAAGGATGGCAAAGCATCTCCCTCCCTCCAGGCCAGCCACCAACCGCATGCCAAGTGGGTTGTCTGCACTGGGGATTCCAGGTGGTGACTCTTTAGAGTCATATGCTCTCGGGAGAGTGCCAGCTGTTCGGATTACTCTCTGGTTGGCAATTTTCTTTTTGGTGCTTGTGTTTTGTTTTGACCTGCTGTTAAATCAACTTTATTGAAGTAAAATTTAAATACAACAGAATGCACCCATAAAAATGTACAGTTCTGTGGGGTTTGACAAATGTGTATACTCATGTAACCAGTACCACAGTCAGGAGATAGAACATTTCTATTACAGTCCCTTGCAGTCATGCCTCAACCCGATGGGAACCCAGAGAGCAAGCTCTGGTCTTCGTCCTATTACTAGTGACTGTCTAGATTTCTAGGATTTCATAGAAATGAAATCACTCGGTATGTACTCTTTTGTATCTGGATTCTTTTGCTTCACATCATATTTTTGAGATGGATCCATGTCGTGTCCTGTGTCAGCAGTTTCATAGCATTCCACTGCGTACTGCAATCTATTTCTCCCTTCACCTGCCAGTGGACATTTGGGTTGTTTCTAGGCTTTGGCGATTTGTGTACAAGTATTTGTGTAGACACAGGTTTTTATTTCTCTTGGCTAATATCTAGGAGTGGAATTGCTGGGTAAAGGACAGTAATATATTTAGACTTATAAGAAGCTGTTACTCCTTTTCCCAAGTGGTTGGATCATCTTATGCCATCACCAGCAATGTGCGAGAGCTCCAGTTGACCCACATCCTCATCAACCTAGCGTATAGGCCATTCTAATATAGGTACATTGAGATTTCATTGTTGTTTTCATTTAGGAGCCTATTTTGGGGACCCACCCCTTGCCTTGACTGCCCTGCCCTCTTGACTGTGGGATCTTCTGGGACACGGATTGACTCACTGGTGTCACCTGAGGGCCCACCAGTGTTGGGTAAAAGTGGCAAAGGGCGGAGCTAGGGTGTTTTTGGAAAGAGGGAGGGATCTTTCTGAGCCTCAGTTTCCTCATTTGGCAAATGAGCACCTTCCTTGACTTGCCTGGTCCATAGAGCAGGTTTGCATTAAAAATTGAGTGAGCTGACAAGGAATGGATTTGCTTTCAGGACATTCAGCACCAGGACTAGTGGGGGCCCATGACAACCCACACCGGCTCCTATTTGCTCTATCTTCAGTCCCAAGAAATGCTTATTGTCATGTCCAGTGTGCAAATGTGGGGACTGGGTCTCATCCAGGCCAAGTGGCACCAGGTCCGTGTGGCTCCAAAGCCTGCGCTCATCACTTCAGTACGAACCACACTGCTGCAAAGTCACCCAGGCTGGGACAGGGCCTGATAGTTGTCACGGTCACAGATGAACATTAACCAGGATGTGCACATGCCCAGGTTCCTGCCGCCATTCCGGCAGCTCTTCCGGACGCTCTGGTCCCTGGGGCTCGAACACCGCGTCTGTTGCTCCATTATCCTAAGCGGCCTCCCTGGATCCCATTACTTCACTGCTGTTATTATTTATTCATCGATGGAGCCCTCAGCTTGTGGATGGGCACTTACCTTGATGGCCTTGACAAGGGGTCAGGGGCCCCACTCAGAGCCTATTAATCACCAGCCGCGCCGGCGGGGAGTCTGTGTCCCCTGAGAGAGGGGAGATCATGTTGCAGCCACAGAAGGCCTGTTGGCTTGTCCATTTTCTCACAGAGGAATCCACCGCCTGGTGTTTTAGAGCTAGATGAGCTGCACAGACAGGGAAACTGAGGCTAAGAAAGGGTAGGGCCTTCCCCAAGGTCCCACATCTCATCCATGTGCTATCTGAATTCTCTCCATACATAAATGCACAATGATAACTCCATTTATAGGGGCATCACTTTACAATTTGTGTCTATTTTCCTATTTGATGGTGATAACAACTCCTCGAGACCAATAAGGGCTTTTAATCAGCTAGCTAGCTACAGCTAGATGATATAGATATAGAAACTGAAACTCAGAAATTAAGGAATGCCAGGGTGTTGATAAATCACAAAGCTGGGAGTAGTACCCAGGTGTCCCTGCCCCAGTCCAGTGCTCTGGTTTCGGCCAGGAAATGTGGGATGCGTACCAGGGTCCTTCTTGTTCCTGCTGATTCCCTATGAACAAAAGGAGTCTCTGGTTGGCTGGAATAGAAACTGAGGATGCAACCCAGCCGGAAGGGGGCAGAAAAGAGGAAGTGACTGGGGGGTCCCTGGGTACCAGTTACCTTGCTTTAAAGGCAGCTCACGGTCATGAGAAGAAAACTATCTGCAGCAGCCAGCACCCACTGCACCCTTCCCATATGCCACAGGCCACTTTACACGCACCTGAACACAACCCCAGGAAGCAGTTGCCATTACTATCATCCCATTTTACAAATGAGATAACTGAAGTTTTGACTGGCCCAAATCAGTTGCTAAGGAGTGGAGTTAGGATCCAACACCAGGCAGTCAGAGTCCAGAGCCTGAACCCTTAGCCACCACCCTAGCCTATCGGAGTGAGTTTAGGGGGTCAGCAGGAGAAAGAAGCAGAGGTGCAGGTGCTTGAGCAGACCAAGTCACCATGGGGCCAGGGATTAGCATCTCCTGGAAGAAGTGGGCCTGAGCAGGACTTCTAGGACCTTCAGAGACACAGTGCAGGCCATGAAACCGGCACCCACTCTGGAGCCAGGACCAGCATTGTTCTTGCTGTTTATTTGCTGTGTGAGCTTGTGTGAATCACCTTACCTCCTGGAGCCTCAGGTTCCTTTCCATACAACTGGGGCCAATAATGGCCACCTACTGATACTGTGAAGATGAAATGTGACTAAATGGCAGCTTGACAGCCATGGGAGAGACAGAGGAAGAGTGGCTTCCATCTCAGGCCATAGTCCTCACTGAGGGGGCCTTGTCCTCTTTGCCCTCCCAGCTCCTTCAGGGTTGAGGGCCTGGGCCCAGGCTAGGCTCAGTGGCTTCCTGAGGGAGAACAGGGAGCTGGTGGTGCGTTTGGATTATTTTTCCTGGAGGGAGTTATTTTCTGCTGATCTAGGTCAGCTCAGCCAGAGGGCAGTGTGAGTTGCTATATTAGTCCATTTTCACACTGCTATAAAGAATACCTGAGACTGGGTAATTTATAAAGGAAAAAGGTTTAATTGACTCATAGTCTGCACGACTGGGGAGGCCTCAGGAAACTTACAATCATGGCAGAAGGCAAAGGGGAAGCAAGGCACATCTTCTCATGGCCCAGGAGAGAGAACAGTGGGGGAACTGCCAAACACTTTTAAAACATCAGATCTCATGAGCACTCACTCACTATCACAAGAACAGCACGGGGGAAACCGCCCCCATGATCCGAACACCTCCCACAAGGTCCCTCCCTCCACACTTGGGGATTACAGTTCCAGATAAGATTTGGCTGGGGACAAACCATATAAATTGCCTTTCAGTCTAGCTGCAAAAAAGCAGGTTGGCCCAACCTGTTGCAGGGTGAAGAACCCAAGAAACCAACCTGGGTTTGGAGCTGGAGAGGGGCTGGCTTAAAACTTTGTACCCTGGCTCCTGGTTGCCCAGAGTGGGGAGGTCTTGATAAGGACCCTGAGATAATGGTCTGGAAGTTGAGAACAGAGTCATTGGGGCTCCTGGCTCCTTGCAGATCCAATCTAAGGGCTGTGGCACCAGGCTGCGTGCTCTGGATGAGTCCCTTCCCCTCTCTAGGCCTTAGACATGATTGTTGTCATGGTGAGAGCTGGGGAGGGTGTGGGAGGATGGAGATGTGCACATAGTAGGTCCTCAGGAACTCGGCTGATGATGAAGCTGCCCCAGCTCGGGGTGAAGGCTGTGGGTGCCCTGTTTCCTTGGCCTTAGCCATGGGCAGGTGGGCCAGTACCTCGGGTAACTGTCAGGGACTCTGGGAGATCCTGGCCATGCCTCATCCTGGCACTGAGGCCTGCAGTGATTTCCTCACTCATTCTTACAAAAGATCCCTGGAGGTCTCAGGACCGCACTAGCTCATGGTGACTTTATTTTTATCTGTCATTGTCTTCTGAGTGATTCCTTTGTCACATCCTATGTTCCTCCAATTAGAGTGTGAGCTCCCTGGGTCAAGAAGGGAAACAGAGGCTGGGTGTCCTGTCTCCCAAGTCCCAGTCCCAACCTCTCCCCTCGGCAACTGTGTGATAATGAGTAAGTTGATGAACCTCTCTGAGTCTCAGTTCTATCCACAAGATGGGGATAAGGCCTGCTTTGCTTTCTTCTCTGGGCTCAAGTACACTAAAGAGGACTGAGATCAACTTTACCTGGAGCTCCTCAGCTGGGCCCAGTTCGGGAAACAGGTGAGCTGGGTGCAGCTACCGGCCTCAAGGGACTTGCACTTGCGGAGGAGGATGGAGCCACACTCTCGATGGGGGCTGTGGGGAGCCCTGAGGTTGGGGGAGAGTTTTCTAAGTGAGGGTATCAGGGAAGGCTTCCTGGAAGAACCATGAGCAGGACAGGTGGGCAAGGCCATGGTCAGGTGCGTGCAGGGCTATCAGGGATGCAAACTGGAACTGCAGCTTACAGAGCGTGCCAGCACCAGGGCTACACAATGTCACCCCAGACCAGCAAGCAGCCCACAGTGCAGCCTTGGCTCCACCCTCCTGGAGTGCACAGTGTGGTGGGGGAGACTGACGCTAATCACAAACTCACCAAGCAATGATACGCTTTACTGGGGATGGGGGTGGTGTGGGGAGAAGGAAAGTGCTGTTTTTAAGGGAACGGCAATTATCTCCTGAATGTTTCCTATGTGCCAGTCACTTTGTGCAGATTACCTTGGTTCATCCTGACTCAGGTGGACATTGTCAGTGTCCCACAGGAAACCAAGGACCAGAGAGGTAAAGTAAGTTGCCCAAGTTTGCACAGCAGGCAGGCAGCAGAGCTCCACTTGAACCCAGGCCATCTGGCTCCAGGATATCGCCTTACTATAACCACGGAACAATCCTGCCTCTCATGTGCCCACCACAGGCTGCTCTCTCTGGTATATCTGGCTCTCTCCCGTCCCCCTCTTCTTACCACCAGGATGCTGCAGCAGAACAGAGCTTGTTTCTGAGCAGCGCAGGACAGAGGCAGCGTGTTTGCAGGTGTTGCCGCAGACCTTTGCTAGATGGCACCCATCCCTCTCCCTAGACTCCAGGAAGAGCCTCAGTGCCTGGCAGGGAGTGGGAGAGGAGAGCGAAAGGACCAGAAAAAGCATTGAGGATTGGTAGGTCCCCAAGGAGGTACGCTGTCACTGCTTTCCTGCCTCCCTCACTCCCACCCACTTGGGGACTTTCAGGACAGAGAGAATCTGCATCTGCCCCTCCCCTGTTCACCCTACCTGGTGGGGTCCCCCAAGTTTCTCTGTGCCCAGCATCGCATGGGAGCAGAAGAAATGAGAGCAGTGTGGGTCGTGGCAGGGGACTCAGGTCAGGCTGGTAATGATGCAACAGGGGCTGTGGGTGCAGAGATGGGACAGGAACAAGGATGTGCACCTGTGCTAGAGCTGGTTCAAGGATGCCAGGGAGCAGCCGACACTGAGGCATGGGAGTCTCAGCACACGAAATGCCGGGGAAAGCAGGAGGACCCTGAATGGCCTTCGATTACATTCCTGCCTCCCAGCAGAATAGGCACTTATAGTAGAACTTAAGTTCAGTGACACAAAAATACAGTCACTTTTTTCATGCCCTGATTTCAGCAACTCAGAATCACCATGAAGGAGACTTATGGGGCACCACGAATCTGACCTCAGTGGGGAAGTCAGGGAAAGCTTCCTGTAAGAAATGATGAGTGGCCTGAGTTCTGAAGGAAGAGTAGGAAATAAGAGGAATGGAAAGAATATCACAGACAGGAGGAACAGCATGTGCAAAGGCCCTATGGCAGGCAGAGCTTGATGGGAGAAACAATGAGGTACTTCCTCCTGCTTTGTGCAAACTGCCTGCTTAATCCAGTTGGGAGCCAGGACTGCAGCCAGTACAGCTGCTGGTAATTAACATGGGGACCCAGGAGAGTGGGGCTCTCAGAACACCCCATCCTTGGTTTTCATCTGCTCAGACTGTGTTTTTGCCAACTCTGGGACTCCTGACACCTGCACAGACTCTGAATATGAGGAGCAGAGGAGGAGCCCTAGGCGACACCCTTATTGTCCTGCTTGGGAGACCAAGGACAGAGAAGACAAGCATTTGCCAAAGCCTACCAAGTCCACATGGGAACAACCACTGCAGAGCTGAGACCCTATCCTGCAGCGACAAGTCTCCTGCCTTCAGAGAAGAGAACAAGTTCTAGCTGTTCCCCAGCCCTACTCAGGCCTGAGAGGTTTCTAGTAGTCAGAGTCAGGAGGATACGATGATGGCCACCCTGGGTGGAGATGGGCCAGCCAGAACTCACAGCCACCCACTTGTGCTGGTCATAACCCCACCACTCCCGTGGTGGCCCCTTCAACAGCCAGGAGGGCCGAAAGGAACAGGCAGCCAAGCTGTGCCTGATGCTGGCTGCCCCGTCTGAACCCCCACCTATACCTGGAGCCCACGGTCCCTCTGAGGTTATGGGGGGACAGTGAAATGCTCAAGGTCAGCAGCAGGCAAGTAGCTCAGGAGCCCAGACCACCAGACTGGCTCCACCTGTGCTAGAAGAGCAAGCCCTTCCTTCTCCACCAGGGCCTCTGCCCTCCTGGCCCCAAGGAGCAGGTGGCCTATCCAAGGAGAGAGGCATAGATGGGGCGACACAAGCATCAGCCCCCTGGGCTTGCCGGGTAATTATGCATTAGGAGCTAATGTTAATAAAGGCTCCAGGAAAGGGGTTTTAATTCCAGATCTCACCACCAGATTATTGCACATGAGGGAAATATCAGAGCCCCAGACTGTCTCCATCCCTCGCCCTCCATCTCCAAGCAATCTGCTGCGTTTATTAATTCTGACAGAATTTTCCCAGGCTGGGGAGAAAAGGAGAGCAGGAGGGAAGTATGTTGGGGGTGGGGAGGTAAAGGGAGACGTGGGGCATGGCAATTTGGAGCAGACCTTGGGCCTTCTACTCCCTCCTCAACCCTACCCGCCTGCACAACCGCAAGGCACCCCTGGGGCATGCAGCACACAGCTCTGCCCAGTCCCAGCTCCGCACTGCTGCCTCCAGAAATGGGACCCCTCCGGCAGCTTTTACTGTCTCTCCTTCGTGCTCCTCTCACTTCCCCCTCTTTCTCATCCCTTCCTCCTCTAAGAATCAGAGTCTGACTTTCCTTCCCACCTGAACCCCACCCCAGTGGCTCCAATTCCTTGAGTTACTTACAGTGATGCTGAGATTCACCTTCTAAGAATTTCTTCCTGACATAAACCAAGTAAAAGGAATATTGGAAAAAATCTAAATATCTGTCAAAGGACATTTATTTTCTAAATTATAGTACAACCATGCACTGGAACACTCTATATGTAACGAAATGGAATAATCTATAAGGTATATTGTTGAGAGGAAAAAAATCAAGGTGCAGAACAACATGTAAAGTGTACTACATTTTGGGTAGAAATACACACACACACATGCACACACACCCACACATACACATTGATGTGCATGCATAGAATATGACCTAATTCCTTATAAAGATGCTGTGCAGACAAAAGGAGATAATGTTTATAAAATACTTGGTACAGTGTCTGTTACGTAGTAAACGCTCACTTAAAGCTTGCTGTTGTTATCACTTGATATCTGACTTTTAAGTTGCTTCCCACTCTACCTTGAAGGCTCTCTGGAAAGGACATTTGCGTGAATAACACTTGAGAAGAGGATGGGTTACAAATGAGAGGAAGCCAGCATAGGTTTTGGGGGGCAATAGGAGGCCATAAGCTGGTAAAGCCACACAGGGGCTCTGACTGGACCCCTAGATGGTGCCCACCACTTCAGGAGCCTCAGGAGGTGACAAGGAAACCCAGACCCACAGCAGGAAGTTTTAGGAAGATGGAACTCAGTGTAGAAGAAGCAAGCACCATTACAGCTAATTTCCTGGGGAAGTGGTGATCTCACCATTACATCAGACATCCCAGCAGAGGTGGGCCACCACTTGCTTAGGCAGCTGAAGAGGAAATAGTTATGTAGCATGAAGATGCAGCCAATCTCTGTAACATGGTTCTAAAGGTCTGTGATCATGAGTGCAAGCTCTTAAGGTCTTCAGGAAAACCCCAGGGCATTTGCGGAAACGCAGATCCCCATACCCCCACTTACAGATGTTCTATTCGGCTGCGGTGGGGGCCCAGAAATCAGAATTTGTGGAAAAACAAAACAAAACAAAAAAACAAACAAAAAACTACACTAAGGCAATATGGTATTGGCAGAAAGATAAGACACGTAGAGTAATGGAACAGAATAGAGAGTTGAAAAATAGACCCACATAAATATAGCCAATTGATTTCTGACAAAGGTGTAAACGTGATTCCATTGAGAAGGGATAGTCTTTTCAACAAATGGTGCTGGAACAACTGAATATCCACACGGAAAAAATGAACCTCAACCTAAACCTCATAGCTTATACAAAAATTAACTCAAAGAGATCATAGATCTAAATGTAAAACATAGAACTCTAAAATGTTTACAAAAATAAAACATGGGAGAAAACATAGGTGATCTAGGGATAGCCAAAGAGCTCTTAGACACAATGCCCAAAGAAATGTCTAGAACAGCAAAAGTAGATAATTTGGATGGTATCAGAATTAAAGAGGCACTGTTAAAAGAATTGAAAGGCATACTACAGACTGAGAGAAATCACATACAGTACTTGCCAAAGGACCTATATCCAGAATATATTTAAAAAGCTCTAAAAACTCCACAGTAAGAAAATAAACAGACCAACTAAGAAATGGATGAAAGAATTGAACAGACACATCACTAAAAAGGACATGAGCCTGGCTGTATTAGTCAGGGTTCTCTAGAGGGACAGAACTAATGAAAAAATATATATATACACACACACAGAGATATGAATATTTTACATAATTATATATAATGAATATATATTCATATATATTGTATATATTAAGTGAAATATATATACATATTCATGGGAGTTTATTGTGTGTGAGTATTAACTCACACAATCACAAAGTCCCACAATAGGCCATCTGCAGGCTGAGGAGCAAGGAGAGCCAGTCCAAGTTCCAAAACTGAAGAAGCTGGAGTTCGATGTTCGAGGGCAGGAAGCATCCAGTACGGGAGAAAGATGTAGGCTGGGAGGCTAAGCCAGTCTCTCTTTTCACGTTTTTCTGCCTGCTTATATTGTAGCCATTCTGACAGCTGATTAGATCATGCCCACCCAGATTAAGGGTGGGTCTGCCTTCCCCAGCCCACTGACTCAAATGTTAATCTCCTTTGGCAACACCCTCACAGACACACCCAGGATTAATACTTTGTATCCTTCAATCCAATCAAGTTGACACTCAGTATTAACCATCACAAGTCCACCCTGTGTCAATTTGAACCCATACACATCTCCCTAGATCATACATAATCTTCAAAGAAAGACAATAATAAGGTCATAATTACCCCTAACATAATACAACTATCCTTTGTACAACTGGAAATGCACCAATCCCCAACCCAAATACCGTTACATAAAGTTGACGATACTTAAATGCCAATGTGAAGTCAATAAATCTTATGTCACATGATAAAGGAGAAAGGAAATAAAATGAAGATATTTTCTTAGTACAAGTGTATACATGCACAAACATGTTTTTAACAAAAGAAGGACAATTACAGTACCCGTTTCTGCAGCTGGTCACTTGGTTGTGGCTGGTATTGATGACTAACTTCTTCTATTCTGTATTCCCTTTGCCTTTAGCAAGCACCTCAGCCGATCTTGGTTTTTTGCCTGGTGGAGTGACGCAAACCTTCATTTCTGAAGAGTCTGGGTCTTTTGTAGTCCTGCCTGGATTGGGATGTTGTAGTTTCCTTTTGACCTTAATCACAGGGCATGGTAATACTAAGAGATGTCCTAATGGATCTCCTATATTCTATGCACGCTCTTCCTTACCCTCCGTTGTGGAGTAATAGACTGATTTCTACTTAATAGTCTGGATCAGTCACCCCAGCCAACACTATAACTCCCTTCTCAGCCTATTGACTTAAAGGTAGGAGGATCCCAAACTGTCCAGGTGGCAACCTTAACTTCCAGCTTAATGGAATCGTTGTTGTGTCTCTTGGTGGGAATGTTCCTCCCTCTGGAACTAAGACCTCCAGGCCAGCAAAACATAATGTCGTGGGAAGAGGAAGCTAACATTTTGCTAGTGGATCACTAGGGGTGATGCTGAGTGGTGCCACTTCCACTTCCACTCCTTGATTCCTGGACCCATGAATCCTGGCTATGGGAGAAACAGTACCATATATTGGATGCTGATTCAGAGCATACATCTCCTTCCAGAGAACTTTGCTCCAGCCCTGCAAAGTATTGTCACCTAGTTGGCATTGTAATTGTGACTTCAAAAGGCCATTCCACCATTCCATCCATCCAGGTGCTTCGGGATCATGGGGAACATGGTAAGACCAGTGAATTCCATGAGCATGAGCCGGCTGCTGCACTTCTTTAGCCATAAAACCAATGCCTTGGTCAGAGGCAATGCTGTGTGGAATATCATGACAGTGGATAAGGCATTCCATGAGTCCACGGATGGTAGTCTTGGCAGAAGCACTGTGTGCAGGATAGGCAAACCCATATCCGGAGTAAGTGTCTATTCCAGTGAGGACAAACCTCTGCCCCTTCCATAATGGAAGAGGTCCAATATAATCAGCCTGCCACCAGGTAGCTGGCTGATCATCCCCAGGAATGGTGCCATATTGAAGGCTCAGTGTCGGTCTCTGCTGCTGGCAAATTGGGCGCTCAGCAGTGGCTTTAGCCAGGTCAGCTTTCATGAGTGGAAGTCCATGTTGCTGAGCCCATGCATAACCTCCATCCCTGTCACCATGGCCACTTTGTTCATGGGCCCATTGGGCGATGACAGGGGTGGCTGGGGAAAAAGGGCAAGTGGTGTCCACAGAACGGGTCATCCTATCCATCTGATTATTAAATATTTCTCTACTGAGGTCACCTGCTGGTGAGCACTCACATGGGATACAAATATCTTCACAGTTTTTGACCACTCAGAGAGGTCCATCCACTTACCTCTTCCCAAAATTTCTTTGTCTCCAATTTTCCAATCATGCTTCTTCCAAGTCCCTAGCCATCCAGCCAAATCATTGACTACAGCCCATGAATCAGTACATAATCACACATCTGGCCACTTCTCCTTCCATGCAAAGTGCACAGCCAGGTGCACTGCTCGAAGTTCTGCCCACTAGGAAGATTTTTCTTCATAGCTGTCCTTCAGGGATGTCCTGGAAAGGGGCTGTAGTGCTGCAGCTGTCCACTTTCAGGTGTACCTGCATATCATGAAGATCCACCTGTGAACCAGGCCCTAGTCTTCTCTTCCTCTGTCAACTGATCATAGGGAACTCCCCATGAGGCTATCAGTGCAGGCTGGGGGAAAGAAGGCAGGGTGGCAGGAGTGGAGACCATGGCTATTTGAGCCACTTCTTCATGTAACTTACTTGTGCCTCAGGACCTGCTCGAGCCCAATCATGTATATACCACTTCCATTTGATGATGGAATGCTGCTGTGCATGACCCACTTTATGGCTAGATGGGTCAGAAAGCACCCAGTTCATGATAGGCAGTTCAGGTTGCATGGTGACTTGATGACCCATCGCCAAACGTTCAGTTTCCACCAAAGCCCAGTAACAGGCCAAGAGCTGTCTCTAAAAGGAGAATAGTTATCAGCAGAAGAAGGCAGGGCCTTGCTCCAAAATCCTAGAGGCCTCCACTGTGATTCATCTATGGGGGCCTGCCAAAGGCTCCAAACAGCATCCCTATCTGCCACACCTCAAGTACCATTGGATCTGCTGGGTCTTATGGCCCAAGTGGCAGAGCAGCTTGCACAGCAGCCTGGACCTATTGCAGAGCCTTCTCCCGTTCTGGACCTCAGTCAAAACTGGCAGCCTTTTGGGTCACTTGATAAATGGGCTAGGGGAACACACCCAATGAGGAATGTGTTGCCTCCAAAATCCAAATAGGCCCACTAGGCATTGTGCCTCTTTCTTGGTTGTAGGAGGGGTCGAACGTAGCAACTTACCCTTCACCTTAGAAAGAATATCTCCACAGGCTCCACACCACTGGACCCCCAGAAATTTTACTTAGGTAGAAGTTCCCTGAATTTCAGTCAGATTTATTTCCCATCCTCTGGCACACAAATGTCTCACCAATAAGTCCAATGTGTTTGCTACTTCTTGCTGACTGGATCCAATCAGCATAATGTCATCAATGTAATGGACTAGTGTGAATCTTTCAGAAGTGAAAAGCGATCAAGATCTCTCCAAAGAAGATTATGACACAAAGCTGGAGAGTTGATATACCCCTGAGGTAGGACAGTGAAGGTATATTGCTGGCCTCGCCAGCTGAAGACAAATTGCTTATGGTGGGCCTTATGGGCAGAAATGGAGAAAAAGGCATTTGCCAAGTCAATGGCTGCATATCAGGAGATGTGTTAAATTTGCTGAGGTAATGAAACCACATCTGGTAAAGCAGCTGCAATTGGAGTCACCACTTGGTTAAGCTTATGATAATACACTGTCATTCTCCAAGATCCGTCTGTCTTTTTCACAGGCCAAATGGGAGAGTTGAAAAGGGGTGTGGTGGGAATCACCACCCCTGTGTCTTTCAAATCCTTGATGGTGGCACTAATCTCCCCAATCCCTCCAGGGATTCGATATATATATATTTTTGATTTACTATTTTTCTAGGTAGAGGCAGCTCTAATGGCTTCCATTTGGCCCATTCCACTGCAATAGCCCTCACCCTACCAGTCAGGGGGCCAATATGGGGGTTCTGCCAGCTGCTAAGTATGTCTATGCCAATTATGCATTCTGGCACTAAGGAAGTGACCATAGGATGAGTCCCAGAACCCACTGGACCCACTGTAAGTCAGACCTGAGCTAAAACTCCATTAATTACCTGACCTCTGTAAGCCCCTACTTTAACTGGAGGACCACAATGACGTTTTGGGTCCTTTGGAATCAACGTCAGCTCAGAGCTGGTGTCCAGTAGTCCGCAAAATGTCTGATCATTTCCCTTTCCCCAGTGCACAGTTACCCTGGTAAAAAGTCAGAATTCTCCTTGGGGAAGGATGGGAGAAAGATTCACTCCATAAATTGTCGGTAATGTAGTGGGGTCCTTCCTCAAGGAAACCTGGCCTCCCCTTCATTCAAGGGGTTCTGGGTCTGTAAACTGGCTCAAGTCTGGAAATTGATTGAGGGGCCATTATTCTCTCTTTTTATAATTCAAATTAGTCTTTTGTCCACTTGACCCAGAAGTTTTCTGTTTGTATGATTTAAGTAGGAATGCAGTAGGCTTCCTATCAATTTCACTTCTAGGAGCACGGTGATTAATTAGCCAATGCCAGAACCCTACACGAGTCAGACTATTCTGATTGCCACTTTGCCTCTGCTGTGCATTACAGTAGGTATGCCCACCTTGCCTTTGACAGTGGAGTGCTACCACTTGGCCCCTTCCATCTCAGGATCCAATTATTCCCATTGTATTTAAGGGCTATTTAACTGTAGCACACCTCCTCATGGGTCACATTCTCAGCCTCACTTCTAGGGGCCTGCAGGGACTTTAGTCTAGTTATAAGTCCAGAAGCCTTCCTCTAGGAGTGGCCCTGAGGAAAATCAACGTTATTTTGCCTGGCAACTGCCGCTTTGTAGTTGAGTGACTGCTGTTCCCACCATTAGATCTGACATACAAGAGAAGAGCAATTATAGGGCTCTTCAAAGATGCAGGTGCTACCCTCACAAAACTATTTCACGAGGCATTGGTCGAGAGTATATCTTCTGGACCCTCCCAGCTGGGATGCGTAGGTATAAACTGACTAATCCACTCCACTATCCCAATCTCCCTAAGCCCTTGGACCCCTTTCTCTACATTAAACCAAGGGAGATTAGGCATTTCCAGCTCGCTCACAGTGGATCATCTTTTAATCCATATTTTCAGCTAACCAAGCAAATAAACTATTAGAACTTTTTTTTTTTAACCCCTTGAGCTACAACATTAAATGCAGAGTCCCTACTTAGTGGGCTCAAATCAATTAAATTCAGCCTGATCCAACTCTATGTTCCTTCTGCCATTATCCCACACCCTTAGTATTCATTCCCATGCCTGTCCTCCAGATTTCTGTTTATATAAATTAGAAAACTCAAGCAGTTCTTTTTAAGTGTAGCACACTTCCTCATGGGTCACACTCTCAACCTCATCTCTAGGGGCCCGTGGGGACTTTAGTTATAAGTCCAGAAGCAAACATGGGTGTTCGGGATGGCCCTGAGGAGAAGCAACATTATTTTGCCTGGCAACTGCCTCAGGGGAGGCCATCAGTGTTGCCTTAGGCAGTGCAAGGTGTATCTCCTCAGACAAAGGTGGAAAGGCTGACAGCAGCATGGATTGGGGAGGGGATGTTGCCACTACTGGGGATGGGGAAACTGTTTCTTCTGGCAAAAAAAGCTTCATCAGAGTTTATAAACTCAGTGTCCCCAGCTTCATCAGGGTCCTCCCACACATCCCCATTCCAAGTTGCAGGGTCCTATTCTTTTCCAGTCAATGCCCTCGCTTTAACAGTAGGCACCTGGCAAGACTGTGCATGCACCTTTTGTTGCAGGTCAGCCACTCTCATAGTAAGAGCTTATGTCTGTTTTTCCATAATGTCAGCTCTTTCCCTACAGGAGATAAGACTCTGAGTTGACAATCTTAGCAGATTTGTGGCTCAGTATCTGCTTCTGAAGCTGGGAGACAGAATCCCTGAGTTTATAATTTTTTTTCCATCACTTTGTCCACTGAACTTAGCTTCATTATGTTCCTTGGTTCCCCACATATGTCAAAGATATTATGTATGAGTCACTAAACTCCTTGCCTCTCAAAAGCAAGGAATTAGGAGTGTCAAATACTGTTTAAAGAGTTACTTTGCATAACTCTCTAAACAGTTCACACCAAGGACTATCAGTGTTCTCTATACTATTGGAAGTAGAGTCCTTAGCATTTGGGGTCTAATCATATGAAGCAGCCAACTCCAGGAGCCCCCAAACCAATGAAATAACTCCATCCTTAATGTTCTGTTTCTCTAGAACCCTCCTGGCACCAAAATCTGTATTAGACAGGGTCCTCTAGAGGGATAGAACTAACGGAATATATATACACACATGTATATATGATGTATATATATTTCACAAGGCATTGTGAATATGTAAATATATATTTATAAAAATACATATTTGTATAATATATATTTATAATATATAAATATATATTATATATCTATAAATATATATTATAAATATATATTATTTATATAATATATATTATATAATATATTTAAATACATTATTTATATGTAAATGTATATAATATATACTTATATATAAATAATATATTTATATTTATATTATGTAAATATAAAGGGGAGTTTACTAAGTATTAACTCACAGGATCACAAGGTCCCACAATAGAACATCTGCAGGCTGAGGTGCAAGGAGAGCCAGTCCACATTCCAAAACCGAAGAACTTGGAGTCTGACGTTCGAGGGCAGGAAGCATCCAGCACGGAAGAAAGACGTAGGCTAGAAGGCTAGGCCAGTCTGTCTTTTCACATGTTTCTGCCTTCTTATATTCTAGCTGTGTTGGCAGCTGATTACATTGTGCCCACCCAGATTAAGGGTGAATCTGCCTTTCCCAGCCCACTGCCTCAAATGCTAATCTCCTTTGGGTAACACCCTCACAGACACACCCAAGATTAATACCTTCTATCCTTCCATCCAATCAAGCTGACGCTCAGTATTAACCCACACAGTGGCAATTAAGCGAATGAGAAAATGTTCAACATCTCTAGTCAATAAAGAAATACAAATAGCCATGCACAGTGGCTCACGCCTGTAATCCCAACACTTTGGGAGGCTGAGGGAGGCAGATTGTTTGAGCGTAGGAGTTCAAGACCAACCTTGGATACATAATGAGACCTCATCTCTACAAAAATAAAAAATTAGCCAGGCATGGTGGCGCATGCCTGTGGTCTCAGTTACTCAGGAGGCTGAGGTGGAAGGATTGCTCGAACCCAGAAGGTTGAGGCTGCAGTGAGCTGTTATCGTGCCACTGCATGTCTGCTTGGGCAACGGAGTAAGACCCTGTCTCAAACAAACAAACAAAAGAAGAAGAAGAAGAAATGCAAATTAATCTGCTGTGGTTTGAATGTGTCCCCCTCCCCTCCAATTCATGTGCTGGAAACTATCCCCAGTGCAACCCTGTTGAGAGGTGATTAGGTCGTGGGGGCTCTGCCCTTATGAATGAACTAATGCTGTTATCCCAGGAGTGGGTTAGTTATTATGAGACTGGGTTTATTATAAAAAGTGAGTGTGATCACCTCTTGCTTTCTCTTGCATGTGTGCTCCTTTGCCCTTCCACCTTCCACATGGGATGACACAGCAAAAAGGCCCTCCTCAGATGCTGTCACCTTGATATTGGACTTCTCAGGCTCCAGAACTAAAAAAGTTTGTGAGAAATAATTTTTTTTAATAAACCACCCAGTCTATGTTCTATGATAACAACATGAAATGGACAACATCTGTAAGAATGAGTAAAATAATTTTAAAAAACCACCATACCAAGTCCTGACAAGGATGTGGAGCAACTGGAATTCTTATACAATTCTAGTGAGAATACAAATAGTGCAGCCACTCCAGAAAACAGTTTGGCACGGTCTTATAAAGTGAAACGTACAACTACCACTTCACCAAGCAAGCCAACACTTGCGCCTTTGCCCTAGAGAAATGGAAACTTATGTTCACATAAAAACCTGTATGTGAATATTGGTAGAAACTCGACTTCACAATTGCCCAAACTGGACTCAGTTCAAATATTCTGCAGTGGCTGAATGGATAAACAAACTGTGGTAGAGTCATGCGATAGAATACTAGTCAGCGATAAAAAGGACCAGGCTGCTCGAACTTCGTGCAGCAGCTTCTATGAATCTCAAAGGCTTACGCTGAGTGGAAGAAGCCACTATCACAAGGTTACCTTCTGCATGATTTTATCTACACTACCTTCTTGAAAAGCCGAGAGTATAGTGTTGGAGGGCAGATCAGTGGTTGCCATAGGGATGTGACTATAAAGGGATAGCATGAAGGGGTTTTGGGGAGTGATAGGACTGTTCTGTACCCTGATTGTGGATTGTGATGGTGGTTACACGAACTTATATATGTGAAAATTCACAAAACTGGTGATTATTTCTCAATGTATAGGTATATCAAATTATCAAGTTATAAAGCTTAAACATATGATGATTTTAATTGCCAATTATACCTTAATAAAGCTGGAAAAAATTTACAGAACTGCACACCAATTCTATGTATGATAATTTTAAAGTAGAATGAATTAAAAAAGAAAAACACCTCTCAGCTGGTCCAAGCATCACAGTTTGATGGCTGCATTCTTGAGTCCAGTACTCACCTGTTGCTTAGCAACAAAGCTTGGGCCTTTCCACCAATCACACCTTGAGCTCCCAAATCAAAACAAAAGTTTCTTGAAGGTAGGGGCCAGGATTCTTGGGCCTCTGTGGCTCCATGGCTACTCTCAGATCCTCCCTCCTTTTCTTTTTTTTTTTCTTCCTCCCTCCCTTGGTTCCTTCCATTCTTTCTTTCTTTCTTTCATTTATGGGAGCACTCCCCAGGAAGATGCTCAACCAGGAGCTCATCTTGTCTTCCAGGCCTGGGTCCCCTCCATATGACCTGGCAGGAAAGCAGTGGCTGGCTTGGACACAGCCACTGTGAGAGATAATAAATGTCTCTGAATCTTCTTACTCAGTCGCCCCAGTGGAAAGATTGGAAGATCAAGGCTCAGAAGGATGCCCTGTTATTCTGGAAGTTAGTGGAAGGGTCAGGACTGGAAGCCAGCACCCTGACCTGAAACGTGGGACCATTCCCATCAGCACTCATAAGCAGGTTTGCTCCACTCCCCTGTCCCCCACCTCCAGGCTCCAGGATGCTATTTAGTGTTTTCCCCGTTGTTTAATAAGAGTCACTTTCTTGCAGATAGCTCCCCTAACTTCTTCTCTTTGCCACCAATCACTTGTATGCTTCAGACCTACAGGGCTAGACAGTTGCACTGGGAGATCCCCCAAGATCTTCAAAACCAATTCACTCCAAACTGATCTCTTCTTTCCTTGAAATCACCTCCCCCTTCCCTGGTTCCCGGTTATTTCTGTTTCCTAAGTCAGAAACCTGAAGTCCACCTGGATTCCCCCCATCTCTCCCTCCACAGCCAGATCTGCTTCTGGAAACACTCTTGAATGCATCTTCTTTTTTGTGTCCTTTCAGCCACTACTGAGGTCCAGTCCTCACTACCTCTGGGTGGTGCCCTGGACTCTGGCCTGTCCTCCACAGGACCACCAAAATATGATCTGGTGGCGCCTCGCCCTGCAGGTGAACCCATCTGGACTCGCCCTTGCTTGGCGAGAAAACAGCCAATGTCTTTACTTCCGTCAGCCAGGCCTTTGCTGCCTGGCCCCAGCCTATAGCTCCAGCCTTGCCACCTACCCCACACTGCCTGGCTACTCCTGATGGAGCACTGTGCATGCAACTCCTTTCCTTCGGGATGCTCTCCTCATCCCTCACCCACCTGCTCTTGCCTGGCTAATCCCCAGGTAGTGGGCAGAATGCTGGGCTCCATACCTAATCCCTAGAACCTATGAATGGGGGAGAAAAAGTATTTGGAGGTGTAATTAAAATAAGATCTTCAGATAAAGACATCACTCTGTATTATCCGGGTGGGCCCTAAATTCAATAACAAGTGTCCTCGTAAGATGAGGCAGAGGGAGATTTGATAGAGATGGGGAGGAGGCAATATGACTTCAGAGGCAAGGGCTGGAGTGATGTGGCCACAAGCCAAGGACTGCCAGCCACCACTGGAAGAGTGGAGGAAGCTGGAAGAGTCAAGGAAGAATTCTGCCCCTGAGCCTCCAAGGGAGCACTGCCTTGCTGACACCTCAGTTTCAGACCTCTGGCTTCCAAAACCATGAGATAATAAACACCCATTGTTTGAAGCCACTGAGTTTGTGAACTAGTTACAGCAGCTACAGAAAACTACCATACTCAGGGTTGAGCTTCTCTGTGACATGCTCCCAGGCCTCTTAGGGAGAGTTGCTCCTTCCTCTGTGGTTTCACTTGTCCCACTGGTAGGGGTGTCAGGAAGGGCTGAAGGCTATGGCTTCTAACCCAGGCTGTCACCAACAGGGAGAAGGAGCAAGTGTTCTCTGTGTGTGTGTTGTGGGGGAAGTAGTTTGCCCTGCCTGAACGAGCCAGGTGTTTGCATATCCTACTGGATATGTCTTCCCACTGGCCACGTGGGCACCGAGAGAGATGCATAGGAATGTGTGTAGCAGCAAGCAACAAACCATCCAATAGCTCCTAATAACAACCATTAGAAACAGCCCTTGTGTATTTTGAGGATGGGTAAATGATGGTGGTATAGCCACACCCTGGAATACCATACGGCAGTGAAAAATGGAGTCATAACTGCATACAAGATGGAAAAAATCTACAAAATACAATGTGGGCAGAAAAGGTACTGTAGAAGAATACATGCAGTGATCTTGATATAAAGAATCAATGTGGGTGAGTGCAACATGATGGTTTAGGGGTATGGAAAGAAAGGCAAGGGAATGACAGGCCAAATTGGAGACCGTGGCCATCTCTGCAGGGCAGCTGGGCAGATCAGAAAGGGACCGTCTAAGCAGTGCTTGTCAAACGTTAATGGGCACGCATCACACAGAGGTCTGCTTAACATGCGATTCTCATTTGGTGAGCCTCAGGTAGGGCCTGAGAGTCTGTGTCTGCTACAGGCTTCCAGGTGAGGTTGAGCCTGTGGATCCAGACCACATTTTGGGTAGTGAGGATGAGCCAAGAGGCAGTGATGGCCCAGCCTGGGGATGCTTGACCCTTGCCGAACGTCGGAATCACTCCAGGAGCTTCTCAAAAGCACTGACGCCAGGTCAGCTGGAGACCAGTTATATGAGCAGCCCTGGGTGCAGAGCCCAGGTGTGGCTATGTGGATAGCTCCCAAGGACTGCACAGTGCAGCAGGTGGAGGCCCCTACTCCAGTCTGGACCGGTGTTCATTTTCTCTTCGTCTTCTAGGCTTTTCGTGTGTACTATCTGTATTCCTTTGTACGTATAAGGCTCACACAAAATATAAAATGTGTTAAAAAAGAGTGCAAATTAAAAAAAAAAACAAAAAAAAAAAAACAAGCCAGATCTATGGGGTCTGGGAGGAGAAAGAACAAGGAACTAAAAAGGATTCTTAGGCCAGGCACAGTGGCTCATTCCTATAATTCCAACACTTTGGGAGGCTGAGGCAGGTGGATCACTTGAGCCCAGGAGTTCAAGACCAGCTTGGGCAACATGCTGAAACCTCATCTCTACAAAAAAATAAAAAATTAGCCAGTGTGGTGGCATGCACCTGCAGTCCCAGCTACTTGGGAGGCTGAGGCAGGAGGATCACGTGAGTCTGGGGAGCTTGAGGCTGCTGTGAGCTATGATGGCG
The DNA here is from genome assembly GCF_008728515.1 of Papio anubis. Taxonomy (NCBI): domain Eukaryota; kingdom Metazoa; phylum Chordata; class Mammalia; order Primates; family Cercopithecidae; genus Papio; species Papio anubis. The sequence goes on from NC_044986.1 coordinate 67,499,655, forward strand.
CCACTACACTCCAGCCTAGGCAACAGAGCAAGACCCCATCTCAAATAATAAAAAATTAACAAGATTCTTAAAAACCGTTTTAGTCCACAGCAAAGAATCCTGTCGGCTGTTAGGCCTATTGGTCGGCACAGCCGGCAGCCATTGTGTTGTTGGCCAGTCAGCCCCCTATCTGTGATAGTCAGAGTCAGCCAGGCAACCGCACGGTAAGTTAAGCTGTGGGTCAGTCCAGCAACCAGCAAGTCAGTCTGAATCCCTGAGCAGTTCGTTCTTCCTGTTCCCAGTCAGCCAGGGCATCCACTTGTTAGGACGGTGGTTTTTGCTCTGTCCATCAACGTGTAGTCATTGTTGTCAGGTGTCGGTGAGTTACCACCACCCAATCCCACTGTCAACTGTGGTTGCGAGGGTTGGTGGGAAAGGCCCATGGGTGCATGGAGGGCTCAGTGGTCGGCATGTCAGCCGGTCAGCCAGTCAGGTCAGTCAGAATGGCAGTTGGTGAGAGAGTCAGTCAGCAATGAGTCAGCCAGCCAGCAGCCTGCCAGACAGACTTTCTCTACTTCAGCCAGCCTGTTGGTGAGACGGTCTTTAGTCAGGAAACCCCTGAGTCTGTCAGTCAGACCCCAGTCAGACAGATAACCTGTCAGGCCTGAGTCGTGTGAGACAGCCAGTTGGTCGGGCAGCCCCAGGCTGGCAGTTAGCTGCACCATCCATCAGTCAGTCACTGAATGGGCCAGTCACCACACCAGTGCCTCAGCCAATTGGGGAGACAGCCTTAGCCGGTGCCCAGGGCTCCGCTCAGACATGCTCTGCTGGCAGTCCCTGCGTGGTTGGTCTGGCCGTCTATCTGTCTGTCTGTCATGCAGGTAGCTGTGAGTCAGGCAGCACCCCAGCCAGCCAGGCAGCTGCAGGACGAGCTCACCCTCCCCACACTGAGCCGGTTCATTAAGAACCCTGCAGACTGGGGAGAACTCCAAGACCCTGTTCAACAGCAGTGAGGCTCTGTTACTATTATTAGCGAAGAGCGCTCCGGAGGTTCCGGAAAGTGGAAAAGGCCATCAATAGCCCTGCCCTGCTTCCCCCTCCACACCTCTCTCTCCATTAATGAGGTTCCTGCCACAGAGAAGGGGCGCTTCCCGGAGGCCGGAATTGGAGGAGGGGGCAGAGGGTGGGGGAGTGGTTCCAGTCAGCCCTGCTGCCATCCCCATGGGGGGTGGGTGGGAGTGGAGCCCGAAAAGGAGACCCTTCTCCCTGGCCTGGCCCTGCCCACCTTCAGGGTCTGTGTCCCCCTCTGAGCTGCCATCTCTGAACAAGCCAGGTGGCGGGCGTGCAGCTAAGGTCCACACAGGGTACAGGGATTTTATGTCAGCTCTTGTGTTTATCTGCTGTGACTCAAAAAGAAAGGAGAAAACACAGTTGCAGAGTCTACTTTTCGGTTCATGGAAGTTCCCGTCTGTGATTTTATTTCAGATCACAGCCCTCCTGAAAGGTAGCAGCATCCCACTACAGGCACTGAGGTTCGGAAAGAGAAGCGTTTGCCAGAGGTGGATTCCATCCAGGTGCGCATGACTCCAGCGTGCATAGCTTCTCCTTACTGGGCTGTCTCTCCGGTGCTGGCAGAGGGCTTTCAATTTCCAGCTGCACTCTCCCCTTCTTTTCCACGGGGCTGGAGAGGACATTTCTGAGGTCTCTCATGCTCTAATGTTCTCTGCTGGACGTATGTTCTGTTATGAACTTGCTGTTGGGACCCGCTATGCCTGGGGCCAGACCAGAAGCGGAGGTAGGGGCTGGAGAGCAGCGCTCCTTGGCCTTGGGTCTGGGGTAATGGGCCCACTCTTTTATAAGCTTCTGGACTTACGGAGCTGAAGGGAGCCTGATGCTTACTTGGTCTGCATCCAGTCTCATCAGAAGCAGAATCTTTCCAACAACCATGCAGTCAGCACCTACCTGTGCTTATACATTCCCAGTGACAGGGAGCTCACTACCTCTCCAAGGAGCCTTTTCTATTGTGGGGCAGCCTCGGCCCTTGTAAAGTCACTCCACATTGTAGGCCCTCACCTTTAGGTCTCAGTCCTGCATTTTGGTGCCACCCAGATTAAGCCTCATGCTTCTTAAGAGAGCTGCCCTCCTATTCAGACTTAGGGAAAGACAACGGGATTTCCTGTTTCTCAGTTGTTTCAGTTGCGTGCAAGGGAAAAGACAGAATGCTGGAGAAGAGTGGAAAGAGCAAGGCTCTTGGGTCAGTGTGGTAGACTGCTGGCACTGGTGGCTTCAGTTTAGCACGCCTTGCTGTATCTATGGCTCTAAGTAGCGCCCTCCAACATTGACTTACTCTCGGCAGTGGGATAGTAGCAAACTTGATGTAAGCAGAGACTTGTAAAGATGCCTGGTTTTTCCCACGTTCTCTCCTGGACCCCGGCCACCTCCGTGAGAACAAGCCCGGGACAGCCTGCTGGAGGGATGTGAGAGACACGTGGAGAAGAGCTCATCATGTTCCAGCCAAAGTCATCCTACAGCAGCCAGCACCAGCTCATCCTTCAGCTCACCACAGACACCTGAGAGATTCCAACCCATGTTAACTGAGGCTGGTTTAGATTAGCCAAACTGCCCAGCTGACCCAGAGACTCATGAGAAACAACAGTTGTTATTTTCAGTGACTAAATTTGGGGGCAGTTCGTTACACAGCAATAGCTCACTAAGAAAGACACTCAAAAATCTCCAAGGATCAGCCTTGCTTCCGCTTTTCCTAGCAGTGTGACTTCAAGTAAACCATAGAAGCTCTGGAAGTCTCAGTGTTCTCATCTGTTAAGTGGGGCTACTAAATCCTGCTCTTCCTCCTTCAAAGGAGGCAGTCAAAAGAGTAATAGGTAGGGAAGTACATTGCTCACTAGGTGGAGCATAAAAAGGGGCCGGGCTCAGGAAGGTCCAGGGATTGGCTCAAGGGCGGGTGTCCCTGCAGCTGCATGTCAGGGCTCTGCTAAGCAGAGGGCAGTGCAGTATATTAACCCAGCTCACCTCGCTGTCCAGAAGCAAGCCTGGCAGGCTGAGTGATGGGGTCAACTGCAGACTTATTTACAGACACAGCCCTTTTGCCTTCTCTTCCTCTGTAGGCCCTACTGGCAGCATACAAATGAGAATCAATAGGCCAGTTATTAAACCGTAAATATCCCTCCCCTCAGGCTCTTGGGCCAAGAGCTCTGAGCCTCTCAGCTGAGAGGGGTGCCGAGGGTGCCTCACATGCAGTCTGCCTTATACCCCAGCCCAGCCCACCACCCCAGAACAGAGGAGAGACTGCCACTACCTTTCTGGGTAGAGAGGAGGCCTGATTCATGCAGAACCAAATTAAAGGAGCCCTCAAACCACCATGCAACATCTATTGTTTAGGAAGGGAGGAGAGCCACGTGAGTATGGCACAAACCCTTTACCTACCTAGGCTGAAACTCAGAATGCTTGAGTCAGAAGGGGGCTGAGAAGTCCATCCTGCATATTCTGTGGATGCAGAGACAATTCAGGGGCCCAAAGAGGGGGCGACTCATCCGAGAAGATATGCCCAGAAAGTGACAGAATCCAGACTCAAACCCAGATGTATGGCCTATGAACTGTGCCGTCATCTAAGACAGAAGAGGAATTATGGTGCACAAGTAGGGAAGGGACATAAAGGGTGAGGCAGTTAATAAGGTCCAGGGAGACAGGACTAGCAATGAAGCCAGGGAAAAGAAAGCTGCTTAAAGGAGCTAGGGGGAGATGAAGGGAGGGAAAGAGAGTGTTAGGTGAGCAGGGGCTGGTGAACTGGGAAGTTTGGTAGTTTGGTACAAGAGAGGAGAATATAAAGACACACACACACACACACAGCAGACAGGGGGAACTGGTAGGCTTCCTGCATTCCTTAATTGTGGACATCATGGAGGCTGCATTTAAGCTGGGCCATGGAGGATGAGTAATTTGAGCTGGGCCATGGGGAATAAGTAGGATCTATGCTCACTTAACCCTCTCTATATATGGAGCAGAAAGGAATGAAGGGCAATCCAGGAGGAAGGGCCAGAATAAGCAAAGGCATCCATGGTGGTAGCGATGATAATGATGATGATGATGTTGATGGCAATGATGGTGGTGGTAATGAAGATGATAATAATGATGATGGTGGTGGTGATAATGATGGTAATGGTGATTAAGATGATGATAATGATGGTGATGATACTGATGGTGGTGATGGTGGTGGTGATGATGAGAGTGGGGATGATGGTGCTGATGAAGATGATAATGATGATGAAGATGATGGTGATGGTGAAGATGATAATGATGGTGATGATGGTGATGGTGATGATGATGGTGATGGTGATTATGGTGATGATAATGACGGTGATGATAATAATGGTGATGGTGGTAGCTACCACTTTTTTTTTTGAGACAGAATCTCGCTCTGTCACTCAGGCTGGAGTGCAATGACGTGATCTTGGCTCACTGCAACCTCTGCCTTCCAGGTTCAAGCGATTCTCATGCCTCAGCCTCCCGAGTAGCTGGGATTACAGGCACCTGCCATCATGCCCAGCTAATTTTTGTATTTTTGTAGAGACGGGGTTTCACCATGTTGGTCAGGCTGGTCTTGAACTCCTGACCTCAGGTGATCTGTCCGCCGTGGCCTCCCAAAATGCTGGGATTGTAGGCGTGAGCCACTGCGCCTGGCCGGTAGCTGTCACTTTCTAAAGGACTTTCCGTGCACCCTGAGCTGTGCCAGGGCGTTTTACATCCTCCACATTATTACGTTCACATAACAACTCTATTGGGCACCAGGGTCAGTGCAGGCCCAGAGCTGCCAGGCGCTTTCCATCTATGTAAAGGAGAGTGGCAGGTGACTGATAGGAGGTGGCCAACTCTTGGGGGAGTCTTGACCACCTGGCTAAGGCACTGGGACTCCATCCTAAGGGCAAGGAGGAGCTGTCGAAGGTTTCTGAGCAAGACATTGTCTAATCAGAACTGTTGCCCACCTATTATATTACCAGACCCTCAGTCAGGGCTGGGGGAACTCAGAGGGGCAAGATCTCTGTGAACTAGGGCTTCCTAGAGGAGGTAGCCTTTTGTGGGTTCAGAGTTTCCCCACCTGAGTGTGGTTCCTTTCGTCAGCTCTGGCCCTGCCAAGAGCCCTTAGCCTTTCTTCCAGGCTGCTCTGTAGCACCGAGTGCCTTGGATTCATTTCTGGTGAGAGAGGTTGTTTCCCAGACTCCTATGCTGAGTTCACGTGAAGGCATCTAGCCAACTACCTGGGAGCTGCCACCCACTCCAGGGACACAGCAGAGGGTGGAGCATGACAAGAAGTCCCTTCCCATCTCCCCAGGCCTGGGGGAGGCCCAGATTCCCAGGGGCAGCAGCGCCTCCCCCTGGCTCCACGTTAGAGTCACCTGGGGGCCTTTCAGGTAACACATGCCAAAGACCTACCTGCACCTGCTGAACTGAATGCTGACCCCTGTGAGTGAGGCCCGGACACGGATATATAGATATACACTTGATGTCCTGCTGACTCATTCAGAGAGCTAGGGTTAGAAATCACTGGGAATTGCACCCCAGGCCGACCCTGGATCCCATTTGCTCATAGGTGATCTCAGAAGTGCTTCTCTGTCTAAAGGACAGCTGGCATGGGCTGGACAGGGCTGGTTCAGCTTTGCCTATGGTGGCCCTATAGGAAGGCATCCTTTACTTCCTGGTGTTGACAGCTCTTGCTACCCTGAGCATCCTTGCTGTGAACAAGTCTCTGAGGCTGGGCTAAGCTCTGGGCTGGGAAAGCCCGTGAGCAGGATGGGCAGAAGGTCCCTTCCCAGCCAGCCTCCTGCCCCCTGCCCACAGAGCCTCCCGAGTATCCCAGGGGCAATGGCTGATACCCCTCTGCGCCCACATCCTTGGCTGCTCAGTGGTTCAGGTCCCTGGCACCATTTGGCTTGTATTCCAGGAGTTTATGCTTCTCCTGCTCCCTGAGGACAGCAGCTGAGTCTTCTGTGTGTGAGACAGACGGGGAAGAGCAGAGAGTGTCGGGACCACAACCCAGGGACTGGACAGCCGGGTTCAAGCCAGGTTCTGCTTTCTACTAGCTGCGTGACTGTGAGCAACTTCTCTGGGTCTCAGTTTTCTTGCTGGTGAAACAGATGATTATAATGATAAAACTCCTCCCCCATGAGGGTGCTGAGAGGCGTGGAGGGGGTGATTCTCGACAGTTGCTCAGCAGCGTGGCTGGCACAGGGCAAGCACTCAGGGTGAGCTAGTATTTTTCTCTGCATCTTGCCCATGGCCTTTCTGCACATGGATGCTTGCCAAAGGTGGGCTGCAGTGAATAGGAGTGAACACTAGGATGTTTTTCCCGCCCCAGATCTGAGCTCTTCTTCTGTATTTGGAGGTTATTCCATGCCTATCTGCTGCTATAGAAAATCCCGGCTCCTTGCTTTCCCAGCCTCCCTTACAGCACAGTTGCAGACCCATTCCCTGAGATCTGCCTGTGGAGTGGGCCACGATGCACACCAGCGGGACCCTGGAAAAGCCGTTCTGGTGGTAGGCAGCAGAACAGCTCCCTGAGCCTCCAGGGGAGCATAGCAGTGGGCAGCACGTGCAGCTCCCATGGCCCTGGAGGCAGAGCAGGAGGTGGCTTCCCCTGGAGGCTGGCAATGTCCTTAGACTGGTTTAGTGGCATGGCTGCTTGGCCTTCGGTCTGGCCACGGTGCTTTCCAGCCCTTCCCAGTGATTCTGTGAGTCCCTGGATTCCGTTCAGTACATCCTATTTCTGCTCAATCGGTGTTGATTGCTTCTGCCTGCATCTAGGACTCTACATTAGTCAGAGGAGGGTGGAGTCTCTATTGTACCCATTGCCGGACTCCGACACTGGTGAGATCCTGCACCAGGCCCTGCAGGCTCATCTGTGGCTGAGGGGAGCCAGAGCCAGGACACACACTGCTGATGGTGTGAGCACCACATCTGTGGCCACCCTGCACTTCCACCAGAGGACCCCAGTGGAGGCCACTCCAGAGTACTGGCCATGGCCCCCCCAGAACACTGGCCACAGCCCCCAGAGGGGTCAGGCACAAACTCCGACATAAGGGGGTCACTTGTGATAAAAAATGCCCTGAATCCAGGAAGGGGCTGTAGCTCACGACCACCTGCAGACAGAGAGACCTTGGGAAAGGCAGCTGGCCTAGGAGTAGAATTCCTGCCTAACTCCAGCCTGAGCAAGGGCCGTGTTATCACAGAACAGTGATGAGAGCCTCTGGTGTTTACACTCAGCTGTACCTTTTCCCCTCCTTTTCTCATTTCTGCCCATCCTACAGAGGGGAAATGGGAGCTCAGAGGCTCACACCGGCTTTCCCAAGGTCCCATAGCAATGAGAAGTAGAGACCAGTCCCAATCCAGGTGTTTAATATCAAGGCTGAAAGGAATGTCTGAGGACACTGAGGCCCAGGACAGGGGTGGCCAATGAAGCCTATCAAAGGAACTCAGATTTTGAACTTTCATTAAAAATGAACAAAAGACCCCCTGAAATACTCTCTTATGACTTTGGAATGGGGCACCCTGCCATGGGAGAGAGTGAGCTCCCTGTTGGTGGAGGTGTGTGAGGAAAGGTGGAAGAGGTGGGAACCACTGGGTGAGGATGCACTGAGGGGCAAGGATTTCTACCGACTACAGGGTCTGCCATCTCCTGGGGGCCAGTGGGTCTCTATAAATGGAGCTGAGGGCTTCCTGAAAAATGCCTGTCTTGTTGCAATCTCTGTTGTCCCTCTGCTTTGAGCATTTGGCCAAGAGGACAGAGATCCACATAAAGTGGCCTGATTTTAAATGGGGTGTCTTGAGCTGCCTCGAAAGGTAGAGAAGAGCCCCAGAGTCATAAAGAATCCTGCCCCCAACACAGTCCTGCGCCTCTACACACGTGCATACTCTAGCTTACCGATGGAGAAACTGAGGTGCAGAGAGGGGAAGCAAGGGGACCCAAGGCAGCTGGAAGTGGAATGGGATGAAAACCCAAGTCTTTGACACTTAGTCTAGGGCGGTGGTTCTCGGAGTGGGGTCCCCCACCAGCAGCCTCAGCAAGCCCTGGAAACTTGTTGGAATGTAACTTCTCAGGGCCCACTGACTCTGAAACTCTGGGGACAGGGCCCATAGTCTGGGTTCCATCGAGTCCTCTGGGGGATTCTGATGTGCGCTAAAGCCAAGAACCATCGACCAGAGTGCTTTTGTGTTTCAGCATTCACTGACTGGAGGCCCATGAATGAGGCCCTTCCTGAGATGTGCCTGGCGATACCCTGCTTTCTAAGCCATAAGAGGAAACGTGACCCCTCCTGGCTTATAGGCTACACATGTTTTATCTCAATGAGGTTGACATCCCCAAGCTCAGATATGTGGAATGACCTGGCAAGGTCACACGGCAGTGTGGTAGTTTCTCTGGAAATGGAACTCACAGCTTCCAAGTTTTCAGCCTGTGGTCAAGTGGATCTTTTGGATCTGATTCCCCCTACCCCAGTCCACCTGACATCGTAGGGCCCTCATCCCAACCTGAACCATGCAGAAGACCCTGCAGAAGGCCATAAACCATGCAGAAGGCCACAGCACTCCCTGCCCTAGCCAGCAACAGGCTTTTCTCCAGGAGCCCTGGCTGCTCCGGGCAGTGGGGGCTGGATTGGTTTATTTATTGCTATCATTAATTAGTTTTGTTGGGGATAAAAGACAGGTCCCTGGAGAAGCCCAGTGCATTAGAGCCCATTATTCCATCATTGCTCTGGACTTGCCGGCAAGAAGCGCAGCCCCTCTTTGCTGTCAGCGTCGCACAATTAATTAGCCTGCAGGCCGAGCGGCAGCTCTCACACACCCGCTGGGTGGAGAGGGCTCTGTTCTAGCATCTAGTGTCCTCTAGAGCTTTTTTGCCTCAATTCTAACTGGGGGAGATGTTGGGAAGATCCTCCTGAGGAGGGGCACTGCAATAGCTGGGTGTAGAAGGAAGGTGGGGATTCCTGGCCAGGTGGAACCCTTATCCTAATGATACTATTATTGAGTGCATTCTATGATGTGTCAGACACTGGGCTAAGTGCTTAGAGCACATATTTAATTCTCACAAATGTCCCGTGGGGCACGTTTTTATTTGCCAGATGAAGAAATTGAGGCTCTGCTAGGGGGATTGGCTTATCCAAGAACCACAGCACAAAATGGTAGAGTAGAACTTCAACCCGGGTCTGTGTGGCTCCCAAGTTTGGGCTGAATTTTAATAAAGGGGCTGTTTAGTGTGGCTCAGGAAGCTGGGGGCCTGGCCCCACAAGAAAGGAAGGACGGTAAGTTGGGCAGGAGGCCTGGAGTAAAGCAGAGAGGATGGGTATGGGATGAGGTCAAAGGGGCCTTTGCTGAACGTGGAATCAGAAGCCATGAGTTTGAGGCCACTTATGAACTAAGTGACTTTGGGCAAGTACTCAGTTTCCCTTTCAGTGGGAAGATTGGGTCCTATGATGTGGGTTCTTCTCAAGAGAGACTATATAGCCTAGTGGTCCTGGAAAGGTGATCTTTAGGGCGTTAATCTTTCTGAGCCTCAGTTTCCTCATCTGAGAAACGGGGATAGTAATAATACCCTATGGGGTTCATGTGAGGATTAAATGAAATTATACATGAAAGGGCTGAGCACAGCGTCTGACATTTAGGAAGGGCTTGATAAATGTTGATGATGATGAGGAGGAGGATTTGAAAGGAGTTAGTTTCAGGCCAGCTTTGCCATGAGTCCTGATCAAGTTACTCCATTATAGTTGTGCGCCACATAATGACATTTCAGTCAATGACAAACCGCATATTTGATGGTGGTCCTGTAAGATGATAATGGAACTGAAAACTTCCTATTGCCTAGTGATGTTGTAGCATCGCAGCTAAATGCATTACCTTTTCTATGTTTAGATATACAATTTTTTTTTTTTTTTGAGACGGAGTCTTGCTCTGTAGCCCAGGCTGGAGTGCAGTGGCACGATCTCGGCTCACTGCTCACTGCAAGCTCCAACTCCCGGGTTCATGCCCTTCTCCTGCCTCAGCCTCCCGAGTAGCTGGGACTACAGGTGCCGGCCACCACGCCTGGCTAATTTTTTTTTTTTTTTTTGTATTTTTAGTGGAGACGGGGTTTCACTGTGTTAACCAGGATGGTGTCAATCTCCTAACCTTGTGGTCTACCCATCTCAGCCTCCCAAAGTGCTGGGATTACAGGTGAGAGCCACCGCGCCCGGCCTAGATATACCAATTCTTCCCATTGTGTTACCATTGCTTGCAGTATTCCATACAGTGATTTGCTGCACAGGTTTGTAGCCTGGACGCAATATGGTATAGCTTAGGTGTGTAGGAGAGTGTGCCATCTAGGTTTGTGCAAGTCCATTCTATGATGTTCACACAATGACGAAATCACCTAATGACGCATTTCTTAGAATGTATTTCCACCATTAAGTGACATCTGACTGTCATTACAGAATCGCTGTGCTGTGGATTCGTCGCAACTGATGACCTTGGCAGGGAAAGCATGGCTAGGGTTCCAGAATGGCCCTTCTGTTTGTCAAGGCTTGGATTCTAGGCCTGGTTAAACTTCCCTTTTGCTGTGTAACCTCGGGCAAGTTGCCCAGCCCACCTTCTCCTCTCTAGGCCTTGGTCTTCCCATCTGTAACAACAGTAGATTGGCCAAGGTCAGACAGGGACACTGCCCCTCCCTGTCCCTGCCACATGGGTGGGAGTTGCTTCTCCTGAAGGCCATCCCTACCCCTCAACATGGCTGACTCAGCCTTTGCCCAGTGGTGGGGGCCAGGCTGCCTGCCGGAGGGTGCTAAGAAGTTAATTAAACCCTCCAGAAGCCATTTGTTAACAAGGGAGCAATGGTATATTCAATACCAGCCAAAGGTTGGTGCAAAGTAATGAGTCTTTCTTTAGCTGTGAATAATGTGTTCCCTCCCCTCGGCAACCCCCCAGCTCTGAAGGATGGTCCTGGGGAAGCCATGGCTCATCTTAATGGCCTGGGCACTGCAGAGCCTAGCAAGCCGGTCTCACCAGCAATCATCACTTCCCATCAGAGAAACTTGGCTTCTCTCTGTGTCTGTCTTACTCATGGTCTCTAACTATTCTCCAGATGATCTCCCTCTCCCTCCCTCTACATGCGTTTGTTTCTTTCTCTCTCCCCCATCCTCCAAGGAAAAGTTGCAGGCCACTATGTCACATGCCTGCACCGCTCATATTGTATGTGGGAGTCAACAGCCCTGCTGGGCAGCAGGTTTAGACACAGTTTGGAAATTCAGGGGAGGAAGGAGAGGCAAGAGCCTGGATACCACTGGCCCCAGGGGGAGGCAAATGACCAAGAGACTGCTCATGGGCAGCTTGGGCCATTCCATGCTAGCTCCCTCTATGTGCCCGCCCTGCAGAGGGCAACTTGCCTCAGGCACTAAGACATGTGTCTGAAGGAGGGTCCCAGTCAGGCACCCAGGCACTCGCACCTGGTTTGGGGCCCAGCGTGGAGTGACTATGGCTGTTCCCTCTGTTTTCTGAGCTTTATTTCTCCCCCAGCTGCTTCTATAGAAGATAGGGCTGGTTCTGGCTCTGCTACCCACGTGGGCCCTGGGGACAAAGGTCTTGACAGGGTCCTTTGAGAGGGGGAGACTGCACCCAGCTCAGTGACCAGCACGTCCCTCGTCTTGTGCACCTGCACCCATAAGCACCTCCTCTGGGCAGCTGCCAGGAGGGGTCCTCTGATGCCGATGCCCATCCGGGCTGCCATCCATCTGTCTGCCAATCTCTCCATGGGTACCCCTTGCTCAATACCATTTTCTGGCTTTCACAGGCAGTTTCAGTCCACTCCCTCTGACTTGTACCTGGGGGAGCCTGGTCACAGCTGAAAAATAGGGAGCCCTGAGGCCTCCCTTCAACAGGTGGGCTGTGGCTTTGTCCCCCTTTGTGATAGCACTAAAAGAACCCACGCAGGGGAGGGAAGGGGCCCATGGCCTAGCAGGTGTCTGTCACCCTCCTGGCAGCCAGCATGGGGGAAGAGGTGGGAGGGGCGGGGCGGCAGTCATTCACTCACCGAGCTAGGGACAAGGCACCTTGATTAGGCCCTCAAGATAATCGCCGCACACCTGGACTGGCACCCCAGAGGCCCCTACCTCACAGCCGCCCTTTTGTCTGCCTGGGGAGTCTCTGGCTCCAAAGCCCGAGGATGCGGCTGATAGGCTGGGCTGAAAGCCAGGCGCTGAAACCCAAGAGCCAAGAGGTGGTGGGGAGGGCTTTGGGGAAGGAGGGCTCCTAGAGCTGAGGGAAGGCCCAGGTCCCTCTTCCCTAGGTCCCACAGTGAACAGGGTGTCGGGAACAGAGGACCTAGGTGGGGACAGGAGGGAGAATGGCTAAGATGTGTGCTGTGTGAGTGTGTGTGCAGCGTATGCATAGATGTTGACACAAGGGGACACAGACAAACAGACAGTGGGATGGCTCCCCTCAGTCACCTCAGCCGGCACCTGCTGCCCTGGCCATGGTTCCCACCTCTCTCCTCTGGCTAAGGGAGCAGCCTGGCCCTCCAGGCGGGTAGGACAAATGTTCCAGGGGGTGGACAATCCTCAAGCAATGAGGAATAAGAAGGGGCAGGTAAATACTGGGCATTCTTGGTAAATGCCCACAGAAAGATTGGCAGACAGATGGATGGCGGCCCGGATGGGCAGTGGCCTCAGGCAGACCCCACCTGGCAGCTGCCCAGAGGAGGTGCTCATGGGCACAGGTACACAGGATGAGGGCAGTGGTGGCCACTGAGCTGGGTGCAGCGTCTCCCTCCCAAAGGACCCTGTAAAGATTTCCTTTGTCCCCAGAGCCCACGTGGGAAGGTAACTACTAAGATCCTCTATACAGGGGAGTGGTTTTAAGGTGTGTCCTATTCAGTCTTGCAGATTATTCCAAGTAGGATTGCGCTCTGGTTGCCCCCAGCAGGAATGCACTGATGAACACGCCCTTATTGCCTTTCCCTCCATCCCTGATGTCTCACTTCCCCAGCGAGTCTCCTGGGATCCCCTCTCAAACCGCTTGAACCCAAATTTCTTGTCCCAGGCTGCTTATACAGATACCCAAATTAAGACAGGATGGCATCGGAGGCTGGGTCGGATCTGCTGGTGTGCCCTACATGGGGGAATGGTGGGGAAGGACTGAGAAACAGCCTCTCAGAAGCTGCCCAGCTGCACAGGTTTCCTAAGCAAAGAGGGCCCCAGCCTGTACCAACTCCCCTCCCAGCAGCAGGGTGGGCAGGATGAGCCCGCATCCTCCTGGGCACATGCCTGGAGCCCATATTAAAGCATACCTACACTGATCTAGGGACTGGTCGTGGGGGTCATGGGGCATATGTGAGTGTGACAGCTGTGGGTAGGCAGGTGTGTCTGTATATATGTATGGGGAGGATACACATGACCGTGTGTGTGTGTGTGTGTGTGTGAGTGTATACGTGTGTGTCCATGTAAATTCGAGGGGCTTCTGACTTGGAGAGTTTGGCCAATTGGCCCTGCCCCACAGGCTGCCTGCAGACCCCCGAGCTGGCCAGCATAGGAAAGGGCAAGTGGAGGCTGGAGCTGGGCCATACTCAGGGCAGAGGGCAGGACCGCTCTGGCCTCCTGGGGACCAAGCAGGGCCCTAGGAGTGGGGACATGAATATGGGTGTTGCAGAGTGCTCTATGCCATCACATGACTCCCTGCACTGCCCCAGGCGGGGTTCAGTGTGGGGCAGGCTGCACTGGGGTATATTTAACATCCTGTTGATTGGGAATGGCATGTCTCACGCGGCCCCAGGCCTAGAAGCTGCAGAACCAGGTTGCTAGGAGAAGTGTAATTTCCGTCCCTGCCCGCTCCCTTTCATGTCCGCCGCCCCCCCCCCCCCGCCCCTTGTCTATGTCACTCAGCTGCACGGAAAGCCCTGATTTCTCTCTAAAAATGAAACATGAGCTTGGCTGTGTGTTGGTACTGGTGGGGCTGAGGGGCATGTTTTCTGCCCATGACAAGGGCTAAGAAGTGGCCAGTTTTTTCCAGAGTGAGTGGTCATCCCCAGGGGCCAGGCTCAGGAGAGACCCCAGCCTCCTTGGGGTTCACTCCCTTATCCTGGGGAGCACCAGGTTTAAAATGCAACTATCCACTTGTGTAAGGGCCTTGGAGGTCAGTTAGGCCTAGCCCTTGCGACTCACATGGGGAAGGAGAGTCTCAGAGAGGGAAAACTACTTATCCAGGGTCACACAGGAAAGCAGGCAAGAGCCAGGATTAGAACTGGAGTTCTTGGATCCTGGATTTGCTCAGTACTGCCTGCTCCGCAGGGGGAATCTCACTCTTCTCTGGCTCACGTGGCCTACCACTCAGATTTTCCTACACTGACCAGGAGCCACATGGAGGGGCAAGCTCCTTGCTGTAAGTGGGCCCAGGGGTCCAACGTAGCTCGAAGGAGTGGCTCCAACCCATCATCCCAGCTGATCCTGCAAACATTGTCGGAACCAGTAGCCCCCAGTCTTGGTAGGAGGATGATGCTTCTCAAACAGGCTCAAGTCAGGCCAGCCCTGCCTGGTTCCCTCGCTGCTGCCTGCCCTTCTATACTGGGTCCAATGCTGTCCCCTTAAAATTCGTGTCTCCCCTGGAACATGTGAATATTAACTCGTCTTTGCAGTTATAATAGGGTCTTTGCAGATATAATCCAGTTAAGATGAGCTGTGTCATAATCCAGTGACTAATGTCCTTGTAGGAAAGGGGAAATTTGGACAGAGCTGAGCTACACAGGGGGACTGCCATGTGATGATGGGGGCGGGATTAAGTGATTCATCTGCAAGCCAAAGAACCCTCAGGATGTCGGCCACCACCAGAGGCTGGAGGAGGCAAGGAAGGAGCCTCCGTTGGAGACTTTGGAGAGATCATGACCTTCCTGACACCTTGGTTTTGGACTTCTGGCCTCTAGAACTGTGAGGAATATGCTCTTGTTGTTTTAAGCCACTAGCTGGTAATAGCTTGTTGTGGCCGTCCTAGGGAAGTAATACGCCTCTTCTCCACACAGCTGGGATCATGCGCCTACCTCTCCCCATCGTGGTCATTCCTGCCCTCAAGTGCCAGCCGCCGACCCTTCACTTTAGAATTTGACCCCAAGTCCCTTGTCTTCTATTTCTGTCACCTTGGCCTCCACTTCTGACCACCTCCAGTGTCACCAACTGATCCTCTCACCTCGGGGCCCAGAACTGCTAGGGATCCCCCACCACCCGAGACAGCTCCCTGTATGTTCCCAGCTGCTCCCTGGCCAGCTCCTCTTTCCCTGTCACCTCCTTGTCTGGCTGAGTCATTCCCATGCTCCAAAACTCCACATCTTCTCCAGTGGATGCCCTGCCCCTGGGCCTCACCTGGCCTGGCGGGCTGGGCTGAGAATCCCTCAAATGGATGTGGATGTCCCCAGCACCCTGAGTAGCACTTGTGCCTAGCTTGTTTCATGCAGCACTGTCACCACCATTTATTTGGGAATCTCTGCCCCTGGATGAACTCTCCACGGGCAGAGACCGTGCTGTGCTCTCCAGGAAAGCTTGTCACATAAGGACAATCCGGCCCAGCCCCTCTCTTTAGGGATGGGATAATTGAGGCCCAGAAAGTAGGAGAAACTTGCCTAGAATTACAAATCCAAGCAGGACCAAGGCTGAGGTTCTTCCCGCTGTCAAAAGAGCATCTGGGAATGTTCTTTTGGTGTCCCCAAGAGAGGCAGCAACCACTTCTTAGGCACCTCAGAACTTCCTGACTTTCAGGCCTTAAGGGGCCCATGGGTTTGGGCAGGTAGAGTCCTGAGGGCTGGGGTGGGAGGTCTTGCTCCTGCTGGAGGAACCAAGGTACACCGGTCAGACTGGGCAGAGGATACCATACCCTGGGCAGGACTAGAGCTCATGGGAGGAAAATCCCCTCTGGGACAGAGACACTCTGGGTTCTGGGATGCTCCCTGAGATCAGCCTGTACAGCTTTGGAACTGCCTCTGCCACTGCCTCAGTTTCCCCCATCTCACCCAGACCTGGGGCACTTTAAAGATGCAAAAAAGAGCCAATAGGTTCAGATTTCAGCTCTGCTGCATGTCAGCTTGGACGCATCATTCAGTCTCTCAGAGCCTCCCTCTCCTCAGCTATGAATAACAGGGGCTAAATGAGAGGCACTGGAGATCCAGAAACAGCACACAGGCTGATTCATAGTGCTGCGCTTTCTTGTACGTTCTGGTCCCTCAAAGTCTGCCTGCTGCCATCATGCCTTGTGCCCTCTGCTTCTCCCCTGGGGCAGGGTGGAGGGGGCTGAGACCACGAGTGAATTGGACCCCTCTTGGGCCAACCTGGGCCAGGCATATATCAAATGGAAACATATTTCCATCTTTGCAACAAGCCTGTCAGGCAGAGAGCATAACCCATTTTACAGAGGAGGAAACTAAGGCCCAGAGTTTCACTTACTTGGCTGATGAAGAGGAATGGTGTGGCCAGGGAGGACTGGCATGAAGGTGGCCATGAGGAGTTAACTCTGCCTTATTCGATGTCTTCTGCCACCTGCCAAGTTTTTCTCAGTCTTTGGTGACATCAGCGCACTGGGTGCATGTGCTGGGCAGGGGATCACAGCTGCATGGTCTGGAACCCTGGTGTGGGGCACTACACAGTACCTCCAAAGCATCTCACCCTTCACTGGCATTTCAGAGCAGCCAGAGACCCCAAGTTTCAATCCTCAGGAATGAGCCCCTCACCCCAGCACACACGGCACTGGAGGAACATGCCCCCCTCCACTTCCAGGAGCCCATATATTTTACCTGTCCCCCATGTGGGGAGGATAAGGTGTCTGGGGAGATGAAGGGCCTATCCCACTGTCCATCTAGATGACTGGGCCAGGCCAGGCAATTTTGCTGATGTCACCTCCCTGGAGATATTAAATATTGATAATACAATAAATTTTCCCTGCCCCTTCTATAACTCATGTCTTGGTGTGTGCCAAAAGGAAGACAAGTAGGCCAAGGTGGCTCCCTTTAGGCTGACGGGCATCCATTTCCCTGGCACTCTGGGAATCGCAGCCTTCTTGTTCTCAAGGCGCTTAGGGAGGTCATCTTGTCCAGCCCCCTGCTATAGGCCCTAGCCGGCCTGAGATGAGCATTCTCCATGGCAGGGGAAATCATCCGGTTTGCTCCTCACAATGATCAACCACCCTTTCTCTTGGGAAGCTCTTCTTCAAATCCGACTGTGGTTCACATTAAGCAGGAGGCTGCCAGGCAGGCCCTGTATCTTGACAGCCACATGACCAAAGAACCTCATTCCTAGGGAGCAGAGCACCTGGCGGGGCTCAGAGGTCTCATTTTGACCCATTTCCAACTGTGTGACTTTGTAAGTTACAATGTCACTGAACTTCAACACCCTCATCCATAAAATGGGGTGGTAATCTTTCCAGACCACTTCCTACGACTGTTGGGAGCAGGGCTTTAGCTTCCCACAGGCACAACTTGGTGAGTACAGTGGGGGACTACTGGGCTAGTTGTCCTCTGTGGTAAATAACTTGATCAGATGAGACAATAAATGTGGAAGGGCTTTGCAAATGTAAATTGCTCTGTAAACACAGTGTTGTGTAAATGTTAGGGAAAATTATATGCTTCAAAATTTCGGAGCAGCGAACTTCCTTAGAAGGGGGGAAGGTTCCTAAATTTTCTTGTATCCCCAGTCCTGGAGGCCTGTGTATGAGTTTGTGGGGAGTGGCAGGGGAGCCCCCCCGAGCTGGACTGGCTGTGTTCCTCCCCTCCCACTCCTCCTCCCTTGGGCTTCAAGCCAGGCTCAGGCTCCTGATTACAAAGGCCCAGGAGTGGGGAGCTTATCAGTTACACGAAATCAATAGGCATCTTCTTTATATTTTCCAATTAAAAGAGCCAACAGAGAAGAGAGAAAAACTCAAGTGCCCAGCAGCTGTCAATAGCTGTTGAGCAAGGGGAAGCACAGGGTCAGTGGGCCGGGCCGTTTGTCAATGCCAAGCTCTGCTCGCCTGGCCTGCTCTCATAACGTGTGGATGTACTCAGAAGAGGAACTGGGAGGCAGCGCATCTTCCAGTGGCTTCTCAGACTTCTGGCCTTGCAACTCTGTCTCCTGGGCCTTCATTTGTCAGGAAATGTGCACAATTGAACTGAGGCTGCAGAGAGGCACTCCTGTGGTCAGTGACAGGTTATCAGTACGGCCATCCACTGCTAAGATCACATGGCTTCAGAGAGACCTGCAGGTGGGGTGGGGAACCCTGCAGGGTTGTTTTGGGGAAAATGCTCACCCATCCTTCTCAGAACCAGTGAGAAAACACAAGAGAGAATGGGCTAAGAGGCAGCAAGCAGGATGTGGGGCAGATATGAACAGGCATCTGGACACAGAGACAGGTCATCAGAAGCCCGACCTGCCTACTCACATGAGACTTCTGCTCCCCAAGGTACCCAGGCTGCAGAGCTCTCTTCGGCCCTGGGGTCTGTGAGTGGCAGGGAGACAGTCCCTTCTTGAGGTGACTGCTGCGGCTGCCCCTCTCAGATCCTGTTACCAGGCCCATGACTCTCTCCCCAGCTGCTGGGAGCTTTGGCTGCTCATGCCTCCCCGGACCCTCCGTACTGCGTAGAAGGAAGCCAGCTCATCTGGAAACGTCCTGGAGTTTACGCCTCCACAGGGTAGCCCTCATGTGATGACTGACTGAGATGGGGTACAAAAGGCTGGGGCCCTGGCCTAAAGGGGGCTCCTGAGGCTCTGGAAGCCCCCATAGGGTAAATCTGTGGCCGGGCCTCAGCTGCACCCTCATCTTTGCCTAGTTTTTCTTCTTGCCCTAATCTTCTCCCTTCTTCCCATTATGGGGCTCACCTGGGGGCAGCCCCACCTCCGTTATGTGCACAAAACCCTAACTCAGGCTCTGCTTGCTCCTGGGAGAGCCAGACCCATTCAATTCATTCATTTGGTAGGTATCTATTGTGCATTTTTCACACGCCAGGCACTGGGCTAGACCCTGGGGGAGGTGCACAGTGACAATGACTGCCAGTGGGGGAGAAAAGTAACAAGCAGGTAAACGAATAGGTAAATGGGTTAGACACTAGAGGTCAGGAAAGGAGAAGGCCTTGTGGTGGGCGGGACTCCTTGGGTTTTTAGGTTCCCATAAAATTCATATGTTGCCCCAAAATTCATAGGTGGGCAGGGAAGGTCTGTCTAAGGAAGTGGCCTGTGAGTTAGGACTTGGTGACAAGGAGGAACCAGGCACCTGAAGACCGTGGGGAAGGGTGCAGTTAGACAGCTGGCATGTGCGAACACCCCAAGGCTGGACTAAGCCTGTGAACTTTGAGGCCCTGAAAGGCCAGTGTGCCTGGAACTTAGCAAGCAGGGCATGAGGGCAGAGAGGGTGTGACCTGGCCAGCCATGGCAAAGGCTCCATTCCAAGGGCAATGGGGACCTTGGAAAGGAGGTCAGGCAATGGAATGATAGGATGTGACTCCTAGTTTTAAAAGGTCACCCTGGTGGTCCTGCCTAGATGGGCAAGGGATGGGGTGGGGACCTCGGGAGTTGAAACGGATGCTTCTGGTGCCCTATGCCACAGCCCATTGGTGATTTCAGCTGCAGCTGCTGTGTCAAGGACAAACATCCTCAAATGTTCACTTCTCCTCTCTGCTCTTCTTCTATGGGGCTTTTGGGGGAGCTCCAGGGGCTTACTCAGTCTGCATAGGACACCCTGGGAGTGTTAGGAGGACAGGGAGTCAAGGCCTCTGGGGACAACCATCCCTCAGTGGGCATTGAGAGTCAATAAATAAAAGCCCCAGCCTCTGTCCTTTGGAGGGACAGTTCTGAGAAGTGGGCCACACGGTTTCTGCAGGAATGAGCTACACTTGCCCTCGGCAGCATCAGTAATTCAGAAACTCACACCAGGCTGGTGCTATGGGCTGAATGTGTTGCCCCAAAATTCATATGTTGAAATCCCAACTCCTAAGGTGATATTGTTAGAAGGTGAGGCTTTGGGGAAGTGATTAGGTCGGGGGCAGAGCCTTCATGAAGGGGACCAGTGTCCTTATGAAAGAGGCCCCAGAGAGCCACCTTGCCCCTCTTGCCGTGGAAGAATGCCGTCAGAAGCCTCCGTCTATGAGGAACAGGCCCTCACTAGACACTGAATCTGCTGTGCCTTGATCATGGACCCCCAGTCTCCAGAACCGTGAGAAATACATTTCTGTTGTTTATAAGCCAGCCAGTCCATGGTATTTTGTTATATAGCAGTCCAAACAGACCAAGGTAGCCTCTCCTCTCTCCTGTCTTGCTTGTGCTCAGCTGTGATTTTTGTGATTGCCTCCCAAATAAACAACCTGCATTCAAATATTTGTTTCACACTCTGCTCTTGAGGGAACCTAAAGACAGACAGACAAAGGAGAGCTGATGGTGGCTTGGAGGAGGTGATGGCTGTGGAGGGCAGAGATCCGGAGATGGACCTAGGGTATACTATGCCATCCAGGCAATAAGACAAGCCAGTGGATTTGCTGTAGAGGATGAGGAAAGGGGAGGAATCAAGGATGACTCTGAGGACTTAGGCTTGAAGGTTGAAGGTTTACTAAACCTAAGAAGACTGGGCTGGGCGCGGTGGCTCACGCCTGTAATCCCAGAACTTTGGGAGGCCGAGGCAGATGGATCACCTGAGGTCAGGAGTTTGAGACAAGCCTGGCCAACACGGTAAAATCCCGTCTCCACTAAAATACAAAAAATTAGCCGGGCATGGTGGTGGGTGCCTGTAATCCCAGTTACTCAGGAGGCTGAGGCAGGAGAATCACTTGAACCCAGGGGGGCAGAGGTTGCAGTGAGCCAAGATTATGCCATTGCATTCCAGCCTGAGCAGCAAGAGTGAAACTCCATCTGGAAAAAAACAAAAAACAAAAAACAAAAAAACAGACTGGCAGAAGAACAGGTGTACAGTAGAGAAACTCAAGAGGTTGGTCTGGGTGGTATTAAATTTGCAATGTCTGTGAGATCTCTCAGTGCACATTCCCAAGAGGCAGCCAGAGCTACCAGTCTAGAGCTTTGAGCAGAGGTTAAGGCTACAGACAATCAGTTTGAGTCCAGTCATGAGCTTAGAAATGGTATTTTAAGCCATGGGTGAGAGCACCTAGGAGAGTGAATCGACGGAGAACAAATGCGGGTTAAACAAAAGAAAAGGAGCCCCTTCATCTGAGCCTGGAGTCTTAGCCCAGCTTTGTGGATCTGCCCAGGTTTCCTAAACTCCCTGGGTGCCCACAGTGTCATAATCTCATGGGATCTTTAGAGCAGTCGTGAGGGGCGGGAGACAGGCAGGGCTGCCGTGCATAGTCGCACAGTTTAGACACTGCCCAGCTCCAGGTGGTACCATTTACACAGGGCACAATGTCACAGGTACCCCCTAGAGTTGTTCAGTTTACAGTCTTCACAGCCATACACACTTCTTTGCAAGGCCAGAGAGAATATGGACAAGGCTCTACATGAGGCACAGAGTGGGAACCTCTGAGAATTCAGCAGAGGTGGAGATTGCAGCACTTGGGGCAATCAGAGAAGTCTCCCCGGAGGAGGTGACATTTGCCCCAGAGCTCAAAGGAGGGGGAGTATTTATATCATTTGAATTTGGGAGTGAGATGCTCCAGCAGAGGCAATTGCAATGAACAAAGTCTGTAGGCAGAAATTGCCGGGCATGTTTGGGAATTTGCTTTGCAGGGATTGCCAAGGAAAGTCATAAGGATTATGAAGACTATTCCGGGTGGAGGCCCTTGAATGACATGCCAGGGAGATGCGCAAAGTTATTGGACTCACTCAAGGTCACACAATGAGGGAGATACAGAGCCAGGGCTTGGACCCTAGGTCGGAGGGTGTGCCTGCCTGTGGACACAGGCTTCCTAGTGACCTCTCACCTTCCGGTTCCTGTCACTCCCTTTGGCAGCTCCAAAACCTCATGAAGGGGTAGCAGCTGACTTCTCCAGCTCCCGTCTATCTCCCAGAGGCAGAGGCCTGTTCTGCCTTTATTTCCCAGGGCAGCATCTAAAGAGGCAGACGATTTGTGGGGAGGGGACAGAGGTTCCCCCAATCATGGAGAAAAGTGGGCAAGAAGTAAGTTCGTGGGCAGGGAGTTGGGCTTCCAGCCTGGGAGAGGAAAGATGGGAGAGGACCTGGACTCTGGTTGCAGAGGGGGAAATAAGGCAATGGGCACTCTTGTTTGTCTAGGAACCCAGGAAAGAGAGGCAGCCAAGGGCAGGGCCTCCTGGGGATGGGCCTTGCCAAGCTCTCCCCCGACTTTGAGAGTGCTGTGTTAGCCAGTCCCATGCTGGGATTCATGATCTTACACACACACTCTCACACTCACACACACATACTCTTATACACACACATGTACATACATACTTGCATGAACGCACACACACGCATGCACACACACGCTATTCTGGTCGCCTTGAACCCGTCACTCCCTCTGACACCACCGTTTCTTTTACCTTAGGCTTGCAACCCCGCTACTTCCTCCTTCATGTCTCATTTTTATGTCTTTCCCCAGGAGACCTTCTCTGTTGCCCCACATCTATTCAGGAGCCCTCCTTTGGGTCCACTGGCCCTGTCATAGCCCCACCCCGTTCTGCAAGTTTGCTGTTCTGCAAGTTTGCTGTTCTGCATCTGTCATCCTCGCCTGTGTATGCTGAGAAGACAGATGTTTTGCCTGTCCTGATCCCTGTAGCATCTCCAGGGCCTAGCATGGTGTTTGGTACACAGCAGGTATGCAATAAATGCTACAGGCAGCAAGGGAGGAGCAACATATCTAGTGTCTATCGAATTCTTATTTTTCCCTTTCCTCCCGGGTGGGTGGCCACCTAGAGCTTTCCTGGCCCTGTGAGTCTGGTCCCTTCTCCGAGACCTTTAGTCCTAGCTCCCCAGCTGTCCCCTGCCCCCTGCATGCCCTAGAGTCCTGAGTGCCCCCATTTGATCATCTGTGCTGAAGGCCAGGTTATGCAGAGGCTGTTCTAGGAACAGACCCCATGCCCAGGAGACTCTTGACCTGGGGAGAACCAATTCAGGCAAATTCCCTAATTCCCTGGACTGTCGTCACCAGCGACGATGCTGCTTCTGCCTCCTTCGATTACCTGCCTTCCGCGGCTGCCTCTACCTCCCTCCACAGCTGGCTTTAGGAAAATCCCAGCAGCCCAGGCTGCTCCTTCCTTTGCCCTCCTCTCCATCCTTGGTCCTGTCTGAGGCAGGCCAGGCCTAACCTGGGCTCATACCATGGCCCCGCCCTGCCTTCCCAGTTCTGTGCAGCTAGCCCTGCAGTTTTCTCCCCACAATGGAAGTGTCGTCACTGTGGGAGCTTCAGCTGAAGGGAAGTTTCTCTGAGCATCTGCACACTGCAGCATCGCTGGGACCTGGGCTTCAGCAGAAGAAGGGAGTCTGGAGGCTGTCTCTGGCTCTTGCTGCTCTGGAAAGACATGCTTTTCCATGAGAAAAACCATGTCTTGGGGTGTCCAACTCAAAACCTGACTGAAGCTGCTCCTGGGAGGCTCTGCAGACACAGAGCTTGGCACCCAGCCCTGTCCCGGAGGCACCTGTCTGTAATCCTGTGCTGGACAGACAAGGGCTAGCCTAGAGCAGGCCATCTCTGGGAGGCAATGCACCAAAGGCCTCCCAGAGGAGATGGCACCTGGGGGGATCTGCACAGATGTGCAGGAGGAGCTGGGTGTGGAGGGGAAGGGTGCTCTGAGAGGGAACTGTGTGAATAAGAGCTGGGTTTGGGAAATACTTGGTCACTGGCAGAGCGCTGGCCAACAGGAGCCTGGAGAAGATAAGCTTTCATCTACTCTGCACAGGCATCTTGAATAGGTACCCCATGCCCAGGCCCTACTGAGTGGTGGGTACAGATGACATGATGCCCGCCCTGCCCTCAAGTGTTTCTCTCTGTCCAGGGAAGGAGGCCATGAGACTCACTGTGCTTTAACACTGTGCCCATCAAACATGGCTCCGGGCAAGAGCAGAGATATGTGCTGCTATTAACTTCACGGGGGCCCAGGGAGGAAGGAGGGTCCCCAGCAGGCTGGCAGGCAGCTGGGAGCCTTCCTCGGGGAAGCCAGTCTGTGCTGGGCTTGGAGAGATTCCGCCTGATGATGAGATGTGGGGAGGGAGATGCGAAGTGGCTTCTGCTTGGATGTGTCCATACTTGGGAGGTTATCACTGATATGGCAGGACTGGGAATCTCAGTGCCATGCAAGTGCGTGACAGTGTGAGCGTGTGTGTGTTTTACATTAGTGTATAAGTATGCGGTGTGCATGGTGCGCAAAACTGTGTGTGTGTGAACAAGAGCAAGTGCAAGTATGTGTGAGTGTGTGAGACTGGCAGCACAAAGGCGTGTGAGAGTGCGTGAGTCTGTGAGCTAGTGTGTGCACGCGGGGTGCGTATGTGTGTGAGGCTGAGGCTGTGAAGCTGTGTGAGCGTGAACTGGTATATGTGTTTGGATTTGAATGTGCGCGAGCGTGCGTGCCCGTGTGGCTGAGTGTGTGAGCCTGCAAGGGCCTGTGACAGCGCATGTGGGTTTGAGCGTGTGCTGCACATCACCAGAGCCGTGCTCTGCTTGTTTTTACAGTCACTGTGATTTGCTGGATTTCAGCTGAGCATTCAATCCTCCATGAGACATAAAGAAAACGAATTTTGTTCCCTGGGACTTTGCATCCAGTCCAGGTGGACAAGTGCTTGGCGTGGTCAGTACAGAGCAGCCAGCACGCCGGCTTTGCTTCTCAGGAGTGATGGCTCCTCTGGGGAGCACCCTGGCTGGGAGCCAGAAGCCCACTGTGTGACCTCGGCCTGGTCTCTGGCCCTCTCTGGGCTTGGCTTTTTACCCAAGCAAGAGAAGGACGCAGAGAAACATGACTGGCAGGAGAGACCAGAGCCACAGGCATGGCCTTTTCCAGGTCCACACCCTCAGCTTTGGGCTCTGTCTAGACAGGCACCCACTCCCACAGGCTGCAGGTCTTCCCAGGAGGGCCCATGGAGCCCATCTTAAGGACTTGCCCTAGCGGTCAACTGGCAAACACGAGTATGGGTAGAAGAAAGGCAATGAGCCTCCGAGCCAGGCGTTCCTGGTTCAGACCCCAGGACCACCGCTCCCAGTACTAGTAACTGAAGCCACCAGCTAACCACCACCCCAGCACTCACTCTGAGCTGCAGCTGTGTGCTCTAACCCTGCCACCTCATGTGCTTCTCCCAACAGCCCAAGGAGGAAGGTAAGATTAGTCCCATTTTATAGGTGGGAAAACTGAGACTGAGAATGCCTCAGTGACTTGCTCGGAGCTAAGGCGTGGCTCTGACCACCTGCTGAGCTGCCTTCCTGGGCTTCACATCTGCAGAATGAGAGTAGTGATGTCAGCTTGGTAGGCTTGTCTTGGGATGAATGAGACATTGTGGGTGGGGAGGGATCAGCATGGCACCTGGCTTTCAGTGACCATGCTGTGAGTGGCCCCCAGCTCCTCTGTGTAGGAGACAGGCCCTGGGAGGAAGGAGGGAGGCCTCGACCTCTGGGAGCCCCACTTGCTAGCTGCCTGAACCCGGATGAGGACTGGGCTGAGATGAGGGCTGAGGGTGAGGGTCCCACGGGAGGACTGGGTCTTACACTGTCCCCTTCACTGTGGTGGAGACAGACACTGAGCCTTCAGCACACAGCCCTGAAGCAGGTTCCACCCCAGGGCGCTGACCAGGGGCAGGAGGAAGCAGCCACTTGTCTCCCCATGGCTTCCTGAGAATGGCACAGAGGAGAAACCTTCCCCCTGCCCCCAGTCCACTGAGGATCTGGGTGCCCCTAATTAAACCCCAGGAAGGGAGGTGGCAACAGGAGAGGTTAATTGGCCGGGCCTGGTGTGGCCTGATAAGCCTCTGTCTGTGTTCCTGGGGAGTGTGGGGTGTGAGTTGTGAATGTGCTCATGCATCTAATTGCAGGGTCACCCACCCCAGGCTCTGTAACTAATCTCCATGGAGCCTGAGGCTACCAGCTCCCCTACCATAGGGCTCCCTTAGTCAGGATCCCAGCTTCCAACCTAGAAATTGTTCGCCCCTCTGCAGCCTTGTACTGAGAGCCTCCTGCCCCCAACCCCAGTCACTTGGCCCTGCACACAGCTCCAGCTAGTCCTCAACCTTGAGAGGACACTTGACTACAGTCAGGGCTCTGGCTATCAGGTCCAAGTCTTCTCTCCAGAGGTCCCTTTTCTCACTGGAATGGTGTGTGGATGTGGGGGCGTTTGGGGAAAGCTGGGGGACTCTGTTCAGGGATGTCCTTGAAAATCCCAAGATAAAAATATATGTGAATGGAGCAAAGCTGGTCTTTTTAACAAATGGTGCTGGAATAACTGTACATCCACATGCAAAAAAAAAAAAAAAAGGATCTAGACACAAATCTTATACTGTTCAAAAAATTAACTCACAATGGATTAAAGACTTAAATGTAAAATGCAAAACTATAAAACTCCTACAAGATAACATAGAAGAAAACCTAGATGACCTTGGGTATGGCAATAACTTTATAGATATGAAACTGGAGGCATAGTCCATGAAAGAAATAATTGATAAGTTGGACTTCATTAGAATTAAAGTAAAAACTTCTGCCCTGTGAAAGACACTGCCGAGAGAATGAGAAGACCAGCTGCAAACCGGGAGAAAATATTTGCAAAAGACACAGCTGATAAAGGACTGGTATCCAAAATATGCAAAGAACTCTTAGAACTCAACAATAAGGAAACACAAACAATGGCCAGGCATGGTGGCTCACGCCTGTAATCCCAGCACTTTAGAAGGCTGAGACAGGTGGATTGCTTGAACTCAGGACCTGGGCAACATGGCAAAACCCAAAATCTCTACAAAAAAATGCAAAAAAAAAAAAAAAATAGCTAGGCATGGTGACATGTGCCTGTAGTCCCAGCTACTCAGGAGGCTGAGGTGGGAGGATTGTTTGAGCCCAGGAGATAGAGGCTGCAGTGAGCCAACTTCGTGCCACTACACTCCAGCTTGGGTGATGGGACTGAAACCCTGCCTCAAAAAGAAAGAAAGGAAAGAAGGAAGGAAGGAAGGAAGGAAGGAAGGAAGGAAGGAAGGAAGGAAAGAAGGAAGGAAGGAAGGAAGGAAAGAAAGAAAGAAAGAAAGAAAGAAAGAAAGAAGGAAAGAAAGAAAGAAAGAAAGAAAGAAAGAAAGAAAGAAAGAAAGAAAGAAAGAAAGAAGGAAGGAAGGAAGGAAGGAAAGAAAGAAGGAAAGAAAGAAAGAAAGAAGAAAGAAAGAAAGAAGAAAGAGAGAGAGGGGGAGGGAGGGAGGAAAGAAAGAAGGAAGGAAGGAAAAAAGGAAGGAAGGAAGGAAACAACTCAGTTTAAAAATGGGCAAAAGACCTGAACAGACACCTCACCAAAGAAGATGTACAAATACCAAATAAGCATATAAAAAGATGTTCAAAATCATATATTAAGGAATTGCAAACCAAACCAACAATAAGATGCCACTCCGCACCTCTTAGCATGGCAAAAATCCAAAAACACTGACACCACCAAATGCTGGCAAGGATGTAGAGTAACAGAAACTCTCATTCATTGCTGGTAGGAATGCAAAAAGCTACAGCTACTTTGGGAGACAGTTTTGGCAGTTTCTTATCAAACTAAATGCACTTTTATCATATATCCAGCAATCGTGCGCTTTGGTATTTACTGAAATGAACTGAAAACTTACGTCTGCACAAAAACTTGCACATGGCTATTTATAGCAGCTTTATTCATAAGTGCCAAAACTTGGAAGCAACTAAGATGTCTTTGAGCAAGTGAATGGATAAATAAACTGTGATACATTCAAACCATGAAAATATTATTCAGCACTAAAAAGGAATGAGTTATCAAGCGATGAAAAGACATGGAGGAAACTGAAGCGCATTTTACTAAGTGAAAGAAGTCAATCCGAAAAGGCCACGTACTGTAGGATTCCAGCTATATGACATTCTGTAAAAGGCAAAACTATGGAGACAGTAAAAAGATCAGTGAGGCCAGGTGTGGTGGCTCACGCCTGTAATCCCAGCACTTTGGGAGGCTGAGGTGAGCAGATCAAGAGGTCAAGAGATTGAGACCATCCTGGCCAACATGGTGAAACCCCATCTTTACTAAAAATACAAAAAGTAGCTGTGCGTGGTGGCATGTGCCTGTAGTCCCAGCTACTCGGGAGACTGAGGCAGGAGAATCACTTGAACCTAGGAGGTGGAGGTTGCAGTGAGCCAAGATTGCTCCACTACACTCCAGAACGAGACTCTGTCGCAAAGAAAAACAGAAAAAAAAGAAAAGAAAAAAAGATCAGTGGTTACTGAGGTTGGAGAAAGGGAGGGATGAACAGGGAGAGCACAAAGGATTTTTAGGAAAGTGAAATTACTTTGCTTGATAAAATAATTGTGATTACATGTCATTATACATTTTCTAAAACCCATGGAATATACAATGCCAAGAGCGAAGCCTGATGTAAACTGTGGACTCTGGGCGATGATGACATGTCATCATAGGTTCATCGATCGCAACAAAAGTACCACTCTGGTGTGGGATTTTGATGGTGGGGGGGGGGTGGAAGGGACAGGAGGTGTATGGAAAATCTCTGTACCTTCTGCTCAATTTTGCTGTGAGTCTAAAACTGCTTTCAAAAGTAAAGTCTATTTTTTAAAAAAATTATTGCACGAAATATGTTTAAATTTGATTCCTGTTTTGATCTTAAATCCATGCAACACGACCCAGTAACATTCCCTCTGGCTGGTCATTGGAACTCTATTATTGCTGCTGGGGTTATTATTACTAAGTTATTGAATTACCTGTCAGGCATTGTGCTAAGCACTTGACTCTGATCATCTCATCTGACCCTCATAACTTGCCCTGAGGTCGGAACTGGTGCCCCACTTTATAGATGAAACAACTGATGCCCAGAGAGGTGAGCCGACATGCCCACAGTTGCACAGGTGTCAGTGATAGAGCTAGGAGTTGAACCAAGGTTTGTCTGGGTCTGGAGCCTGAACTCCACATGCCATTCAAACAGAACAGTAACCATTCATAGTGATAAACGCTGTGTTTCTTTCATCGTGCTCACATTTGTTTTCATTGTTCCCATTTTAGAAGGCGGACACTAGCCAGAGAGCTGAGGTACCTTGCCCTGCTTAGTTCCTTTGTGATCACACCCTTGTTTCTGGAGCTCTCTCCCCAGTCTCTGGAGTCTCAGAGGTGCCATAGGAGCGAAGGAAAATGTCAAGAATATTAAATTTATAATTGAGTAAAACCTGCGGAGAATCGTTAAATCATGATTTAATATTTCCCAAATGGTTCATCGACATTTTAAAGACATGTCAAATTCTACGGCTTGCACATCCTGAGCGTGCAGATGAAAAGTTGGATGTTTATACTGGAGGCAAGCTGCAGAGCGGCACTAAAATGCCAGCAGCACGGATCTGAACCCAGAGCAACACTCCTCACCCTTGCAATGACCTTTTAAGGTCATTCTATGGGTGAGGCTCAAGTGGGACATGAAGATCCAGATGTGCTTATGTAAGCATACTTAATTGCAAAGGTACAAGAACACCTGATTATGACTGAAGCCAATCCATTTCTAGATATCAAGTTCCAGATGTCTTTCAGTATAAAAATTGACTTCAAAAATATGTGTCTTCCTGGCCAGGTGCGGTGGCTCACGTCTATAATCCCAGCACTTTGGGAGGCCGAGGCAGGTGGATCACCTGAGGTCAGGAGTTTGAAACCAGCCTGGCCAACATGGCAAAACCCTGTTTCTACTAAAAATACAAAAATTGGCCAGGCATGGTGGCGGGTGCCTGTAATCCCAGCTACATGGGAGGCTGAGGCAGGAAAATAGCTTGAACCTGGGAGGCGGAGCTTTCAGTAAGCCAAGATTGCACCTTTGCACTCCAGCCTGGATGACAGAGTAAGACTCCGTCTGAAAAAAAAAAAAAAAAAAAGCCCCCAAATATGTGCCTTCCTAGCACCCGGGTCTTGGTTTCCAAATACCATTTGCCAATAAAAGGAACCAGGACTCCTTGGAGAGATGGCTGGTTCTAGGACTGGTAAGAGATTGTACTAGATGACCCTGGAGGATTTTGTGGTGCCAGAAAGTAAGTTGCAAAAACAAACAAACAAACAAAAACACAAAAAAACAAAACAAACGAAAAGCAGCAGCTTGATTGGCATATATGTATGTATGTGATGGGGCTCATGTCAAAAGAACAGAGGAATCCACCTGCAAGAGTTTTGAAGGGCCAAAGCTGCAACAATTTGAGCAACGCAATATCTAACAAGAGTACTGAATCCTAACAAATAAAGTAGAAGGAATGAGAAATCAAAAGTCGCCATTAGGACACACAGTAGGAACTGCTGCAGGCCGGGTCCAGCAGTGGAAGGTAAAGTTAGCCGGCAAATCTTCAAGGAGAAGCAGGACACTGCAGAGCCTCCAACTGTCTCCCCAAAACATATTAATCACTGTGGTAGTTTTAACAGATGTGGATGTTTTAATACATACGAAGGTAGAAGTAGAGCTGAAGCTTAATTCCTCTCTTCTTGAGTGTGGGCTACACTTAGCAACTTGCTTCTAATAATAGAATAAGAAGAGGGGAAAACAGCAACACCACAGTGGAGAAACCTGGCAGATACTGCCTTAGCCCAGCGATCAAGGTTAGCGTCACTAGTGCTAAGTCCTGTTGATGTGTGCACCCCTGCTGTGATGTGAAAGAGATCCACGGTGAAACCCACAGTGATTCACCAGGAGAAACACTGTGAACATTAGCAGGAGCTTTAGCGGGAGCTGGGTAAAGAGTGCACAAGAACTCTGTGCTATCTTTGAACCCCTCTGTAAATCTAAAATTATTTTAAAACGTTTTACAGAAACATTGGCCTTAAATGAGGAGAAGAATGTAAAAAAAAAAAAAAATAGCCAGGCTATTTCCAAAGCAGTAAATCCGATCTTTGGTTCCCTCTGCAATATATACTTTGCATACATATAACTATGTATCAGTAAAAGGGGATCGTGCTGTATGCACTGTTTTACAGCCTGCTTTATTAGTAACAAGCCATTATGAGAGATCCATACAGTTTATCACAAATGTTGCCAGGGACCACAGTTGAGAGGGGCTCTCCCAGACTTTCTGGAAACCTCCTTGTGTTCTGTGGAAGTTCTGTGGCCTCCCCACCTAGCATTGCCCCAGCCCATGTTATAGAGATCAGCACCCCATAACATAGGACAAAATCCTGGAGATGCTGTCCGGGAGCTGTCCTGAGACCTTCCTGAAAAAGAAAGAAAAAAAAAAAGACTCTGAACCAGAAGTCAGGAGACCTGGCAATGCATCCCTAAGGCAAGCCACGTGCTCTCTCTGAGCCTGTTTCTTCATCTGTGAAATGCAGAGGTGATTCCAGGCTTTACTTCTCTCCCAGGACCCCTGGAGGTTCCAAAGCAGGCTGGCCATGAGGAAAATATGGCATCAGCTCTACCTCTGAGCATCAGGATTCAAAACCCTAGTTTGCCCCTTCCTTCCTGGACACCATTAGTGAGTGGTTTAACCTCTGGGCCTCAGTTTCCTCACCTACAAGTGGGGCTGAAATCAACACCCGATTCACGGGGAGTGAATGAGCTCTCGTGTTCAGAAGGCTAAGCATGGTGCCTGGGAGAAGGTGGTTGCCGTCAGTGGCAGATACAGTGATAGCTACTTTGGTGTTGACCGAGTGCACCACAGCAAGCGTGGGGCTTCCCAGCACAGCTGTGTGGCACTCCGTGATGCCAGTGGTGGCGGCAGCCCTGCCTTCTCCTTGGAACCAGCCCCAACTGGCACAGTCTGTGATCCACTCACTTGACGGCCAGCTCCCAGATGGCCCGTGTCTCCTGGCCCAAGACCCAGCTCCTGTGGGCATGGCAAAGCTACCAGCGTGGACAGAACGTGGGCTGCCCAGAGAACAGGCCTATGGGGGTTGTGCGCCAGGGCTGGAGAGGGCTGGGGAGGGACAGGCCAAACCAAAACCTCTGCCAGCCTCCCTGGAGATGTCACAGGCTTAGCAGGGGCTGCTTGACACATGTCGGATAAAATAAGAAAAAATAAATAACAATGTTTATAAGAAGATTAGCGAGAAGGCGGCAAAATTTCTCTAGGGAGCCTCCTTGGCTGCGTCTCAGAATGACAGCTCCCATTGCCTTATCAGAGACGTAATGAGTTGCCAGGATTTGGGGTCATTAAAAATCCTCCTGGGCTGGGCCCCCTCCCTCGCCCATTGCCTTTGATGGTGGAGAGAGGGGGCCTGGTGGTGGCTCAGGCCCCCTGCCCCCACTACGCTGTCTGCCCATCACTGTCCCTGTCCGCAGGGGTACAGAGGTGAGATGATGGAGCCCAGCTTGGCGGAAGTAATGCAACACGACGGCCCAATTTGTGCCCTTGGCCCCTCGGGCAGAGAACTTGTCTCCCTGGTGCGGATTAGGCTCCGTTTTATCTCCGCTCCTTCAGAGACAAAAGCGGGGCTCTGCATAGGCACATAGCCATGAGGTATCCGCGACTCCAGCCTGCGTTGTGTGGTAAGCAGCCCTGCCACCCATATTATCCAATGCCTCGCTTGACACATGTGGAAACTGAGGTTCGGGCAGAGGCAGTGTACCTCAGTTGTAGCATCGTGGGGGCAGAGTCAGGCTTTGAACACAGGTCTTGGGATTCCCAGCCTGAGATTGGGTGTGTGCTCATGAATGACTGCATTTTTGTACAGGGAGCAGAATAGAGGAGCGCAATGATAGGAATGTACAGAAAATTGAATTCAGCGAGAATAAATGTGTATTGATCTCCTGCAAAGTGCAAGTCACTGAGAGAGACGTGGAGGAGCTCGGAAACAAGGGAGACACAAGCTTCAGCCCCCAGTCCAGCAGGAGGGATGGATGCTAACACCAGTGTCCAGAGGCCAGTATCTGCCACGCACACGCACAAATCCCCATCCCAGACAGCCTGACCCGTTCCTCCATCCCTATCAGTGCCACAGAGAAAGAGCTCCTGCCTTTAATCACCTCCCTCTTCGTCACAAAGCTTATCTTCAAGGAGCTCAAAGCACTTGTAGTGTATTGATTTTCTCCACCACTCACTGGCCCTGCTTCCCTTGAGGGATGAGGAGTTTGGAGGAGGGAGGATTACCCTTGTGTTTCAATTCAGCAAGCTGAGGCTGCGGGCAGCTCCACTGGGTGGCCCTCTATGGCACCACTGGCCCACATGGTACCTTTGTGCTCTCGGTAGATTGTCCCACACTGGAGAGTGTGGCTTGGCGACAAGAGTGAAGCTGGATTCCAGCCCTATAACCTCCCCTTCAGCCAAGCAGCTTTGCGCAGTTAACAACCTGCCCAACTGTATGTGGTAGGCTTGCTGTTGAAACTAACTGCCAAGGTTGGTCCTGAGGTCTCTCCCAGCCAGAAAAGGGACTTTGGTAAAACGGTAAAAACAGGAGGGTCCTCTTGATTCTGGGAAGAACCCTTGACCCCTTCTGGCATGAGTTTTCTGATGTGTAAACAGGGTGTGATAAGAGGTAGTTGGGCTGATTTGATGAGATGCTAGATGTTTCTATGTTTGAAACCACAAAGTGCTACACAGATATTAATTTTGGTTGTTTCTAAAATTGCCTTATAGAGCTGGTCATTCACATGCTCCTTCTCAGACCTGTACCTGCCACGCCCCAGGCTGTGTCTACCAGGTTTCATCCCAGAAGACCCCAGCCCAGCCCGGTCTCCCCTGTCAGCAGGCTGGGATCACCGAGCTCACAGAAGCCAGGAAGCTGAAGTCCCTGTGTCATTCTCTATCATGGCCACACTGAGGAAGGACAGGGACAGCTCTCTTTCCTGGGAAGGAAAGCCAGGCCCCTGCCTGCCAGGTCAGCCCCACCCCACTCCCAGCAGTGTCCTCCTCAAATCTGCCGCCCCTCCTCTCTCAGCCTTTGCTGCCACA
Source organism: Papio anubis (assembly GCF_008728515.1). Lineage (NCBI taxonomy): Eukaryota > Metazoa > Chordata > Mammalia > Primates > Cercopithecidae > Papio > Papio anubis. The sequence goes on from NC_044986.1 coordinate 67,533,597, forward strand.
GCTCCTCAGCGGTTTCAGCTGGAGGGGATCTGAAATCACAGGGGAGCTATAGTCCAATCTTGCCTTCTAGAGACAGGGCAGCAGAGCAGAGGGAGCATGCGGTCCCACTAGGGAGTGAAGACCGGAGCCCAGGCCCTGACCAAGAGCCCTGCTCTTTCTGCAACTCCAGGGACTCCTCCAGGGCAGGGCCACAAGAAGATGTCACTTTTCTCAGCATAATTCTGTTTCAGTGTCTTCCGGTTCAATTCCAGAGCCTCAGAGGCTCTCTGCTTTAGCCCAGTCCTGAGGCATTGGGGTGGGCTCCGGGATGCTCCCAGAGACTCAAACCTGGGCTTCCATAGTGGGGGAAGGAAGGACATCCCAGGCTCAGAACAGGTAGATGGGCTGGCCAAATCCCTGTTCAGGACTGGGGTCAGCCAGCTGCATCTCACTCAGGCCTGGTCTATGTCGATGCAGCTTGCTTCATCACAGACCCAGGCAAGCCCCTCCAAGACCCCCAAGCCCAGCTGGGATGGCCAAAGCAATGCAGCCACCTGGGGACACTGTGGATTTCAGGGCTGCTGGGTGGTTTCCTTTCTGCAGCTGTGGCTCACAACCCCTGGCTCTCTGGAGGCCTGGGGCAGCCAGCCTGGCCCTCAGCCCCAGTGCTGGGCCCTATGCCGGCTCTTCATCAGCCAGGAGAGGTTTCAGTGCCACACTCACCAGCAATCACAGAATGGCAGAGTTAGCATATAATTTACTTTTGAAAAATAAATTAGAGTCGATTCAAGGCCACCCCTGGAAGGCTGCCCCTCTCAACTGCTTGCATTCTGATGCTAACACCGGAGACCTTGATAATAACAATAATAAGCAATAGCTGGTATTTATGGGGTGCTTACCCCGTGCCAGTCACTATGCTGAGTGCTCTGTCTGCAGGATCTTGACTCTTCCTCTAACAATGCTGAAACGCAGTGACTACTGCTACCCCCATTCTTCAGATGGGAACACAGCCTCAGAGGCATCACCCTTGCCAGCAGCTGCAATAGGGTTTGGACCCAGGCCTCTCAGTTACTGTGTGGAGTCCAGGAAGACTCCAGAAACTGTTTCTGACCCAGTGCCACGGTGTGCACTGCACTTGGGAGGGTTACCGTGCTGGAGGTCTTGATAGAAGGGCAGGCGAGAGCTGCAGGCCTGACCCCCATGCAGTTCCCTGGGCAGTGCCAGAGTCCAGGGAGCCCCTCCATCGTGGAGCCCCTGCCTCCTCCCGACAGCCTTTCCCTCTCTATCTGTTTCAGCCCCTCGAATATTGTCTTCCTTCCCTCTTCCTCCCCCATGACACCATGAGTCATGGCCTCCACGGCGGGGTTTGAGTATCTGCTTGAGAGAGACAAGCTGACAAGTTCTGTTCTGTTTGCGGATCCAAAGCTCATTAACTTCACAGAACATTCTAGCTGCTTTGGTCTGGCGGGACAGTGACGGGTGGGGTGCGTTCCAGGAGACAGTGAACATGTGGAAGGCCTGAGCTTCACCACCCTCTCCCTCCCACCCCACCAGGGCCTGAAAACACTTTTCTCTTTCCAGGGCTTCCTGGGAATTGCTTATCTTAATTTACATGGGGAAACTGAGGCTGTTTTCCCTGCAGTCCAGTGCCTCCTCCTCTTTGTCCTAGAGACGCCCAGAGAAAACCCTGGCCCCCACATCTCCCAGGCTTGGGGAGGAGAGAGAGGAAACAGAGGACATAGAGCTGGAAGCATTTGTTTTTCCTCCACAAAGCAACTCATTTCTTTAGGCAAATGAGCTGGGGAGGGGAAGACACGGCTGGAGACCAGCAGTGATTAATTACAAAGGAAATGAGTGGCCATCACAGCCGGGGCTTGGGGTGGGAGGCAGGGACAGGAGGGTGGACTTGGGGCTGGCTCAGTAGCACCAGGGCCCAGGGAGGCCTGAGCAAGTGCAGGCTGAGCTCAAGGAGTACCTGCCTGGCGGACCAAGGGACACAGGGGCCGGCCTCCAGGAGGCAGAGAGGATGCGCTCACACTGAGCAGGAGGGACCCGGGGCTCATGGGAGGAGGCAGGAGGGTGTGCAGGGAGCCCGGACATTTGTAGGTCTGGCTCCTCCAGGCACGAGTCGACCCATGAGCGCCCCTTCCAGGATGTCCCCTTGCTGCCCACCCGGGTGCCCAGGCCACCAGCATCTCCTCTGGGTCCTGCCTTGTCCAGATGCTTCCCTTGCCTTTACATCTAGTTGTGCCCCATCCAGCATTGTCACACTAGTCTCACTTAGGTCCCAGGTCCTCTTGTGCCATTCACTGGCAAATGATATTAGATGGATAATGTGAGGCCGGGCATGGTGGCTCACGCCTGTAATCCCAGCACTTTGGAAGGCCAAAGCGGGAGGATCCCTTGAGCTCAGAAGTTCAAGACCAGCCTGAGTAACCGTATCTCTACAAAAAAATACAAAAACTAGCCAGGCGTGGTGGTGTGCGCCTGTAGTCGCAGCTACTCGGGAGGCTGAGGTGAGAGGATGTTTTGAGCCCAGGAGGCAGAGGATGCAGTGAGCTGAGATCGCACCACTGTACTGCAACCTGGGCGACAGAGCCCCTGTCTCAAAAATAAAAATAAAAGGGTAATGTGACGAGGGGCACATCAGGGTTAAACAAGAACAGGGAATAAATACCTTGCTCCATCAATGGCTTCTAGTTGGCAAAAATAAATAACCTGGCAGCTCACACTAGGGGTTCACAGTCTTGGGCACTGCTCTCAGCTCTTACCCCACATGGGTTTGAGCAGAGGGGTTATGGAGTTTAACTGCCTCATTCGTAGACCAAAGGCCAGAGAAGGGCTGTGGTTTGTCCCCAGCCACGTAGATTATCTGCGGTAGACACAGGAGTGGATCTGGTCTCTTGATGCCCATCAGGGCTCTTTGCATAGTCTCTTAGAGTGCCTCCTTCTGGAAACTTCCTGCAGAGCATGCTTGGCCCCTGTCCCCATAGAAATCCACGTAGCTCCCCCTGCAAGTTCTGCTCGGGGAGGCTTAGTTATTGCATCCTTCCCATGGGTATCCACGAGTGCCCACCGTGGGGTGCCCCTTTGACTCCAGCTCAGTCCAACTCCCATTTCCAGCCCTCCCCCAGAGGCAGCAGGTTTCTTCTCCAGTTCTTTGCAGCACTCTGGCCCTTGCAGGGTTAAATCCGGCGGCTCCTCCCTCGCTCCCCACTAATGACAAGCTTCTCTCCACGTGATGGGACACTGGCTAAGAATAGAGTTTACCACTCCCAGGCTCTGCTCGGAAACACTGCCACGACACAAGAGTTTTCCATGTCTGCCGCTCCTCAGCGTCCCAGGGCCCTGGAGCCTCCTCCTCAGCCTCATCAGACCATGAGACTGAAGGCCAGCACCCTGTCAGCCTGCCTCTGACGCCCAAATGGGGACCAGGAGGAGGAAACAAGGGGAAACTCGCCACCTCAGAAAACCTGGTGATTTGGACTATTTGAACAGACACTGTTCAGGGACCCTCTGTGTGTGCCAGGACCACCCAAGAGCCCTTTGCGCATTGGATCCTCTCAGCACATTGCTTGGTGGAGGCAATTGAGTCAGAGAGGCAAGGGACATGTCTGAGGCCCCCCAGCTGCTAAATGGAGAGCCAGGATTTGACCCCAGGGCCCGTTTCTTTTGTGGAGGCAACACCCACAAAGTGAAACTGGGTTTCCTTTTCATCTCTCCCCTGCCCAGTTGCAGCCTCCTTACTGCCCTTTCTCCATCCCACCCTAACACCTGCCAGTGACCCTGACACTGAAGTCCACGTTTGGTCAACAGCAAGACCGTAGGAACCTCGTCTGGGAGGGTGAACATTCTCATGGTGGTGGTGTGTGCGAGGCGGTTAGGAGCACAGATTCCAACTGCAGACTAGCTGGGCTGGAATCCTGGCTCCACCACTTAGAACTGTGTAGCCTTGGGCGAGTTATTTCACCACTCTGTGCCTTATTTTACTCAGCTGACAACTGTAAAATGGAAGCATTCTAGGTTGTGAGGATTAACAGAGGGCCCCACATCTCTGCTCTGTTACTACTGCTTGGTTGGCAGAATGAGGGTACACAGTGTCAAGTCCCTGTGTGGTGGTGTGAATTACTGGCCAGGCGCAGGCAGCCTCCCCTTCTCCAAGCTTCCTGGAGGACTGGGCAGTAGCAGCCAGGGTGTGTGTGCATGGTGTGCCCGAATGCGTGCACCTGTGAGCATGGTTGGATGCTTGGGCTTCCTGGGGGAAGAGCACGGGAGTTAAAATGCATCACCCCCTCACCACGACGCCTGGTTCCAGAGGAAATCCCTCCACATCACCATCTCACTGGCCTGTGTTCCCTCAGAACAAGCTCACCCGCCTCCATAGGCAGAAGCGGCCCTCAAAGGCATTTTGTCACCTACTGAGGCCTGGCTCAGGAAGGAACTTCCTGTGCGCTGTTCCTCCTTCACCGAGGGCTGAGTGGGTGGCTTGCCCAAGGATAAAAGGTCTGGAAACCCCGCCCTCTCCACAGGAGCCACATCCTTGGTCACCCCGGCCCACTAAACTATCTCCCTCCTCACAGCTTTTCCCACTGATGGCAACTGTCTCCCTGCGTTTCTCACCCAGGTCCTCCCGTCACATGGGTTGCGACTTCCCAGCCAGACAAAGCCTGCGAGGACGAAGGCCAAAAGCTTTCTTCCCTCCGCCACCCTGGGCCCTGGTGAGAGAGAGAGTAGCAGAGACAGGGTGCTGGCCTTGATAAGCGAGTGCCAGCTATTTATAAATAAAATTACTGCTGTTGTCTTCTTATTTTTCCATCGTCATAACCTCCATCCCCATCACAGGTGGGTCGTTGGCATAAATCAGGTCAGCCTCCAGGGACCCCTGCAATCTGCCTCTCAAATTTCAGCCAGGGTGGGCAGCAATGGGGCGTGAGGCCTCACTGCTTGAATTGATTAAAGCATGGGTTCTACCTGATAATGCCATTTTACCGGATGATGGTGGGCCCCAGAGGCTGGCCCAGTGAAATCACTTGCCCGAGGCTGGCAGGCGGCGAGGCTGCAGCTGAGAGTCTATTAGCACCACAAACTTCACATCTCTCTCCACCACTGCAGAGTGCAGGAGAAAGGTTGCAGGCCAGCAGGGGCCAGGTGTGGCAGGCGAGAGGGTGCCTCCCGGCCTTGGGGCCAGTTCTCCATGCGAGTGCCTAACCTGGACTTGGGTGAGAACGTGTGCAAGATGTCCCTCCTGCTTTAATCTGGTAAAGGGTCCACGGGAAGTCCAAAGGGAGCCTTTGGGGCGAGACAGAGCTTTGTCAGCCAGCTGTCCCCTGCCTCCTGGGGAGGTGTGAAGGAGGAGTTCGATGAGTGGGGAATGTCCAATGCCCACATCCTAAATTTGAGATTAGACCTTCCTGAGAAGCTGCAGAAAGTAGTCCAGCTCTGTTCCCCATGCAGAACAGCGTGCACCCGACACTACGAACTGCTGCTCTGCCAGCACCATCAGCCAGCCAGATGCTTTGCACCCACACGTGTGTGTGATATTAAAGTCATATTTTTGGTTGCTGGGGAGGCGCGGTTGTCACTTCCTTTGCCCCAGGCAACCCGCTGCCAGCTCCCCTTTTACTTCCCCACCCCACCATGGAGTGCTTGCCGTTTGTATTTATATAGATAAATCGGCCAGGCTAATTAAAGTTCTCTTGCTGGAGAGTGAGGGAATTAATAAAAGAACTTGGAATGGGCAGGCCCCAGAGGCTGGGGCTCAGAGCTGCAGCCAGGACCCACTGCACAAAGGAGGCCAGAGGATCAAGCGGGGTACGAGGCTGCCTGGGCGGCCTCCACGCCTCCCAAGGGAGAGCCAAGGATGTTCAGGGGCCTCAGGAACCAAGATGCAGGCCGCAGACACTCACTGTGTGTCTTGTGCCTTCTCTTACCCTCAGGAGGTGTGGCTGCAGCTCTGAGTACTTGTGGTGGTGGGGAGAGATGTGGTTAGAAGCACGGACTCTAGCTACAGCCTGCCAGCCCTGCCATTGCAGCTGTGCCACCTCGGGCAAGTGATCTGAAAGCTCTGTGCCTCAGTCTACTCATCTGTAAAAGGCATTATAGGGTCTTGAGGATTTGATGCTTAGAGACAGGACCTGGTGGGGAGGGGCCCCATGCTCGCTAATTGTTGCCCACCTGGCTGGACGGAGGAGCAGGATGTAGGGAGTCCCCGTGGAAGCTTACTGATTTATGCCACTGGGGAGACCACGGCAGATGGGGATGGAGGTTATGACGATGGAAATAAGAAGAGCAACAGCAGTACTTCTTATTATAATAGCTGGCACCTGCTTATCATGGGCCAGGCACTGTTCTAAGTACCTCTCTCTCTTTCTCTTCTCACTCAGGGCCCAGGGTGTGAGGAAGAAAGCGGGCCTCTGTCCTCGTGAGGCTCCTTGTCTGGCCGGGGAAACAGGACCCATGTGACGGGAGACCTGGTGAGAAACAGAAACGCTCTTAAGGGGAGACAGTTGCTATCAGTGGGAAAGTCAGAGGAGGGAGACAGTTTGGTGGGCCGGGGTGACCAAGGATGGGTTTCCGGGAGGCGGGGGCTTCAGCCAGACCCTTCATCCTGGCAGCAAGCTGCACTGACTTGGGGCCCTCAGGTGAAGGGAGGAAGGAAGGCACAGGGAAGTTCCTTCTAAGAGCCAGGGCCTCTCAGTAGGTGACAGGCTGCCTTTGGAGGGGCCGTGCTTCTTGTCATGGGAGGCAGGTGAGCGAGGCCTGAGGGAACACAGGTCAGAGATGATGTGGAGGGGATTTCTGAACTGGGTGTGGCAGTAGAGCGGAGATAGAATGGGACCTGTGGGTCTCTTCTTATTCTAGGAGCCTAAGCAACCGTGCTCACAGGTGCACGCACACGCGCACACACATACACACAGGATTAAAAAAGAAAGTGGGATAAGCACCTTTTGGAGCAATGGCTTCTCATGGGCAAAAATAATGCAAAATAAAGATTCTGTTTAGTTGTGGTGCATAGAGAAGGGGCCTTGCCATGAGCGAAAACACCTCCTTCTCTGAGCATCCCAGATAACTGGACAGGAGCAGCTTTCAGGCTGCCAGGTCAGGCCTCCACCCTTCAGACTGGAGACCCAGGGGCCGCAGTGCCAGGATCCTGCCAGCTGGGCTCCCAGCAATACTTTCGGTGCCCACAGCTTCCAGGACAGGCCATTTTCTCCTGCCTAGTGAGTCGGCTGCCAATCCCTGCCGGAGGCCCGGGGAATTGCCTGCGAAATAAGTCCTGACTAATCCCTGCAGCTGGGAGTCAGGGACGCGGGCTCTCTAGGACAGAGCAGGCCTGGGGTTGTTGGGATGATGTCCCATCCTGTCTCCTGGCCTCTTTCCTACCATTCAAGCTTCAGGGACCCCTAGTGTCCCTGCTGCCCTCCAGTAAAGGCCGCCTGCTGAGCTGTATTCCCCACAACACCTCCCTTTGCACTTCCTAAACCTTTGTCTACAGAAAGCAGGGAGCCAGTGGGAAGCACACTAAGTTGGGGCAGGGACCCCTGGACAGTGCCTGCTTTGTTGCTGGCTGGCTGTGTGACCTGGGTCATGCCCAGCCCAGTCTACAGGAACTGGACTCTTCTTTATGAACTGCCTCGTAGCTCAGCCCTTTGGGATTCCAAAATTAACTTCCAAAGGGCCAAGAAGGAAAAGCCGCTATCGCAGGCCTGCATCTATTTACCCAGAGGAGCCACTTGGTTCAGAAACATCCGTGCTGTGAAGTCTTGGACTTGAGTTCAGATTTCTCCTAAAGCTCCCAGAAGCTTCCTCAGCCCTAGAGAGGGGAGAATGGGGTGGGCCGAGTTCCTGAATTTCCAGGGTTGCCCCAGCCTGTCCTCAACACAGTGAGGCTCCTCACCCCCAGAAGCCCAGTCCCCCAGGAGGGGCACACAGCCCTCCCTGTCAGTCACAGGGTCCCATGTCCTAACCCGCCCTCTCTCTCATCAGCTCACCCATGCTGTCCCTCGCCATTTGCTCAGAAGCAGCGACCCCACTGCCCACCTCAATGCTATAAGCCTTTTCTTGTGTCTTCATAGCACTTATCTTTATCTGAAACTTCTCTATTTGGTTGTGGGGTTGTCGTCTGTTTCCTCCAATGAGAAAGAAAACTGCTCATCTATTCACTGCCACAGCCCCAGCACCTGGCTCCCGAGGAATTGTGTAAATGAGCAGGTAAGTAAATGAGTGGATGGACATATGGAGGAAGCCCCTGAGGAGATGGCCCCCAGCACAGCCTGCAGAGGCAGAGGTCAGGCCGGCCAGGCAGAGGCCAGGGCACCCCAGGAAACAGCTGGGCCTGTTGGAGCCGGGCCCTGGGCCTGCCGCCTCCTGTTTGTCAGCCCCTGTGGGTGACAGCCAGGTCCCCTGAGCTCTTAGAGAATAGGGAAACTGGGTGGGGGCAGTCGGAGGAGGAAGGATGAGCCAGATCTAGCTTTGGGACAATGAGAAAGTGAAGGCCACAGGAAGAAGCAGAGGAGGACAGGAAAGGTGTGACAGACCATCACTCATCGGTGAGACGGCTGCCCAGGTGGCTCTCCAGGCGGCGCATCCTTCCCGTTATCTCAGCTCCGTGACGCCAGGAACACCCCTCCCTCCAGGTCAGCCCTGCGGCCCCGCCGCTGGAAACCTCGGGGATCGGGGAGCTCATTTAGTCCTAACCTCCATTGTGCCTGGGCCGGAAGGTGAGGCACAGAGAGGGACAGGGACTTGCCCAAGGTCACAGAGCAGAAGTGGCTCTCCCCATGCCCCAGCCCATAGCAGGGATGTGCAGGTCAACACCCTGACCTTAGCCCACCACCCCTGTCACTGCCAGCCCCGGCAGAACCCTGCTCAGGCACCAGCCACCTATTTCTAGGCAGCACTTTCTGCCCAGGGCCTGGTGTCTGAGCGTCAAAGCCTAAAAATAAAAAAAAAGACAGATTGTCCACTACGGCTGTAATCACTGCCTAAAAAGACCCAGTGGGGAGAAAAAGAAGAGGAATGAAGGGAAAAAATTCCCAGAGCTGAGCATCCATCACAGGCAGACAGGCACTAGGAGGGAGGGTCTGCGGGCACAGCAGAGGGGCTCTCAGGCCTCCTGTCCCCAACCGCCCCCCTCAGTTCGCTGAGCAAGCAGGCCCTGGGCCACCACCACCAGCCCTTTGGACTCGATGGAGACAGAGCAGGCCACGTTGGGGAGCTGGGCCAGCTTAGCTGCCCCAGCTGTGTAACCATCATCAAATGGCAGCCTTTGCTTGGAACTCAGTTTTTTTCACCTGTGCAATGGGGTTATTCATTCACTTATTATATTGAGTGTCTACCGTGTACCGGAGAAACCACTGGAAACAAGAAGGGCAAACCGTCTGTTCTCACGGAACATATGTCTGTGTGTGTGAGAGCAGCATTACGTCCTCAAGGGGCAGGGAAAAGCCCCTTTCGCCTGGGGGACAGGGCAGGCCTGAAGAACTGGGGCAGAAGCCTCTCGGCAAAGGAAGGCCGTGGGCAGGAAGGGACCAGGCATGCTCAGGGGACGGTGAGAAGGAAGGCCTCTGTGTCTGGGGCTTCATGCATGAGCTGGGCAGGTGGGGTTGTTAACAGAAGCAGCTGGGTCCGATCCAGGAGAGCCACGCAGGCTCCAGGGAGGAGTTAGGCTGTTATTCGAGGTGCCACGGGAAGTCACTGGAGGGTGCTAAGGACGGGAGTGACATGCCGTGACTCAGGTGTGTTGAGGGGGGTTATTCCTACAGTCATGAGGAGAGATGGCGGTGGCCTGAACGGGGGCGAAGGCAGTGACAATGGAGAGGCCTGCAGCTGTTCTTCAGGAACTGAGCCACAGCCTTGTGATGGATGGGATGTGGTGGAGGTGGGGAGAGAGGAACTGAGGATACCCGCCAGGTTTGGGCTAAGCAGTAGGGTGGATGGCAGTGCCCGTTACCAAAAGGCGGAGGCTCTTTCCATTGAGTGGTGATGGGTGCGCGGAGAGTTCCTTTTTGACTAGGATGACTTTAAAGGTTGCATGGGGATGCATCCATGCGAATACACTGGGCAGGTATTATGGAAATGAATGTGAAGTTAAGTGTCCTGGCTTGGGGTGCAAATCAAGTTTGGAAGCCATCACGGAGCGGGTGGTCTTTAAAACCATGAATCTGTGTGAGCTGATCTGGGAGGAGTATGGCTGGGATAGGGAAGGATGAAACTGTGTGAGCTGATCCAGGAGGAGCGTGGCTAGGATGGAGGAGAAGGACTCAGACTGGGGCCTGGTGCTTCCCAATACCGAGAGGCCGGGCAGGGGAAAATCCACAAGGATCACCAAGGAGGCAGTGAGGCAGGTGGAGGACCAGGGCAGGAAGCCAAGGAAGACTGCCCCAGAAGGAGGGAGTGGTCAACTGAGCAGGACATTGCTGGATGTTAGAGACGATGAAGACAGCAGCGGGAGCATTGGGCGGGGCAACCTCCAGTGACTGGAGATCTTGACAAGAACCCACATTCACTGCATTGGGAGAGGAGACGGAGGAGCGGGGATTAGGAGCCAGAGATGCCAGAGATGACTGCAGGCGATGTGCTGCTGTCCAGACAGTGAAAGGGGAGCCCAGGGCCTGTGCAGAGCCATTGTTAGGGGGAGAAGCAGAGCACCTGCAAAGGCCAAAGAGAATTAGCCAAGGGCAAGAAAGAGACTCATGGAGCCGGAGAGAGAGGGAAGCACTGGAGGTGGAGGCTGGGAAGAGCAAGGGAGTCAGGGGAGGCGGTGAATGGGATGCTGAAGCTGGAAGGGGTGGAGATGAGCATCTTTCTTGGACTGTCAAGGAGTCCAGGGGTGAAGGTGGTGAACACATTGGGTACCAGGGACAGCAGGGCCTGAAGGAGGGGACGGACTGTGGCTGCTTCTGCCACACTCAGGATCCAGGCTGCTCTGCTGGGACTCTGGGCCCGGGGAGGCCACTGGGATAGTGCTGGGCACGCGGCTGGTTCTCTGGGAGCTGAGGAAGGGGTGGGAGCCAACAGGAATAGCAGAATCTAGGTCAAGGAGGGCAGAGGCAGGACGCCTGGGGCCAGGTGTGCCAGAATGCCTGGAGCAAAGCCGGACAGCACCACTTCTTACTGGCGGACCAGTGGGAAGACCACGGGCTCTTCCGAGGCCACCTCTCAGCCTCATCCAGCTTTACTCTCCATTGCTGGGGCACTGACTTCTGCAGGCTGTGTCTCCCAGGCCCTGGCTCAGCTGCCTTCCAACCGTGAGAGGCACAGGGGGAGACTGAGGGCTGGAGAAAGGGAAGCCCAGGGCTTCTCCCCTCCTTCTCTGCCTTGGGCAGAAGGCCCCACAGCAGCTGTCTTCTCTGTGACTCTGGCTCCACAAAGCAAACTGTGAGACTCCAACTCTCCCTGCATCCCTCCAGTCTAGGGTGGTGGTGGCCTTGTGCCATCACTAATCTGTTTTAAAGGCTGCATGGGGATACGTCCATGCGAATTTGCCTCTCAGCTCCTCCATCACCTGTGAAATGGATTTCCTGCACATAATTCCCCTGTCTTTTCTGCCTTGTTTCCTAGTTAGAACCAGACTGGAACAACAAATAGTGTAGCTTCCTAGCTTGCTTCTTCACCTGTACCAAGTGGAAAGCACCTCCCTCAGCATTGTCCTGAGGATGAAATTTGGCAATGGATTCAAACATGCAGCACTGGGCTCGACACGCACAGAGTGAGAGTGAATGGACGCTGGAGGACAACAGGAGTTCAATGTGCACTTATTCCACGCTGATTTCTTCAGGTCCTGGTCTGTGCTGTGTGCTGGGGACACAGCCAAAATCCATCCCTCGCCCTGGCTCTTGGGTCTCAGCACCTGGAAGAGTAGGCAGCCAAGGAGCAGCAACACCAGCTGTGACAGACACAGCAGGAGGCCTCTTACCTGCAAGCTGCAGTGGGGTGACTTCAGAAGAGGCCACATGTGAGCTGGCCATGTAGGGGGAGCAGGCTTTGTGCTCCTGGAGAGCAGGGACTGTGCATCTGTGCTCACTTCCCAGTGCCGTGGCGCAGGGCAATGACCCCAGGACAGATAATGCCACACGCGGCTGCTCTTTGCAGAGTGCTCCCTGCCAGGCACTGGGCTCACCGCTCTCCCTGCAGGCCTTCTCTCAGCCACTACCCGGGCCCTGGTAGGTGGGTGCTATCGTCATCCCCAATTCATCTTATGGATGGGGATTTAGGTGCTCAGGGACTGCATGACAACCAGGGTGTGGGATTAAGAGTCAGCTTAGAAATCCAGGGTCTGCCTTGGGCACACTGGATTCTTTTGCTCAAATGGCTTCAAAGCCAGGTGGGAATGGTGGCTGGCAGGGTCCTGCCAGTGTGCCCCGGGAGACTCCAGGGTGCATTTGCATCCTGATCTGTGTCAGTGATGATCCTTGGCACTGGACATGCACAACCTGCAGGAAGGAAGGGTGGGGGGAGGGATCTCTTCAGGTGGGGTTAGGAGTGCCCCACAGCGGTCAAGGCTGAACTGCTTCAGGGTGGGAAGGAGGCAGAGCCACACTAACTAGTGCCTGGGGAGATCCAGTCCATGCCCCTTGGTCTTGGGGGTCAAAAGGCTGGAGAGACAAATGGCCAAGCCATCAGAGTGTCCCCCGCAATGGGCTTTTCCCACTGTTGGCCCCTAAGCTGGTTACCGGAGCCACAGCAGAAACTGCCTGAGCCTGCACTGACAAATTCTGGAAACCCCACAGCCTCGGAAGGTGGTCAAACAACAACAGAAACACTCCTTCCAGCCCCAGGGCATTCGAGATAGTATCTTTGTGGCCTTCTGCTCATGATTGTCATTACAAATAAGCAGCGCTCAGTAAAAGCTTTCAATACCTTATCGCTCCCCTGTGGGCCTCCGTTTCCTCATCTGTAAGATAGGCCTATGGAATTCTCCTGCTCCGCCTCCATCCTGGGGCTGCTGACCGGTCAGATGAGAAGAGGTGCCTGGAGGCAGGCTGGGAACTGAAGCGGGCCCCCAGGTGCACTCCACTCTGCTCTCCAGGACTCTGCCTTATTCCTCTCTATGCCCCTCTCCTCTCAGTTCCCCCACAGAACTGCAGTGAGTATCAGCTGCATGCAAGTTGCACAGCTTTTCTCTGCCTCGTTTTCCTCTTCTGTGCACTGGAGAGAGGGCCCCATCTCTGTGTCTCCAGATGCAGCCAGAATGCAATAATGGGTACAGAGGATATCAAGCCCCAGGAAGCAAACAAGGGGCGATTAGTAAGGGCCTGGCAGGTTCGCTCTGTATTCATAGCAGGCGTGGCTCTCCCTGGAGTTGTGGGAGGCGGCAGAGCTGGGGCCAGGCTCTGAGCTGCCCAGTGGGAGAGATGCTCTTGCTGCAGTCACAACTCAAGTACAGCAAGACTGCACCGCCTCACCCCTCCCCACCTCCCAGAGGGTGCAGCTAAGGACAAGACAGCCTGTCTCTGAGTCAGTGCCCCGTCCCCAGGCTCCTGCTGCTCCATCTAGTGATGAACGGGCTGGGCACACGATGTCAAGCAGGGGATGGCTTTAGAGCCGACGGCATTTATCAGCCCAGGATCTGGCCCTCTTCCAGCAAACCTGGTCCTCTGGGCTGTCCCCACTGTGCCCCCATCCTCAGCAGTGCCAGCCCACACTTGACACACAGTAGCCCTTCCCTGGACAGAGCCAAGGGGCTTTTAGAGCTGAAAGCACCCTTAGAAGTGATCAAATCCCAACTTCTACTTGCTTAAGAGAACCCTGAAGCCCAGAACCCTTGCCACGGAGCCTGCCTGCGCTTTCCAACTGGGCTTTGTCCTGTTCTTTTCCGCTGCCTCTGCAAGTCCAGTCCTGGGTCACCTTCCAGGAGGCACAGCTGCTGTTGCTTAGACAAGGACTCCCGATGCAGCCCACCACATGGGTGGGTGAAAACGAAACGTCTCATCGAATCCTCACACAACCCCATGAGCTGGTCCTATTATCAGCCCCATTCTATAGATGAGGAAACCGAGGCTCTGGGAGGTTCAGTAACTCTGCTGAGACCACACAGTGAGTGACGCATCCAGGAGCCCAGCCCGTGTCTGCTGGCCTCTGCGATGGTGGCCCCACATGGCTGAGGCATAGGGGAGCCTGGGCTGGGGGCTGCAGTAGCTGCTGAGTCTTCATCTTCCTCCTCAATAACCATTTTTTAAAAACACCTGCTCTGTACCAGGCCTGACACCAGACCTTGGGGTGTCAGTGACGAGTAAAACCCAGTCTCAAGTCTCAAGAGGGTTAAACCTCTGGGGCAAGGCCATGTAGGTTTGGTTTTGGATAAGGAAACTTGTGGAATTCTGTTCAGATCAACCCACCAGTTGACCTTTAACATATCCCTTCATGGGTCCCTGCCCCACCCCCGTCTGCAAAATGAGCCTTGAAGGCTGGAGCTAATGAGCTAATGGCTGGGACCAGGCCCTCAGAAGCGTGTTAAGTACACTACGTGCAGGGCCCCATTAAAGCCATTATCTGCCGGCTGAGCGGGCACCACTTTGCAAGTGGACTCTGAGTGACCACAGATGGGCACCCCACGGAGGGCTGTGGCTACAGGAGAGCGGCATCCCTCCCCTTTTAAAGTAGTGTTCACCTTGGGGGCCCCAGCCTCCCTGACATTCTCAGGTAAACCTCCCCCAGGCCCCAGCCCCAGCCAGCAAGAGCATTGTGTCTCTGCTCCAGCCACCATCCTACAGTTTCGCTAATGCCCTCTAATGGGCCCATTTAGCAGCCCTGTCTCAGCTGTCACTGAAGCAGCTAATTGCCACTCCTCCTCCAGCTACACACAGGCCACTGCAATCAGCCTGGTGATTCCACCCCACCCAACTCAAACCGGCTGAGGTGCTGCAGACCTCAGCCTACAAGGAGCTTCTCCAATCCCCCAGGTGCCACGTTCTTGCTGTTGGGAGGAGTCAGGGACAGAGTCAGAGTCAGTAGGCACAGAGCTCTTGGCAGCCTGGGATGAGGAGAGGAGTCATAGGGGCCCTGAATGGGAATAGAGTTCCAGTCTCACACCGTGTCTTGTCTTATAGCAGGAGCTCCCCAAAGCAGACTCTGGGTCAAAGATTCCACTGCAAGCAATTTGCTTAGGAGATGCCCCCAGGAAGTGCTATGAGAAAGGCCAGAAGGGAGGCAGGGAGACAGGAAGCAGGGAGAGCCATGAAAAGGTGTGGTAAGGAGGTTCCAGCTGAGGTCCTGGCTTGGGTCCCCAGGGAGTGCCCTCTGAGAGCCCATGTGGAAGCAACCTCAGACCTTTCTCACTCTGGAAGGGCAAGGGAGCTGAGTCGCTAATCCACCAACTTCCACCCTCACAGGGGAGGGCTGCGGCTTTTCTGGCACTTCTGGCTTGCCCTGGTCACAGCCTGGCAGAGTGAGAGCCCTGAGTCAGGGTCCTGAGTCCCAGAGTCTGGGAGCCAGTTGCATGCATGGGAACTGCCTGCCCATGACCCCCAGGGGAGCCCGATGGGCCGGCATGGACAGCTTCTGCCACTGGCCCCCAAAACGGTGGTGCACACATAGGAGGAGGAAGCAGGACAACTTCTGGATTAGAGCCTCTGGGCTTATAGGAACCGACACTGAGCTGAAGCCACTGGCCAGGCTCTTGAATATGATAAAAGAATCACAGCATGCGGCTCAGCACACAGCTCAAGGGGGATGTCAGCCCCACTGGACACCATGCTCCTCTCAGCCCTGTGTCTTCCTTCAGGCTGTCCCTTCTGCCTGGACAGTGCTCTCCCACTCCCCTCCCCTCCTCACCCCTAGTCCCTTCACCTAATTAACTCCTGGGCATTCGTCAGGACTCTGTCTAAATGTCACATCCTCTGAGAGCCCTCCTTGATGCTCCAGATTGGGTTAAGTGTATTATGAACCATCCCAAGGCCATGCATTCCTGCTGCAGAGCCTGAGCTCAATGGAAAGAAATCAAAACTTCATTCACCAGGGTATCCTCAGAGTTCACTGCTGCCTCTGCCTCATCATAATTTTTGTTAAATGAGGGAATGAATGAATAGGTTTCAGGGGGCCTGTTCTGGGTCAGATATAGAAGAAGAATGTGTGTGATTCAGGTCACAGGGCCCACCTAGAGTTCCAGTGGATGGACCAGGAGGTAAGCAGTTGGGGATGTGCTGGAGGGGACAGGGACTGTTACCCTTACCTGCTGGCTTTTCCCTGGAGTGTACAGAGGGCTGGGTGTGCCCAACCCTTCCCCCACAGCTTCTGCACCCTAGGCCTGGCACCGTGGTGTGTGCTGTACCCTCTCCAAAATCCACCACCCTCCAGTGATAACAGACTGCAGTGTCCGGGATTTGAAGACACCTCTGGAAGTTTGTGAGTTTGTGCTCAGGTGGACACCCCTGCAAGGCCAGGGCCCTTGAAGGAGAGGCATTGCTTTTGAACAGAGGGTCTAGGGACTTCCCTGCAGGACTCTAGCCCTGAAAAGTCAGGGGAGCCAGAGGGCTTTGCTCCCAGCCACACTGTGGGCCTGGGAACCCATGGCTGCCCTGGGCCTCAGTCCCACGCTGCCTTCTCACAGGGCCAGTGAGAGGACAAACAGGACCCCCTGCAACCTTGGCATTGAGTCAGAGGGACCTGAGCTTCCACGCTAGTAGGGGAGGCAAAGACACATGAACTGGCCGCTGCTTAGCACCAGCCCGGGAACCAACCCGTATAAGGAAGAAGGCCTCGGTCACCTCCTGGGTCCCGGCTGGGGGTTCCCCAGGGTTTGTTGACCTTGAGTGGCCAAGGCTTCTCAGACTCCCTCTTTCTGCTCACCTCAGCTGCTGCATTTCCCTCAGAAGGCCAGGCTGGCCCTTCTCCTCTCCTCACTCTCTCTCTTGCCCTCTTCCTTGGCAAGCTCGTCTACTCTTGATCTCACCACCTGCCACGTGGATGGCCTCAAACCCCTTCACCTTCAGACACCATATATTTGGCGGTAAGGAGACATCTCTACCTGGAGGTCCCTCAGCAACCTCCAACCCCACCTGTCCCCAAGTGACCACATCCTCACCTTGTCCAGAGTCTGCTAACTTTGTGCACCATCCATCTGGTCACCCAAAGTGGAACCCAAGGGTCACTGTTGACTTTCCCACCTGCTCCCCAGCCCAGCGGCACAATATGCACGTCTCCCTCGTTAGATGTCTTGTCACCTCCGTGACCACACCCCTATCGCGGGTCCTCATCACCTTCACTTGAATAAATGCCTTGGCCTCCCCCTAACTTGAGCCTTGCCCTGTTCCCATTCCCTTTCAATCTGTGTGACACATCAGAGCTGAAGAGGTCTTTCCAAAACATCACCTTCTTTTGAAAACCCTTCGATAATAGACCCTTGACCAGGATGAAGTCCAAGCTCCTTGGCATGTCCTATTCGGCACCGCAGCCTCCTTCCCATGGTGCCCTGCCCCTGACTCCACGCTGCAGCCATTCTTTTTTTTGAGTGGGCCACACTGTCTCACCCACAGGGCTTTGCATTTGCTGTTTCCTTCCCTCTGAGTTCCTGGGCCTTGGGACTTTCTAATAACTCCCCAGACCCTCAGGTGCTATCAGAGGTGAGTAAGTGTGGAGCAGTCGTTACAAAACGCTTCCTTAGCAGGCGAATGCTGAATGAGGGTGTGAAAGGGGCAGCACCACCAAGGAGTTAAGATCCAGGCTCCCGCATCAGAGGGAGTCCAACAGGACACGTGCTGGCCCTGCACATAGCTGCGGGTGGGAAAGTCAACACTGACCCTAGTGTTCTGCTTTGGATGACTGGACAGATGAAGTTAGCAGACTCTAGACAAGAAGATGTGGTCACTTTGGGACAGGTGACTTCTCTGAGCCTCCACTGCCTGATGTGAGATGAGAAAGATCATATTCATCTTTTGGGATGCTAGTGGGTTTAAATGAGGCAATCTAGGTCCTCTGGTGCCACGTCAGGTGTGATGCAGGTCCTCCTTTGGCTCCGTCCCTCTCTAGGGCTGGCCAGAGAAGCACTGCTGTTGGTCATTGGCCTCCCTCTCCCCTCAGCCTGGCAGAGTCCTACCCAAGCAGTTGGGGAGATCTGAATATCACCACGGCCTACCCAGGAGGACAGCAGGGAGGACCAGCCATCACGGCCGCCCCCCACAGAGGGGCAGCAAGGCCCTGGGAGGGCAGGTCCATCAGAGGAGAGGCTCTGCATGCTGCCCTGGGTGGGCCACATAGCTTCACAAGAACAAGACAGCACAGTGCGTGAACGCAGAGGCCTCTTCAGGTTGTGCTGATGTGTCTGACAGTGACAGTCTTGGGGCTGGCAACTGATGTGTCCTGACAACCCCCTTCACTCCTGGAATCCTGAGAGTAAGGGCGTTGAGCATGTGAGGGTTTGCCAGCTCCAGAGGCCCCAAAGGACCAGTTGGCTGAGTGTTGACTGGGCTGGGACCCTCTGCGAGGCTCAGGCTCTGCTGTCCTCTCCCACCCTCCACCTTCGTCCCTGGGATGGTGGCTGTGCCAGCCCAGCCCTCAGGTTCAGGGCTGGTCTCTGAGCAAGCATGAAGAGCCTCACAGTCACCTGCCCATCCTTCGTATGTGGCAGAGACCCAGAGAGATGAAGAGAAGGACCTGTCACACCCTGCAAGGTCATAGGCTAGCCCAGGCCTCCAGGCCCCCCACGCCAGGGTCCAGGCCTCACTGCATGGCAGGGGGATAAGCAGCCATCAGGGGACATCTTGACCGGCTCAGGCTGGCCTCCTCCAAGGGTCCCCTCAGCCCATCTGCTTTCCATCGTCCCATGTTCTGGTGACATAAAGCCAGGATTGTCCAACCTCAAGAATCCACTGGGTGTGGCCAGGCTCCACCCACCCTAGGCCATGTGGTCTCAAAATAAAAACAACCCTCAACCTCCTCTTTGTCACACCTCCCCAATACCCTCTGCTCACTGACCGCCAAGGCAGGGCTCTGTTCTCAGGGTCACATCCTCAGGTCTTTCTGGGCAGAGCCTGACAAAGTCCCCCAGGGAAGCCACCCCTCCAGGTGCCTGAGCCATGCCATGTGGCCACAAGGGCCCACCCTGTTCCCAACCTGGCCTGAGCAGCACTGTCCTCCTGCATGTGGCTGGCCCCCTCCTCCTGGGCTCCCCTCCCTCATATCCCTCTGAGACAGATTTTGTCTCTTCGTGCATCAATTATTAACTTGCTCCAGCTACATTAAGCCTGGGTCAGTCGGTCTGTTGGCTGCTTCATCATTCTCCCTGGGGTGGGAGAGGCAGTGGTTGGGGCTGGAGGCACTGAGGCAGAGAGTTCAAGAGAAGCCAGGACTCTAGCCCTGCAGATGCCCTAAGTGCACAAAGCCTGAACCAGAGGACCCTTCAAGATCAGGGGTCTTGAAGACCTATTAATAACAGATAGGGAAACTGAGGCCCAGGGAAGGGATGGTGCCTGCCAAGGGCAAACAGTGGTCTGTGCTTAGCTCTTCCCAGGACACTTGATTTTCCGTCAGCCACATGGCTCTGACCCTCTCTTCTCTGTTTGACATCCT
The DNA here is from genome assembly GCF_008728515.1 of Papio anubis. Classification (NCBI taxonomy): domain Eukaryota; kingdom Metazoa; phylum Chordata; class Mammalia; order Primates; family Cercopithecidae; genus Papio; species Papio anubis. The sequence goes on from NC_044986.1 coordinate 67,553,082, forward strand.
CCATCCTGCTGCTCTAACTGACCCAAATATACCCAGGGGTTGCCCTACGAGTCACAAGGGGTCAAGTGGGCTTTACAAGGTCACAACTGAGTGATACAGAACGCAGAGACTGCACCCTGGTGCCCAAGAAACAGCCCCATCCACCAGACTAGTTTCCCAAGCCTGTTCATGTTAACAGGGCTCTGTCCCGCCAAAAATGCCTCTGGTCAGGAAGTCAGGAAACGCTTCAAACCATAGATGGGTAATTTATGAACAGCATACATTTATTGCTCATGGTTCTAGGGGCTGTAAAGTCCAAGATCAAGATGTCAGCAGCTTTGGTGTTTGGTGAGGGCCCATCCTTCATAGATGGCACCTGGTTGCTGCACCTCCACATGGCAGAGGGGCACGCAGGATCTCCTAAGCCTCTTTTCTAAGGGCATTAACGCCATTCAAATTGTTAGAACTTTCATGACCTAATCACCTCCCAAAGATCCGACCTTTTAATACAATATTGAATTTGGTATTAATTTTCAACATATGAATTTTGAGAGGACACACACAGTCAGACCATAGCACCTCAGAGAGCCACAAGATGCCTCATGGTGTAGTGAAGGCTCTGAGAAGGTCTGCAGGGGAGAACCTGTGCAGCTGTGAAAGACCCAGGGTGTCTCAAATTGTTTGATGGTGGAATGTTTGAGACTCACTGTGTTCTGCAGCTCCCAGATCTCACTGGGTTCTGTGGGACTTGTCGAGGAACAAGATGAGATCCTTCCAATCTGCTCCCCAACTGGCAAGTGGCCAAGTAAAGGAGCTGCTTGGGCGATGACCCCGAGGGGAGAGAAGTAGGAAGAGTGTGGCTAGGCTCCCTGGTGATGCCCTCCCTGACTGTGGCCTTGAGTAAGTCACTCAACTTGATGGGCAACTTGATGGGCAAGTGGAAAGAGTCAGAGTTTTGGAGTGCCACAAACCTGGTCTCATGTCTGCCTTTTGTTCTACCAGACATACATATCCTAATAAAGAATTACCATGCTTCCTAAAGGCCCATCCCACATATTGTCTGCCATAATCCCTGTTTTTTTGTGTGTTGGGGAAACAGGCTCAGAGATTGAGTCTCTTGCCCAATGTCAAAACATTACAGGATCCTCCTGCAGTCTGGCTGCAAAGCCCATGCTGCTAACCATAATGTTGTACAGCCTCTAGGAATAAATCAGTGCCTCTCTCTGGGCCTCAACTTCCCAGCTGTCAATGGGGGATTAAAGATACTTCTTTCTCAGGCTTGTTATGAAGCAAGCATCTCCTCGTGGTGCCTAGTACATAGTAGGAGGTTAGTAAGTGGTGGATTTCTTTCATCTTTCTTTTGGATTCCACCCATAGAAACAGGATGAAGTCTTTACTCCAACAAAATGAACTGAGTCTCTTGGGTGCCACTGTCAGGGGGACTGGGGTATGTGGAGGGAGAGGTTAGGGGATGGGTGTCTATCTATCCCCAGGCCTGTAGACTACAGGCTGACTGAAGGCAGCCTCAGGGGAGGCCTGGCTCTAAAATACATTTTTAAGGTGCCCTTTCTCCTCCCCATTTGCAAAACTGAGTTTTGAATTGCAAGTGGTCAGACTGCAATAAATATCTCTGGAACCCACAGCATGTAATGGTTTGTAAATTGTGGCTCATAATTCAACTGGTGCCTGGGTCGCCGGCTCCCGCTGCCACTGGTTCTCCAGCCCTGCAGCCTGCATGAGCGCCTGGTGAAGTAATAAATCGAGAATAAGGAACACCCTGCTAACTCAATTTCACTTGTCAGCTTTAAGTTTTCATACTGCATTCTAAGTTCACACAAATACCACAAAATGTGTGTGCATGCCTGTGTATATATGTATCCATTTACATATATAAATAAACTATCCTACTGTTGTGTAATTTCCTCAGGACACAAAAACCTTTTCTGGCAAGAGCCTCATGTTTCCAGCCTTTGAGAGACATTGACACATTAAGTTCCCCATCTTCACTCTCCAGCATCCCTTCCCCCGCAATTCAGGACTTTCCTGTGGTTTAGTACAGGAGTTCCTCTCCAGTGCAATTGGAGAAACTCATATTAGCTTGAAGCAGGAACTTCCCTAGGCAAGTTTCAGTGCCTTAGAGTGACAGCAAGCCCGGGTGTGGGGAAGGAGCCTCACCGGGGCCCGCTGTCCCACCCTCTGGTTCCAGAGACTGTGATGCATCCACACGGCGAAGTTCAGCAGATAGGTCAGAACAGAAACTCGCCAAGCCAGGCTGCCTGGGGAGTGTCCACGCACAGTGCCAGAGCTTCGGAGCCCTGCCAGAGCCCTGTCTTGGGGAAGCTGGAGACCCAGTGCCGAGTGGTGACTCGACCCTTGCGGTGGCCTCTCACCACAAACTCTGAGACCACTCCTCTGAGGGCAAGTTGGCTGTTCCTGAATCGGGTATTCTGGCTTTCCTTTCACACTTAGTTGTAAAATGAGGATTTTCAAATTGTTAGATCCAGTGAACTGTGTGTGTATACGTATACGGGGCTCTCGGCAGGGGTAGGGGTGAGGCGCCTAGATTTTTTTCACCCACCCACTTTGTGACTTTGGGAAAGTGGTTTGGCCTCTTGGAGCCTCCATCTCCTCGTGTAAAAGAGAGGGTGGTGACTGTGTGGGTTCAATGAGGGGATGCCCAGCACAAGGCCCAGCCCTCAGAGAAGGGAGAGAGCCAGTGCTCTCAGGACCTCTCACGTACGGGCAAAGACAGCCATCTCACGGCCTGGGGGAGGGGGGCACCAGGCCTGCCCGGCCCATCAATCCCTCCGGCGAGAGGAGCAGCCCCGCCTGGGCAGTGTGGAGGGAAAAAGTGTGTGTTCATGCTGGGTAATGAGAAGTGTCATCAGTAAATGAAGAATCTCCTAATTACCCAGATGTCCCTGGGAGGATTTGTGAGGCTGCAGGCAGTGGCTGAGGTCCTGGCGCTGAGCGGTGGGGAGGGAGAGGGTGGCAGGCTGGGTTTGTAGGCAAGGGGTTCTGTGGTGCCCGGAGTAGGCCCTGACCCCTGTGGATAGATCCCCAGAGCCTGGGAAAAAGCCACCAGCCAATGGTCCAGTGCTGGAGTTGGGTGCCTGGGGTGCGTCATCTGCAAAATGGGGAGTGGGTGCCAGGGCATGGCTGGACTCAGGACTAGGGGCCACTGAGCTTGCTCTGCCTCGAAAGAATACGCTGGCCTTAAGCAATTACTTTTTCCTCCCTGAGCCTCAGTTTCCTTACCTGCCAATGGCAGCAATGACGGCAACTGCCTTGTCAACTTGACAGGTTGTGGGGGGCCAAGGCCCAAACAAACACAGACTGGAAACGTATGTGCCAGACTGCAGAGGGCCCACACGGCCGGAAGAGGTGGGGGCAGCCACCCCAGGCCGCCCACCCATGTGTTGAAACTCAAACTCAATCATGGGAACCGTGCAACTGCTGTAGGAACTGCGTTTTTCCCAGGAGGGTTTTGGAATCTTCAGGATCATATCTGAAATTTCCCTGGAAACCTCCTGGGTCCCTGCAGAGCCAAGGTAGGGCCACCCATGTCTTATTTTCTGACTGGTTTTTCACTAGTGTGTTCCCGAAGCACCTCTGTAGGGAAAGGATGGGGAGGGATGCTGGGGCCTTCTGTGTGAAAGGTCACTTGAAAACCTTTAGCTGTGGGGCCATTTTCAGACATTGTTATTAAGTGATATCTTGTATCAGATGGTCAGTATCATTGTCCTATTTGGCAGGTCAGAAAACGGAAGAACAGAAAGGTCAGTGACTCACCCGGGGTCACACAGCAGTGCCCATTTCTCCAATTCCCCTGCTGAGCTCCTGTGGCCTCACCGTCTAGATCTGCCATCAGTGTCTTCCCCTTCCTCAGCTACGGCTGTCAGAGTAAAGAATGTTCATGGACGTGCTTCTCCCCCATTTGACAGACAGGGAAACTGAGGCACAGAACAGGGCTGTGTCAGGTGAGAACTGGGCTGAGATGGGGCAGAGCATCTGTGGCCACTCCTGTGTGCACCACTGCCCAGCAGTCTCCCCATTCAATGCCCTGCCCTGCATCCCATCGCCATCTCTCCCATTGGGTGGGGTGGTCCAGCATGACCCAGGAGAGACAGAGTGATGACAAACAACTGCCTGGGAGAGATAATCCACTATTGAAACACGCCTGCTGTTCTAATTATAAAGGAGACCACATTGGGTTTAAATTGGAATTAATTGGATGCCCCCTTATCCACGCTATCTATCTTGCACTCGCCAGCCCTCTGGACGAGCAGGATGGAAGAAAGAGGAATCTCATCTTCTCCACCACTGAACACATGTCCCTGAAGGGGGCCGGTGCCCAGCCCCCAACCCTTAATCCCTTTAAACGTTTCAAGGAGCACAGACAATGGGAGCTGGGGTGCCTGGACCCCTCCTCTGCCTACCTTGCCAGAGGGGGATGAAAGGGGATTAGGTGACTCTGGAAGGGGGTGGGAGGGTCATACCCCAAAGGACCAGGCCTGCAGGAAGCAGGCGGGGCCAGGGCAGCTTGGAAATGCTCACTGGAGTGCTGTGATGGGCTGGGAGATGACAGGTCTGTATACAAAGCAAAACACCCTGGGAGCAAGTTGGGGAGGGGTACTTTGCAGACAGGTCCTCAGGTCGAAGGCCTTGAAGGAGAGGGAAAGAGGTCCTCTAGCAAGCAAAAGAGGAGGCCAAGGCCGACGGTGCTGAGGCTACAGTAAACTCTTAGCTCTTTGTATTAATAACAAGATGGTGAGTAATACCCCATCCAGAAACGACTGTTCCCTTGTGATCCTTGGCAGGCGAAACCCTGCGTTATTAAAGAATTTCCTGCTTCAGTTGGGCTGGGCATTCAAGGCCTTTGTCATATGCCCTTAGTCAGCCAAAGCACTTACTGTTCCCCTGGGGCCTCAAACTGGTGGCCCACGGGCCAGACTTCATTTGGCCTGCCCAGTGTTGGATTTTGGATTTTTATACTTACTGGTCTTAGCTGTTTTCGCTCCCCTCTAGTTTGTCCGTCCCCACTTTCCCAATCTCATCTTGCACCTGGCCTGCTTCACTCATTCACATCACCTCCCTGGCCCCATCAGACATATGAGTTTGCAGTCTCATGGGTTCATCCCAACCGTGTGCTATGGCTAATTTGGCCTCTCCACTACCCCGCAACCCCAGACCCAGCACCATCTCTGCCTCCTTACCTCCTCATTCCTTTGCAATAATGCACCTCCCCCTCACATATGTACCCAAATCTTACTGGTCTTCTAACACCTGTTTCTGGGAAGCCATAATCTCTGCCCCTCAGACATCAGGCCCTCTGTAGCTCTCAGCCCCCATCAGGAATGATTCCTGGGCACTTGCTGTCCTCCTGGGCTTCCTTTGAGTCCCTGCTCCTCCTGGGGCCATCTTATTTCCTGGATTTCTGGAACACATTCAGGGCATGACTGGCTCTGCATCCCCCCAAAGCAAAAAGCTCAGAGTCAGGACAGACAGCATAAGTTGAGAGACTGCCTGGGGTTCCGCTGCAAGAGGATGAAGAGGGCTTCTGTGTGCAAAGCCGTGGGCAGTGCTCCAAGGGAGTGTGGGCTGCCCTGGATGATCTTGTGCTCTGGGGGCCAGCAGGTTTCTGCCGTGAGCCCCGCCCCACCCTCTGCCCCTGCTTAAACCCTTCCCAACTTAGCTTTCACCTGCTTCGGTATTTCACAGTCCTGCCAGCCTGCTTCCTGTCTGCGGGGTCCTCAAGCCACACATAGACACACACTCACACAAACACACACATTCACACAAATACAGACACACTTACCTGCGTGTCCCCACCCAGCACACCTAGAATTCTACCCTCTCCAAAGATATCCCACATCGAGAATTCTATTCCCAGTACATGGACCCAAAATGCCCCCACCCACATTTAAATTTGAATGCTCCACCCACATCTAAAATTGCCCCACACCTAGAGCCTTCCATTCCGCCTTATGCACACCGTAACCTTTTCCCCATCTCACTACCTCTGCATTGCTTTGGGACACTTTCCCTCTCCTCACTCCTGGAACCATGCACCTGACATCCGTAACATCTCCCTCTCCCTCCATTATCACCACATCTGGCTCCTACATCCACATGGAGTCGGCATGTGAAACCCCAAATCCACAACACTGGGAATGCTACCCTTCCCCCTGCACATAAAACAGGACCCCAGGAAGCCTAAGGCCCCTCGTCTGCTTGCCTCCCACCCCTAGCACTGGCTCCTCCAGACCCATGTCCCTCCCCCTGCCCTAGGGAAAAAGTGCTTTCAGGCTCTGCCTGAGTGAATGAGACACACCTGCAGGGATATTAGGACTCATTTCCAACTGAGGAGATTGTCTTCTCTTCTATGCATGAAGTAAATATTTGCTTAATTTCCTAGTTCTGAGCATAATTCATGGAGCGTTTTAGGCAGGCTGAGGGTTGGGCAGATGCTGGGAGATCTCAGCTCCTGGATGGCAGGAGAAGGAAAAATGGAGAGAGCAGAGTACTGGCCTAGGGAATAATATTTCCAGCTTCTAGGCCTTTTGAACTATGCAGGTAATTCAGGCTCCCTGACCAAAAACTGCCATGTTAAAATAGAGCATCACCCTTGAATTAAACAGTCTATGATCCTCTAGCAAGCAAAACGTGGGTCTGAGGCCAACTGTGCTGGATCTACAATAAACTCTTAGCTCCTTGTAACTGAAAGGTGAGTAATGCCCCACGCAAGAACAATTGCTATTCCAGGCAAAAGGGAATGGAATCCTTTTTTCCAGAGATTGGAACCACAGTGGGTTGAGAGATGGTGCAAACACAGGCTTCAGGCTTTGGAAAGCCAGGAGCTAGGATGGTGGGGACAGCTACTATATGCTTCTAAAGAAGTGAATGCACATTTTGGTGAGAGGGAGTGAGGCTAAGAGAAGCTCCATCATGGCTGGCAAGTAGACAGGAGAGAGGCTGATTTCTGAGGATGACTTAAATGATAGGCCAGACCAGATAAAATCTACCAACCAGATATTCGTTCGGCAAATTCTTGAGCATGTATCATTTGCTGGGCCTGGTGCAAAGAGTCTGGGATAGAAAGATGAGGCTGCTGTAGCTGAGGGAGGAGAGAGGAGTTGTGTGGTGTGGGGCTGTGGACCTGTGGGAGCCCAGAGGGTCAGGAAAGGCTCCAGGGAAGGGGGCGGTTGGACTGGGTGTGGAAGATGGGGCACTTTGCCGGATAGGAGAGTGGAGAGAATGAAGGCGGGTAGGGCATTTGCAGTGGCATAGGGGAGGGATGGAGCAGGGCCGGTCGGCCTGAGGCCATGTTAATGAGCTTAGTCTAGACACTTGAGTACAATGGGGAACCTCCGAGTGGTGTGGGGGATTGGCAGGTGTAATGTGGCAGCAGAGAGATCTGTAAGAAGCTGGTACCTTGATTCAGAGATGAGGGTCTGATCAAAGCCACGTGGTGGTATGGAAATAAGTGAATGAACACAATTCTGAACTAGCACTGGTGATTCACAGGCTGTAGGGGGAAAGGGATGAAGGAGTTGAAGATGACGCAGACGCCTCTAGCTAAGGCAACCAAGTGGAAAGAATCTACTCTGCATTTTGCCAAAGAAAATGAATGAAATCAGCCATGCTTCCGACAGGCCAAGCATACGCTGCCTCCCCCATCCAGGCCTCAGCATCTCTCCCGGGCACGCCGATACCTGAAAGCAGTGTGCAGAGGGGGCAGGGGCCTCAGCCCTCCCATAACTTCCCAGAAGGAAAAGTTTAATCTTTAGAAACATGATAGAATTGTCAAAAGTTCATACACTGAGAAGTGAGAGGCCTGATTTTATTTCTGCGGCAACATTTAAAAAAACCAAGAAAGCCTTCCATTATAAAACTAAATAACAAAAAGCATGAATCCTGGGGAAGGTTGGATAGGAGTAGACAAAGAATAAGAGAAACCACTCACCTCTGAACCAAAGGATGCTTCAGCATCACGGACAGCAATACACCAAAAACGGTGGCAAAGTATTTCACCATGCGGTGTCACGGGCTCACAGCAGGAGATATCTGTGAGCCACCTGCAGTTGTATGCAGCATCATATAATAGGCTGAGTCATTAAGAGTTCAGTATTGTAGGCGGGGCACAGTGGTTCATGCCTGTAATCCCAGTACTCTGGGAGGCCGAGGCAGGTGAATCACCTGAGGTCAGGAGTTAGAAAGTAGCCTGGCCAACATGGCAAAACCCTGTCTCTACTAAAAATACAAAATTAGCTGGGAGTAGTGGTGCGTGCCTGTAATCCCAGCTACTCAGGAGGCTGAGGCAGGAGAATCACTTAGAACCTGGGAGGCAGAGATTGCAGTAAGCCGAGATCACACCACTGCACTCCAGCCTGGGCAACAGAAGGAGACTCTGTCTCACAAAAAAAGAAAAAAAAAAAAAGAATCCAATATTGTAGATGCTTTAGTATTTTCTATCCATCCTCAGGAGAGGATGACCTTGGAGGCAGAGAGCTTACCACCATGCAGAGGAAAGAAACTAACTACTGTGTTTCCATGCCACTCACCTCCCCAGTAAAGGTAAACAAGCTCCTCCAAGGTTCTAGGCTGGGACATGACACTCAGGATCATCCAGCACTTTGAGAAAAAAAAAAAAAAAAAAAAAAAAAAAGGACAGTGGGAAGGAAGACTGCGTGTTGGGATTGAGAGGCACAGGACTATTGGCACCTGAGTGTTACTGTGATGGGAACAGTCCTTCAGCCTTCCAGGAAGGGAGAGCAGATGGACCTCCCAGGGAGCAGGACCTGGGCAGGCTCACTAGGTGATGCTGTGTTGACTGTATGGTCACTGTATGGCAAGGCCAAGGACCTTTGGCCTACCTGGCAATGAAGGGATGGACTCTCCAGTAGAGCCACCAGCCTTGGAAGGGAGTGTGTACTTGATTAAGGTTTGAGCAAGGAGGAATGGTGGTGATGACTCCCTACACCTAGCAAAGCTGTGGGCCCAGCCTGCTTTTGCAGGACTTATAAGCCTGGGACATATGTTCAGCCCAAGGCTTGGGAGGAAATCTGGAAAGTTATTGGTATTATTTGGTGGTCACAGAAGCTGGATTTAATTTGGCCTAGAAAGGCTAAATAAATGTGGCACTAGGTATACCTTGAGCATTGTGGTATACCTTTCATTCGTTCAACAAATACTGAATACTTACAATGCATGCCTGACCTTGAGGATACCTAGGGAGCAAAAACTGACACAGCCTCACCGGGGTGGTGGCTCACGCCTGTAATCCCAGCACTTTGGGAGGCCGAGGTGGGTGGATCACCTGAGGTCAGGAGTTCGAGACCAGCATGGGCAACATTGTGAAACCCCATCTCTACTAGAAATACAACAATCAGCCGGGTGTGGTGGTGCATGCCTGTAATCCCAGTGACTCAGGAGGCTGAAGCAGGAGAGTCACTTGAACCCAGGAGGCGGAGGTTGCAGTGAGCCGAGATCGCGCCATTGCACTCCAGCCTGGCGACAGAGTGAGACTCCGTCTCAAACAAACAAACAAAAAACCTGACACAGTCTCTATCCTCCTGGGGCTTATCATCGAATGGAGACAGGCATTAATCAGATAGTAACAAATAAAAACTGCAACCATAACCAACATTTCAGAGAAGGAAAGCTCCCAAAGGTACACTAGGAGAAAGCACAGTGCAGAGTGTAAGGGACGCATCCCTGAGAAAATGATGCTGAGCTGAGAGGTGAGGAAGAGGCTGGAGTCACCCAGAAGAGGAGCGGGGTGGCAAGAGAGCCCCAGGAAGAAGGAACAGCTTGCACAAAAGCCCTGGGAAGAGAGAACTCAAGAGAGTGATGGGCACTGAAAGGAGGCCAGGGAGGCTGGGATAGGAGTGGGAAGGTTGCGGGAGTGGGGCTAGAAAGGCAGCCAGGGACCAGATATCTCAGACCCTCATCAGTCACAGAAAGAGCTGCCTCCTTAACACAGGAACACTCGGAGCTATTGAAAGCTTCTCAATGGGGTGGGAGAGGGGCGTTTTGGGAAGTTCACTGTTTCAGCCTGGGTCCCCTCCAAAGCAGGGCCTGAAGGGAGGTCCTGTGTGCCGGCAGTTGATGTGGAAGGTGATCTCAGGTATCTAAGATGGGGGATGAGGGAGAGGAAAAGAGGGAAGAGGAAAGTCAATCCAAAGGTGCATTACTGAGATGTTCCCCATCATGGGAAACCAGGACTCTTCGCCATCATAGGGCCAGGTGATCCCTGTACCTCTGTGCAGGACATGGAATGCCTCTCAGAGTGGAATGTCCACACCACGACCCATGGGGGAATGTATTCACGCATCGGCTCCTGTCCTGCATTGACCAAGGGTTCCCCAGGGCCGTGGACTCCCCCACATGCATCCAGGCTGCACATGCCCCTGCCATGCAGACTCCTGCTGGGGTCACACGCTGTGGCATCAGAGGAACCCTAGCGCAGAAAGCAAACATCACACATCGTGTACTTGAGGTAAGACGTTCTCGGCGGAAACCATAATGGTAATGGAGGTTGCCATTTCCATGATGGTGGGAGTCAGAGAGAGGCTGGGAGGCTGTTCAGTGGACACGTGGAGACTCTGAGACACTGCTTTGGCTGCAGAGCCTACTGAGGGTGAGGAGGGAGGGTGACTGTGCAGATAGAAATGAGTTAGGGGATGTGAAGATGGAAGGTTTGGGCTGTATTTTGGAGGTTGGGCCAACAGGACTGGCTGATAGAGCATCTGTGGAAGGGGATGGGAGGAAGTGAAATCAAAATGGCCCACAGGCCAGGCGTGGTGCTCATGTCTGCAATCCCAGCACTTTGGGAGGCAGGCAGATCAACTGAGGTCAGAAGTTCGAGACCAGCCTGTCCAACATGGTAAAACCCCATCTTTACTAAAAATTTTAAAAAAGTTAGCTGGGCATGGTTGCAGGCGCCTGTAATCCCAGCTACTCGGGAGGCTGAGGCAGGAGAATTGCTTAAACTGGGAAGTGGAGGTTGCAGTGAGCCGAGATTGCCAAGACCCCATCTCCACACACACACACACACACACACACACACACACACACACACACACTCCAGCCTGGGCAACAAGAACAAAACTCCGTCTCAAAAAAAAAAAAAAAAAAGCCCATGGGTTTTCAGCCTGAGAAATGAAATGAATGGCAGAAACCCTGCTTGTGGAGTCTTCAAAGGTGATTGAGAAGAGGTGACCAGTGGGAAAGGAGATGCATGGAAACAAGGAGAGGAGAGATCTTCAAAGACAGGATCAACTGCTGAATAAGATAATGTGGCAGGCTGAATAATGGCCCCCCAAAAGATGTCCACATCCTAATTCCTGCAGCCTGCAAATATTACTTTATATGGCACAAGAGGACGTTGCAGGTGTGATTAAATTAAGGAATTTGAGATGGAGCGATTATCCTGGATTATCTGTGGGAGGGCCTAAACATCCAAGGAACATCAGCAGCCACCAGAAGCTGGAAAAGGCACAGAACAAATTCTCCCCTAGAGCCTCCCGAGGGTGTGTGGCCCTGCTGACACCTTGATTTCAGTCCAGTGAAACTGATCTCAGACATCTGGCCTCCAGCACTGCAGGAGGATAAATTCCTGTTGTTTTTAAGCTACGATGTTGATGGGAATTTGTCACAGCAACCACAGGAAGCTAATACAGATTTGGGGCTGGGCACAGTGGCTCATGCCTGTAATCCCAGCAGTTTGGGAGGCAGAGGCAGAACGAGCACTTGAGCCCAGGAGTTTGAGACCAACTTGGACAACAAAGCAAGACCCCATCTCCACACACACACACACACACACACACACACACACACACACACGCAATTTAAATTGGCCGGGCATGGTGGCAGGCACCTGTGGTCCCAGCTACTTGGAAGGTTGAGGCAGGAGAATTGCTTGAGCCTGGGAGTTTGAGGCTGCAGTGAGCTGTGTGCACCACTGCACTCCTGCCTCAGTGACAGCCTGAGACCCTGTCTCTGTCTCAAAAGAAGATTTGTACAGAAAGGCAATCACTGTGATAGATAGCATGGGGGTTGTTAGGGAACCAGGAGGTTTGGATGTGGGGAAGAAAGGAAAGGGGAGTCAAGGATGACACCTGAGTTTTTCAGCATTAGGAAGTGGGTGACAGTACCACTTACTGAGATGGGGAATAGATTTTGGTAGCAGGATCAAAAGTTCTGCTTTGACTCCATTAGGCTTGAGAGGAATGTGAGACACTGTTGCTGCTAAAAATGGCACGGCCTGATGAAATCTAAGCCCAATTGTCCCTGCAGGACCTTGAAAAAGTCACGGGGTAATGTCTACTGGTTATGCAAGGAAAGAGAACTAGAAAGCTTCAGAGGCCCCTGTCCAGAGCATACCAAATGTGTGTGCATGTGCAGGAAGAGAATTCTTCCTGTGCCAGAGCAAGTGCCAGCTCATGCCAGGGATGTCCCCAGGCATTCCAGAAATAACAGTTGGTGCCAGGGGGTCACAATGAATGCTAGGCAAGTTAACTTGATACTAGGGGTGTAGCAGTGCATGCCAGAAGATAGATAATAGAAGCTGAGAGGAGTAACAAAGGAGTAGCTTTGGCATGTTGGGGAGGACAATCAATGCAGGGAGTGACTTTGTATGTCAGGGGAGTGACCTGGCATGTGAGGGAACCAGAGGGGTCAAGAAATAAGTCCGGGATAGGCCGTATGCCATCGGACTAACCATGGATGCAGCAGGAGTGAGATCCCAGCTGCCTGAGCCAAGCAGGGGCCTGTCAGCACCCAGCTCTGAGAGCCCAGGGCTGCTGCTCTCCTGCCTCACCCCTGTGTCCTCCCTTTTCAGAAGAAGCTCGAATTGCAAAGACCCTTCCTGTCTCTGGAACCATTTCCATGTGCCTGAGCAAGACAGGCCCCTGCTCAGAGGGGATCAGCTCTCCCAGGAACCAACTATTGGGGTGTAAGAGGAGGTTCAAGGGTCCTGGAAAAAGTTCCAACTTTCCTCCTTCCCTTGACACACCTGGGATGGGGCCCTCACTTGTTCTCTCCTACTTCCAGGAACCAGGAAGAGGAGAAATGTAAAAGGGGGATCAGATGGCTAGAAACCATCATCAGGCCTTGAGGACTTTCTGAGCACTGACTGTGAGTCTGGGCCTGAGCTGGGAGCTTGGGAGGTCAGTGCATGCCAGAATGGAAGCAGCAGATCATGGGGTGGGGAGGGAGCAGGGAGGGACGGGACAGTATGTGCCAGCAGCCAACAGCTTCTGGGAAGATTTCACACCCGCCTTTTCCTTTTCTCTATTATGTTAGGTAGGCTAAACAGGAATTCTCCTTGTGCCCATGTTACAAATGAGAACACTAAAACTCAGGAAAGGGAAGTAACCAACCCAAGGTGACTGGCTCTTGACTCCCCCAGTGCAGCATTCTCTTTATGGCTTGCTGCCTCTGGAGAAGAATCAGACATGATCTCTGGCCTTGGCCCCCTCCTCAAGCCCCTCAAATTCTGCAAAGTCATTTTTATGGTTTGGCTCTGTGTCCCCACCCAAAACTCATCTTGAATGGTAATCCCCAATACTCCCCATATGTTGAGAGAGGAACCAGGTGGGAGGTGTTGGATCATGGGGGTGGTTTCCCCCATGCTGTTCTCGTGATAGTGAGTGAGTTCCCATGAGATCTGAGAGTTTCATAATGCGGTTTTCCCTGCTCTTGCTTGCTGTCTCTTGTGAGAGACGTGCCTCTTCTCCTTCTGCCATGATTGTATGGTTCCTGAGGCCTCCCTAGCCACGTGGAACTGTGAGTCCATTAAACCTCTTTTCTTTATACATTACCCAGTCTTGGGTATGTCTTTATAGCAGTGTGAAAATGGACTAATATAGTCTTCTACTAGAGTACTTCTCAAACTCTAAAATGCAGATTCTGATTCAGTAGGTCTGGGGTGAGGCTCGAGAGTCACATTTCCAGCAAGCTCCTGGCTGATGCGGATGCTTCTGATCTAGATGACACTCTGAGTGGCAGGGTTCTACTCCTTCTCACGAGTCCTAATCCATCCGTTCAACCTCACCCAGCTGGGGACCCGAAGCTTGGTAGGGAAGTTTAGAGGTGGCCAGGTTCACCATACCAGGCCAACAGCTCAGATTCCTGACCTGGTCCCCACCTACCCTGATGAGGGTCACACATTGTCTCTGAGGCTGCTCTGACCCCTGTATTTACCTACCTTCGTTAAGAGCCGATTCTTAAATTCTCTTTAATTTTAAAGCAAGGAAAAAGATCTTCTGAGTACAATATGACATAATTCTAGGGTTTAATCTGCCACGATCTCATTCAGTCATGTTATTCGCCAATTCATTCACCACTCACTGAAAAGACATTGACTCAGTCTCCTGGGTACCTTCCCTCCCTGAGCCTTGGTGGTTTCCCACCAGTACAGTAAGTCTGGATTACTGATCTTCACTCTGGCTGCATATTGAAATTACTGAAATTACCTAGGGAGCTGATTTGCTTTATTGAGATATAATTTACAAACAGTAAGAGTCACCAATTTAAAAGTGCCATTTGGTCAGTTGTGACAAATATATATGGTCATGTACTACCACCACAATCAACATATAGAACATTTCCATCACGACAAACCACACCCTCTGGCAGTCCACACCCACTTCAACACCAGCCTCTGACAACCACTGATCAGTTTTTTGACATTATGGTTTCAATGCTTCTGAAATTTCCTAAAAATGGAATCATACAAAATGTAGTCTTTTGTGTCTGGTTTCTCTAACTTAGCATAATGCATTCTAAATCCACCCATGCTGTGTGCATGGGTAGTTGATTCCTTTCTACTGCTGACTAGTATTCCATTGTGTGGATGTGCCACAATTTGTTTATCCATTCACCAGTTGAGGAATATCTGGGGTTGCCCACTATGCACAAGCCTATTAGGAACATTCAAGTAAATTATTTGCATGAACATGAACATTTGTTTGCATTTCTCTTGGATAAATACCTAGGGGTAAAATTGTTAGGTCACATTGGGTATATGCTTAATTTTATGAGTAACTGTGAAATGATTTTTCCAAAGTAGCTGCACCATCTTATACCCCTAACAGCAATATATGAGCATTTCACAGCCGTGCCAACATTCAATATTACCAGACTTCATCAATTTAGCCATTCTGGTGAGTGTATAGAAGAATATCATTGTAATTTAATTTATAGTTCCCTGATGATTAATGATGTTGGGCATCTTTTCATGCTTGAGCGTCTTTTCATGAGCATCATAGCATTGTCACTAATACTTTATCTTCCGTTTTTGTATTCTTGCTGAAGAGTCTATTCAAATCTTTTGCTCACGTTTTATTCAACTGTTTGTCACCTTATTATTCAGGTGTAAGAATTTATACATCCTGGATACAAGTCCTTTATAAATATCTTATTATACAATTTTTTTTTTACAGTCTATGGCTTGCCTTTTTAACTTCTTATTAAATTTCGAAGAACAAAATGTATGCTTTTGTTTAACTCTGGTGAAGTCCAGCTTATTTAACTTTTTTCTTTTATGGTTTGTGCTTTTTTAAAAATTAGATATTTAGGAAATCTCTGATGAACCCAAGGTCACACTGACTTTCTCCTATGTTTTGTCATATAAGTTTAGAGATTTAGCTCCCACATTTAGCTCTGTGATCCACCTTGTGTGTGTGTGTGTGTGTGTGTGTGTGTGTGGTGTGAGGTAAGGGTTTATGTTTTTGCCCATGAATATCTAATTACTTTAGTATTATTTGTTGAAAAGTTTATTCTCTCCCCATTGGCTTACTTTACTGTTGTCAAAAATCAATTGACCATCTATTTTAGGTCTATTTCTGAACTATCTATTGTGTTCCACTGAGCTAATTATCTATAATTGTGCCAATGCCACATGGTCTTCTTTATTGTAGCTTAATATTAAGTCTTGAAATCTGGTATGGTAATATCTCCAAGTGATCTGTTTTCTTTCTCAAAATTGTTTGGGCTATTCTAGATCCTTTGCATTTCCATGTGAATTTTAGAATGGGTTTGTCAATTTCTTTAAATATCCTAGTGGGATTTTGATAGCAAACACATTGACTCTTTTAATACTACTGCATCTTCTGATTTATGAACATAGAGTGTCTGTTTATTTAGATCATTTTTAAAATTACTCTGAGCAATAATTTATAGTTTTAATGTACAGGAATTGCACATATTTTATCACATTTATTCCAAAGTATTTCATATTTTTCATGCTATTGTAAATAGTATTTTTAAAAGTCAATTTACAATTATTTATTTCTGGTATACAGAAATACAATCAATTTTTGTATGTTAACCTTGAATCTTGTTACTGTGCCAACCCCACTAATCAATTCTAGTAGATTTTTTGTTGATCATTCAGGATTTTCTGCATAGACAGATGATTATGTAATCTGCAAGAAAAGATAGTTTTTTCTTTCCAATCTGTAAGCCTTTTATTATTTCTTATTTTTCACTTTTTGCTTGTTTACACTGACTAGGACCTCTCTTACACTGATCAACAGAAATGATGAGAATGAGAAGTCTTGCCTTGTTTTTAATCTTAGGGGGAAACATATGCTGTTTCACCATTAAGTGTGACATTAGCTCTCAATTTATTGTATATACCCTTTCTCAGGGTGTGAGAAAGTTCTACTCCTAGTTTGCTGAGATTGCTTTTGTTTTTCAGTCTTTTAAAATTATGAATGAATACGAAAATTTTCTCTAATGCCTTTTCTATGTCTATTAAGATAATCATGTTTCCTTTTCATGGTCTATTAAGCTGGTGAAATACATTGATTTTTGAATGCTAAATAACCTTGCATTCCTGAGATGAACTCCACTTGCTCAAGATATGTTAATTTTTTCATATCTTGCCAGATTCAGTTCACTAATACTTTGTTAAGGTATTTTGCTTTTTGTTGATGTGGGATATCAGACTGTAACTTTCCTTTCTTATAATGTCTTTGGTTTAAGTATCAGGAGAATGCTTGCCTCATAAAAGGAATTAGGTATTCCCTCCTCTTCTGTTTTCTGGAAGAGTTTCTGTAGCATTGGTATTATTTTGTCTTTAAATGTTTGATATAACTAACCAGGTAAGCCATCTGGGCCTGGCATTTTCTTTATAGGAATGTTTTTTAACTGCAGAATCAATTTAAAAAACAAACAAACAAACATAGACTGGGCTCTAAAATCAGGAACAAGAACAAGGTTGTCTGCATCTACTACTTCTTTTCAACGTTGTGTTAGAGATTCTAGCTAAAGAAACTAGGGAAGGAAAAGAAATAAAAGGCATCCGTGTTGGAAGGAAGATGTGAAACTGTCTCTGTTTGCAGATGGCATGATCCTGTAGGCAGAATATTCTAAAGAATACACACACACACACATACACACAAACTATTGGAGCTAATAAATGACTTTAGGAAAAATGTAGGATACAAAATCCAAATACAGAAATCAATTGCATTTCTGTAGTCTAGCAAACAATTATCAGAATATAAAATTTAAAAATAATTCCACCTACAATACTATCAAGAAGAATACAATACTTAGAAATAAATATAACCAGAAAGTTAAAGACTTGTACACTAAACTCTGGGCGTGGTGGCTCACGCCTGTAATCCTAGCACTTTGGGAGGCCGAGGTGGGCGGATCATGAGGTCAGGAGATCGAGACCATCCTGGCTAACATGGTGAAACCCCATCTCTACTAAAAATACAAAAAATTAGCTAGGCGTGGTGGTGGGTGCCTGTAGTCCCAGCTACTCATGAGGCTGAGGCAGGAGAATGGCATGAACCTGGGAGGCGGAGCTTGCAGTGAGCCGAGATCACACCACTTCACTCCAGCCTTGGCAACAGAGTGAAACTCTGTTTCAAAAATAAAACAAAAACAAAACAAACAAACAAACAAACAAAAACTTGTACACTAAAAATAACAGAACATTGTTAAAAGCAATGAAAGGGAACCTAAATAAATGGAAAGATATCCCATGCTCCTGGATTGGAACACTTTACATTACTAGGATGGCAGTACTCCCGGAGTTAATCCTCAGATTCAGTGAAATTTCTATCAAAATTCAAATAGCTTTTTTTTTGTTTAAATGGACAGCTGATCCTAAAATTCATATGAAAAATTCAAGGGACTCAAAATAGTCAAGACAAAGTAGATAAAGAAGAACAAAGTTGAAGAAAGCTTAAAATCACATTGTCTGATTTTAAAACTACAGTAATCAAGACAGTGTGGTACTGACATAAAGACAGACATATAGAACAATGGAATATAATTGAGGGTCTAGAAATAAACCCATACATCTATGGTCAATTGATTTTCAACAAGGGTACAAATGCCATTCAATGGGGTTGAAAGATGGCATTTTTTAACATAAGGTGCTGAAACAATTTAATATCCACATGCAAAAGAATGGATGAATCCTATCTCATGCCATACACAAAAATTGATTTAAAATACATCAAAGACCTAAATATAAAGGTGAAAATTATAAAACTCTTAAAAGGAAACATAGGTGTGAATTTTCTTGACCTTGGATTAGGTGATGGTTTCTTAGATGTGACACAAAAAGCACAAACAACCTAAGAAAAAATAGAAAAATTGTATTTCATAAAAGTAATAAACGTTTGGGCATAAAAAGACACTATGAAGAAAGTGCAAAGACAATCCACAGAATGGGAGGAAGTATTCGCAAATTAGATGTCTGATAAGGACCTAGTATCCAGAATATATAAAGAACTATTATAACTCAACAACAAAAAGACAACTCAATCTTATAAATGAGCAAAATATTTGAATAGACATTTCTCCAAAGATATACAAATGACCAACAAGCATATGAAAGGACGCTTAACATCATTAGCCATTAGGGAAATGCAAATCAAAACCACAATGAGATACCACTTCACACCTACTAGGATGGCTATAAATACAAATACAAAAAACAGAAATAACAAGAAGATGTGGAGAAACTGGAACACTCATTCATTGCTAGTGAGAGTGTAAAACGGTGCTGCTGCTTTGGAAAACAGTTTAGCAGTTCTTCAAAAATTAAACATGGGTTACTATACAACCCAGAAATTTTACTTCAGGGTATATGTAACTGTGATGGTTAATACTGAGTGTCAACTGGAATGGATTGAGGGAAACAAAATATTAATCCCGGGTGTGTCTGTGAGGGTGTTGCCAAAAGAGATTAACATTTGAGTCAGTGGGCTGGGGAAGGCAGATCCACCCTTAATCTGGTGGGTACAATCTAATCATCTTCCAACAAATATAAAGCAGGCAGAAAAGTATGGGAAAGGGAGACGGCCCTGCCTGCAAGCCTACATATTTCTCCCATGCTGGATGCTTCCCTCAAACATCAAACTCCAAGTTCTTCAGATTTTAGATTCAGACTGGCTTTCCTTGCTTTTCAGCTTTCAGACAGCCTATTGTGGCACCTTGTGATCATGTAAGTTAATGCTTAATAAACATATACATATATATATATCCTATTAGTTCTGTCCCTCTAAGAGAACTCTGACTAATACAATAACCAAGAGAAGTAAAAAGCATACGCTTACACAAATACTTGTTAAGGAATGTTAGTAGCAGCATTATTCATAATAGTCAAAAAGGCGAAACAACCTAAATGTCCATCAACTAATGACTGAATAAACAAAATGTGGCATGTCCATTTTCAATGGAATATTAGTCACAAAGAAGAATGAAGTACTGATACATGCTGCAACATGGATGAATCTTGAAAAGTTATTCTCAGTGAAAGAAGCCAGACACAAAAAGTCATATATTCTATGATTCTATTTATGTGGAATGTCTAGAATCTGCCTTAGAGACAGAAGGTAGATTAGTGAGATCAGAGGCTGGGATGGGAGAGTATGGATAGTGATTGCTAACAGGTATGGGGATTCTTTTTAGGTTGATGAAAATGTTGGAAGTAGATGGAGGTGACGGTTGCACAGCCTTGTGAATAGGTTGAAAACCCTTGAAATGTACACCTTAAGATGGTGAATTTTATGTTACATAAAATTTTGTTATATAAATTATCTCAGCAAAAAAATAGATAAAGGGCTATTCGGAATTTGATTTCTTCTAAGGTAAACCTTGATCATTTGTGCATTTCAAGTATTTTGTCTATTTCATCTAAGTTGACAAATTTATTGGGCAAAGTTTGTTTATAATATTCCTGTATTATTCTTTTAGTATCTATAGAACTCATTGTGATAATATTTTTTTCATTCTTGATTTTGGTAATTTATGTCCGTTCTTTTTCTCCCTTATTTTTTCCTGATTAGTATGGTTAGAGGTTTGTAAATTTTATTCATATTTTCAAAGAACCAGCTTTTGCTTTCACTAAGTCAGTCCCTCATTCTCTCTCTCTTTCTCTTTCTCTCTCTCTTTCTGTCTCTTTCCCTCCCTCCCTCTGTCTCACTCTCCCTCCTATCCCACTCTCCTTACCACCTCTTTCTATTTTTAAAACTTTCTTCTCTGATTTTTATTATTTTTCTCCTGTTTACTTTTGATTTAATTTTCTTTTCTTTATCTAGTTTCTTGAAGTAAAACTTACATAATTGATTTAGGATATTTTTTCTTTTTCTAATACAACCATTTAATGCTCTACATTTCCTTCTAAACACTGTTTGAGATGTATCCTGCAAATTTTGATATGCTTTGCTTTCATTTTCTTCCAGTGCGAAACATCTTGTGATTTCCCTTGTAATTTCTTCTTTGACTCCTTGTTTATTTAGGAATACATCACTTAATTACCAAATATTTGGAGATTTTCCATACGTGTTTCTGTCATTGACTTAAAATCTATTTCTGTCATGTTCAAAGAACATACTTTGTTTGATTTCAGCCTTCTTGGTTTTGTTTTATGGTCCAGAATATGCTTGCTCTGTCTTGGTAAATGTTCCATGAGCACTCGAAAAGAATGGGCATTCTGCTGTTGTTAGGTGTTCTATAAATGTCAATTAGCTCAAGTTGATTGATAGTGTTGTTAAATTCTTCTCTATTCTTACTGATTTTTTGTGTACATGTTTTAGCAACTACTGAGAGAAGAATGTTGACATTTCCAACTTTAACTGTAAATCTATCTATTTTTTATCTCTATCAGTTTTTATTTCATATATTTTGAATCGCTAATGTTCAATGCATACACATTTGAGATTGCAATGTCCTTTTGATTAATTGACCCATTTATCATCATGAAATGTCTCTCTTTATTCCTGGTAATATTCCTTGTTCTGAAGTCTGCTTTGTATGATATAACCACACTAGCGTTCTTTAGATTAAGTCTTACATGTTATATGTTTGTCCATCTTTTTATTTTTAACCTATCCTCATCCTCAAATGTAAAATAGGCTTCTTATAGCAACACATAGTTTAGTCTTGCCTTTTTAATGCTAGCTTAACATGTCTGCCTTTTAATTGGAGTGTTTGGATGACCTTAAATTTTATGTAATTATTGATATCTCTAAATTTAAACTTACATCAATGCTAATTTTTTTGCCAAGTGGTTTTTCTTTCTTTGTAGTTTCCTGTATTAGCTTTTGCTTTTTTGTTTTATTTTTTCTTAGTTGCTCTAGGATTTACATTATATATGTGAAACTTATCACAGTCTACCTTCAATTAATATTATAGCACTTCACTTATATTGTAAGAATCTTACAACAGTAAACTTCCATTTCTCCTCTCTCGGCCTTTGTGTATTGTTGCCATACATGTTATTTCTGCATATCTTTTAAACCCCAAATATGTTATTATTATTTTATCTTGAAATAGTCAATTATAGGCTCAAGAAGGAGCATCGGGAACCAGATTTACCCTCTTATCCAACAAATAAATTTTAAAAAACATACACAAAATATAAAAAACAACACTTTGAAAGACATTGGACACCAGGCACTTAAGGAGTATTATCTCTGGGAAGCAGGAAATAAAGCAGGCAAGCCCTCCCTTTGCTGCAGCTTACTTCCTTGAAAGAGTTTTCAGGCTTTGATGCAGGGAGGAAGAATGCAGGCAGAACCTAGTGGACTCCCTACGTTCAGAGGACAAAGCTAAACATCTTGAGAGGTGAAGGTAGCTAGAATTCCCAAGACGGAACACTAAAGAGAAAAATGTTTCAGAGAATCTTGGAGATCTGCACTTGGAGATCTTGGGGCTGGAAATTAAATATATATATATTTATAGGAATATAAAAATCCAGAACTCAATAAGGTAGATCTACATTGTCTGGCATTCAATGAAAGATTGCCAGGCATAACAAAGCAGCAGAAAAATGCAGTCCAGCAGAGTACTGACCAGTGCATACATGCAAGAAAGCTGCCTCCATTTGGGGAGAAAAACATTACAAAAAGATTGGAAAACAGTGCACAAAGCTCACATGCAGCCAGAGATAGCACCTCTTCTCATGCACCAGACTGGATAAACCAATAATTCATGTGTTATTTGGTATACTACATAGGAAGGTATTGCCTCAGTAGTGAAAAATAATTAGCCCTACTGCCCAAGATTTGTCTAAC
Organism: Papio anubis; assembly: GCF_008728515.1. NCBI lineage: Eukaryota > Metazoa > Chordata > Mammalia > Primates > Cercopithecidae > Papio > Papio anubis. The sequence continues at coordinate 67,575,614 of NC_044986.1, forward strand.
ACCATAAAAGCAAGACTCAAAATGATGACCAAACTGTTTTCAAGTAATTAGCTGCATCATCCCAAGGTGGGGGCTGGAAATTAAACATATATGTATTTATAGGAATATAAAAATCCAGAACTCAATAAGGTAAAATCCACACTGTCTGGCTTTCAATCAAAGATTGCCAGGCATAACAAAGCAGCAGAAAAACGCAATCCATATTGAGGAGAGTAATCAATCAACTGAAATGCACCCAAATTGACAATAGATGTTAGAACTGGCAGATAAGGATGTTTAAAGTTATTAGAATTATATTCCACATGTTCAAAAAGTTAAGTAGATATGTGGATGATAGTTTTTAAAAACTAAATTGAACATCTACAGTTGAAAACTATAATACCTGAGATTAAAAAAAATCTCAGTATCTGAAATGTGATAAATGACAGATTAGATATGGCAGAAGAAAATATTAGTGAATTAGAAGGCACAGCTATAGAAACTATCCAAAATGAAACACACAGAGAAAAATATTTTTTTTTATATAAGGAGAGCATCATTGAACTGTGGGGCTTCAGGTGGCCTAATGTATAAATAATTGGAATCCCAAAGGAGAGAAGAGGTAGAAAGAATCAGAAAAAGCATTTGAAGAAATAATAGCTCAAAACTTTTTAAATTTGATGAAAGCTATTAATCCACAAATCCAAGAAGCTCAATGAATTCTAAGCACAAGAAACATTGAGAAAATGACACCAAGACATATTGTAATTAAATTGCTAAAAAAAAAAACAGTAATAAAAAGAAAATCTTAAAAGTAGCCAGAGGAAAAAAGACACTATACATAGAAGGGAAAAGAAGATAACTATAGTATTGCTGATTTCTCATCAAAATAATGAAAGCAAAAAGACAGTGGAAAATGATTCTTAAATTGCTGAAAAAAAAATGTCAACCTAGGCCAGGCATGGTGGCTCACACTTATAATCCCAGACCTTTGGGAAGCCCGGTGGTAGGATCACTTGAAGCCAAGAATTTGAGACCAGCCTAGGCAACATAGCAAGACCCCAATCTCTACAAAAAAATTAAATTAAAAATTGGCCTGGTGTGGTGGCATGCACTTGTAGTCCCAGCTACTTGAGAGGTTAAGGCAAGAGAATCACTTGAGACCAGGACTTCAAGGTTGCAGTGAGCTTTCATTACACCACTGCACTGCAGCCTGGGTGACAGAGAGAGACCCTTTCTCTTTACAAAAAAAAAAAAAGGGAAAAAAAGGCAACCTAGAATTATATGCTCAGTGAAAAGATCTTCTAAAGATGAAAAGAAAAGACTTTTTAAGTGGGAATGTGACTTGTCATTTATTTCAATTAAAACTTAAATGATTCTTACAAATCCTCTGAAAAGTAAAACTGACACTTTTATAAACAGAAATATGTGCAAACAGTCACAATATGCATTAGGACAACTGATGTTATTTCTTACATGCCAGGTAGTTCTTCCATCCTGGAGAACACCTCTTACCTGAAAGTTTTTTTTCTCCTATAAATTTGCATCTAAGTTATTTTTAAAGAGTCAAAAACAGTGCAGAGCATCTTTGAATTGATCAACAAGCATATTATACAATTGTACTATAGTTCTACTCTGAATACGATAGCTAAAAACAAATCAACCTTCTCTTTACAGAACAGGTTCCAAATGTAATTTCTTAAATCATGGCCTGCCACTGAATGTGGCTATAAAACCTTATCTTGTACTAAAAGGATCTGTAGCTTTTCCAGTTGAGAATGGAGTTCAGAATACTGAATCAACATGGGAAAAGAGAGAAATTGAGGATGAAGAAAACTCAGCTACATTTCCTATAGGAAGGGGAGATTTTGACAATGAGCAGTCTAGAAAAGAAGACATTTACAGGCATACAAAAGCTAAAGTATTGTATCACCAGCAGATTTGCACTCTAAGAAATGTCAAAGAACATTCTTTAGGCAGAAGTACCCTGGCACCAGATGGAAATATGAATCAGCACGAGGAAAAAAGAGCACCAGAAATGGTAACTACATGAGTAAAATAATTTTAAAATTTTTATCTGAATATATTTAAAAGATCATTAAAGCCAGGCACAGTGGCTCATACTTGTATTCCCAAGATTATGGGAGGCTGAGGCAGGAGGATAGCTTAAGCCCAGGTATTTGAAACTAGCCTAGGCAACATAACAAGATCCTCATCTCTAAAAAAAATTAGCCAAGCATTGGGGCGCTGCCTGTAGCCCTAGCTACTAGGGAGGCTCAGGTGGGAGGATCACTTGAGCCCAGCAGTTTGAGGTTGCAGTGACCTACAATAATCATGCCACTGCACTCCAGCCTAAGTGGATAATTGACTACTTTAACAGAGATAACAATATATTGCATAACATGTATAGCAACAATAGCATAAAGGCCTGGAAGGGAGAAATAGTAGTGTCCAACTGTAAGATTTTTATAATATATATGTAGTACTATAATATTACTTGAAGGTATACTGTGATAAGTTAAAGAGGTACCTATAAACCCTAAAGAAAACACTAAAATAATAAAATAAAAAGTTATAGCTGATACACCAGCCATAAAAAATAGTAAAAAAAAAAAAAAAATCCAAAGAAGGCAAGAAAAAGAGAATAAAAACAGACAGGAAACTTAGAAAATAAATAGCAAGATGATAGATTTAGCTATATCAATAATTATATTAAATGTATATGATATAAATACCTCAATTAGAAGGTAGAGATTATTAGACTGGATAAAAGAGCAAAAACCAATTATTGTGCTGCCTACAAGAAATGCACTTTAACTATGGAGACACAATTGGGTTAAAAGTAAAGGAATGACAAGAGATATACCATTGTAACACTAATCAAAATAAAGCTGCAGTGACTATTTTAATATCAGATACAGAATATGTCAGAGCCAAGAAAATTACCTGGGATAAAGTCATTTAAATTGATACAGGTGTCAATTAAGGAGGTGCATATAACAGTACTAAACATTATGCCCTTAATAATGGCTTCAAAGCACATGAAGCAAAAACTGATAGAACTGGAAGGAGAAATAGAGAAATCTATAATTACAGTTGGAACAGTCAATGCCTGTCTCTCAATAATAGATAGGACAAGTAGACAGAAAATTATCAAGGATATTGTATTCATTTTCCATACGTAGTCCATTTTCACACTGCCATAAAGATATGACCTGGGACTGGGTAATTTATAAACAAAAGAGGCTTAATTGACTCACAGTTCCCCATGACTGGGGAGGTCTCAGGAAACATACAATCATGGCAGAAGGTGAAGGGGAAGCAAGGCATGTCTTACATGGCAGCAGGAGAGAGACAGCATGCAGGGGAAACCGCCACTTGTAAACCAGCATATCTCGTGACAACTCCCTCACTGTCATGATAACAGCATGGGTGGAACTGCCCCTGTGATCCAGTCACCACCCACCGGCCCCTCCATCGACATGTGGGGATTACAGTGGGAGATGAGATTTGAGTGGGGGACACAGAGCCAAACCACATCACTCTGTCCCTGGTCTCTCCCAAATTTCACATCCTTTTTGCATTTCAAAACCAATCATACCTTCCCAACAATCCCCCAACGTCTTAACTCCTTCCAGCATTAACTAAAAAATCCAAGTCCAAAGTCTCATCTGAGACAAGTCAAGTACCTTCTGTCTATGAGCCTGTAAAATCAAAAACAAGTTAGTTACTCCCAAGATACAGTGGGAGTACAGGCATTGAGTATATGTTCCCATTTCACATGGGAGAAATTGGCCAAAACAAAGGGGCCACAGGCCCCATGCAAGTCCAAAACCTGGCTGGACAGCCATTAACTCTTAATCTCCAGAATTTCCTTTGTGAGACTCCATGTCTCACATCCAGAGCACACTCCAGTGTTCATTTTCCACACATAGTCCATTTTCCACACGTAGTCCACACTCTAGTGTGCTCTGGATGTGAGACATGGAGTCTCACAAAGTATATCCAGAATACAGAGTACACCCTACTCTGCCAGAACACACTGATGCAAGGGGTGGGCTCCCATGGCCTTGGGCAGCTCCATCCCTGTGGCTCTGCAGGGTACAGCCCCTGCAGCTGCTTTCACAGGCTGGCATTGAGTGCCTGCAGCCCTTCCAGGAAAACAGTGCAAGCTTTCAGTAGATCTGCCTTTCTGGGGTCTAGAAGATGGTGGCCTTCTCTCACAGCTCCATTAGGCAGTGCCCCAGTGGCAACTCTGTGTGGGGGCTCCAACCCACATTTTCCCTGTACACCACCCTAGTAGAGGTTCTTCAGGAGGGCTCTGTCCCTGCAGCAGACTTCTGCCTGGACACCCAGGCATTTCCATACATCCTCTGAAAACTAGCTGGAGGCTCCCAAAGCTCAACTCTTCTCTTCTGCACACCCACAGGCCCAACACCACGTGGAAGCCACCAAAGCTTGGGGCTTGCACTCTCTGAAACAATGGCCTAAGCTGTACATTGGCCCCTTATAGCCATGGCTGGAGTTGGAGCAGCTGGGATCTAGGGCACCAAGTCTTGAGGCTGCACAGAGCAGCAGGGCCCTGGGCCTAGCCCATGAAACCATTTTTCCCTCCTAGGCCTCTGAGCCTGTGATGGGAGGGGCTGCCATGAAGGTCTCTGACTTGCCCTGGAGACGCTTTCCCCATTAACATCAGCTCCTTGTTGCTTATGCAAATTTCTGCAGCAGGCTTGAATTCCTCCCCCCAAAATGGGTTTTTCTTTTCTACTACATGATCAGGCTGCAAATTTTCCAAACCTTTATGCTCTGCTTCCTTTCAAACATGAGTTCTAATTTCAAACCATCTCTTTGTGAATGCATATAACTGAACACTTTAAGAATAAGCAAGGTCACATCTTGAATGCTTTGCTGCTTATAAATTTCTTCCACCAGATATCCTAAATCATCTATCTCAAGTTCAGAGTTCCACAGATCTCTAGGGTAAGGGTAAAATGCTGCCAGTCTCTTTGCTAAAGCATAGCATGAATGATCTTATAAGTTCCTCATCTCTATCTGAGACCACCTCAGTTTGAACCTCATCGTCCATATCACTATCAGCATTTTGGTCAAAACCATTCAACAAGTCTCTAGGAAGTTTCAAACTTTTGCACATCTTCCTATCTTCTTCTGAGCCCTCCAAACTGTCCCAACTTCTGCCTGTTACCCAGTTCCAAAGTTGCTTCCACATTTTTAGTTATCTTTATAGCAGTGCCCTACTCTGCCAGTACCAATTTTCTGTATTAGTCTTTTATCACACTGCTACAAAGAACTACCTAAGACTAGGCAATTTATAAGGAAAAGAGGTTTAATTGATTCACAGTTCTGCATGGCTGGCATCGCCTCAGGAAACTTACAATCATGGCAGAAGGCGAAGGGGAAGCAAGGCATGTCTTACATGGCAGCAGGAGAGAGAACAAAAGAGGAACTGCCAAACACTTTTAAAACTATCTGCTAGGCCAGGCACAGTGGTTCACACCTGTAATCCCAGCACTTTGGGAGGGCGAGGCAAGTGGATCATCTGAGGTCAGGAGTTTGAGACCAGCCTGGCCAACATGGTGAAACCCCGTCTCTACTAAAAATACAAAAAAATAGCCAAGCATGGTGGCAGGTGCCTGTGATCCCAGCTACTCAGGAGGCTGAGGCAGTAGAATTGCTTAAACCCAAGAGGCGGAGGTTGCAGTGAGCTGAGATCAAGCCATTGCACTCCAGCCTGGGTGACAAGACCAAGATTACATCTCAAAACAAAACAAAACAAAACCAAACCATCTGCTTCTGCAAAAACTCCCTCACTACCCCAAGAACAGCATTGGGGAAACCACCCCCATGATCCAATCACCTCCCACCAGGTCCCTCCCTCAACACACTGTGATTACAATTAGAGGTGAGATTTGGGTGGGGACACAGAGCCAAACCATATCAGATATAATAGACATTCACAACCTTATCAACCAAGTTGACCTAAATAACACTCCCAGAACACTCCATCAAAAATAGCTGAATACCAATTCTTTTCAAGTGCGCAGAGAACATTTACCAGGATAGATCATATTCTGTGTCATAAAACAAGTCACAGTTAATTTCAAATGCTTCATGTCATACAAACTTTATCCTTTGATTATAAGATTAAATTATAAATCAATAACAAAAATATGAAAAATCTTCAAATATTTGAAAAATAATATATGTCAAAATAACCTTTGGGTCAAAGAAGAAATAAAAATGGAATCTGATGATGGAAAATGAGATGATTTTACTTATCTTTCAGAGTAGACAAATTAGTAAAAAGATAACATCTAGTATTGGTAATGATGTAAGGAAAGGAGCATTATGATGTTAGCAGGAATATAAAACTGTGTGATCTTTTAGGAGGAATTTGGAGGTGTATATCAAAATTTAAAAGACTCCTGCCCTCTGATACAGCAGTTTCACTTTCAGGAATCTATCTTCCAGTATGGTTGTAGAAATTAATAGGTATGTAGATACTCATAGCTGTATTATATAGTAAGAAATAGAAAATATTATTGCTGTCCATCAGTAAGGGATTGGGTAGATAAAGCACATATAGGGTCAAAACATCTAATATCCTGAACAAAATTACCAAAAAGCAACAAACCCAAACTTACTTCTTTAGTCTTTGCTCCTGCCAATTTTATTTCTCTAGGCTCTGGATACCTTGCCCCATGTGTACCTTTATTTTTGGAGGGACCAAAGGAGAAGCTGGTTGTCTTTTAACTTCTATCCATTCTGGGTATTTCCCCCTTCATAATACTTGGGTCAGAAAGAGGGAGCTGGCCTCTGACTAAAGCTCCAGTTTAGGCCTTAAACAGAAGCACTTGAATGTTTCTTGTCTCATCTGTCCCCTGTAAAGAAGAAGGCTACAACCACCAATGCTCTCTCACCTTGACACAGCATTGCCTCTGAGGCAGCCTGCAGCTTACAGCAGCACTGAGACATCTGGGTTCATCAGTGCCTGGCATATAAGACAAGCTCCTTGTGGGTGAGCTGTTTGCTTGCTGTGGTACTTTCTCTTCAGCAACAACTTAAAAGCCAGAGTTGTCACCAGTAAAGAGCCTGAAGGCCTTGTCTCCATTGCCTCCTGTTTCTGTGACATAAAATCACCTGGGAACTTTACAGACACTGCCTCAGCTAAGTGATTAAGGCCAATATCTACAGTCATAAATCATGCTGATAGTATGGACCTGTATCCATTTCCTAGACTGCCATAACACGTACCAAAGACTGGGAGGCTTAAAAAAACAGAAATTTATTGTTTCACAGTTCTGGAGGCTAGAACTTTGAAATCAAGATGTCGACAGGGTCGTGCTCTCTCTGACAGCTCTAGGAGAGGATCCCTCCTTGACTCTTCTAGCTTTTGGTGCTTGCCAGCAATTCATAATGTTCATTCCAGATGCACCACTCAAATCATATGGCTGTCTTCTCCCTGTGTATATTCACATAATCTTCTCTCTGTACCTGTTTCTGTGTCCAAAGTTCCCCTTTCTACAAGGACACCAGCCATATTGGATTAGAGCCCAGGGATATCGTTTAATAATTTCCCTTCAATTTCATTATCTCTGTAAAGACCTTATTTCCAAATAAGGTCACATTCTGAGGTACTGTGAGTTGGAGCTTCAACAGATCTTTTTTTGGAGGGGCACAATTCAACTTTTGGTATGCTATGATGAAAATGGCTTTTTACCTTTGCTGTCTTCCTCCTAATAACCCATAACCCTAGTATAATGATGACAAAATTATCAGACAAATTCTAACTGGTAGTAGAGGAGCATCCTACAACATATCTGACAAAACTCCTCAAAACTGTCAAGGTCATTGAAAACAACAAACGTTTCATCTCCTTTGAGAATGAAAGAAAAAAAAAAAAGAAAAGTCTGAGAAATTGCCATCACCAAGAAGCCTAAGGAGATATGACAACTAAATGCAATGTAGTATTCTTGATGGGATCCTGGCACATAAAAAGGGCACTACTAAAAATTAAGAAAATCTAAACAAGCTGTAGACTTCAGTTAATAATAACATAGCAATATGGGCTCATTAATTATAGTACTATAAGATGTTAATAGGAAAAACTGGATGCAGTTTGACTTCTGTGCACCCACAGGCTGAACACCACATGGAAGCTGCCAAGGCCTGGGGCTTCCACCCTGTGAAGCCACAGCCTGAGCTCTATGTAGGCCCCTTCCAGCCACGGCTGGAGCGACTGAGGCACAGGGCACCAAGTCCCTAGGCTGCACACAGCACGGGGACCTGTGTTGACTGCCCTGCTGGATTTCAAACTTAAATGGTACAAAACTCTGTGTACTACTTAATTTTTCTGCAAAGCTAAAATGTTCTAAAAAGTAAAGTTATGGTTAGGCATGGTGGCTCACGCCTATAATCCCAGCACTTTGGGAAGCCGAGGCAGGCGGATCACCAGGTCAGGAGATCAAGACCATCCTGGCCAACATGGTGAAACCATGTCTCTACTAAAATATACAAAAATTAGCTGGGTGTGGTGGCACATGCCTGTAATCCCAGCTATTCGGGAGGCTGAGGCAGGAGAATTGCTTGAACCAGGGAGATGGAGCGTGCAGTGAGCCGAGATAGTGCCACTGCACTCCTGCCTGGCAACAGACTGAGACTCCATCTTAAAAAAAAAAGAAAAAAAAAAAAAAAAGAAAAAGCATATCAGAATTTGTGGAAGGTCGCTAAAGCAGTACTTGGGAAGTTTATAGCAATAAACTACGCTCTTTATATTGGAAAAGGAGAAAGTTCTCAAATCAATAACTTCAGCTTCCAATTTTCAGACACTAGAAAAAGAAAAGCAAATAAAACCCAAAGAAAGAAAATAATAAACATTAAAGTAGATATCAATGAAACAGAAAACAAAAAGAATAGAAAAATTTAATGAAACCAAAAGTTAGTTGTTTTGGAAGATCAATAAAATTGCTAAACTCCAGCAAGACCATTCAGAAAATAAGAGCAGGGAATATACACAAATGACCAATATCAGTAATCAGGCTTGATATCACTACAAATTCTAAAGATATTAAAAGGTAATAAGAATATATTTTTACTGATAAATAATATCTGTACATATTTTATAGTACTTATGGTAATGTGATACATTTATATAATGTGTAAAGATAAAATCAAGGTAATTGGGATATCTATCACCTTAAATATTTACCTTTTCTTTATGCTAGGTACATGATATGGTTTGGCTGTGTCCCCACCCAAATCTCAACTTGAATTGTATCTCCCAGAATTCCCATGTGTTGTGGGAGGGACCCAGAGGGAGGTAATTGAATCATGGGGGCCAGCCTTTCCTGTGCTATTCTTGTGGTAGTGAGTAAGTCTCACAAAGTCTGATGGTTTTATCTGGGGTTTCTGCTTTTGCTTCTCCCTCATTTGCTCTTGCTGCCACCATGTAAGAAGTGACTTTTGCCTTCTGCCATGATTCTGAGGCCTCCCCAGCCACGTGGAACTGTAAGTCCAACGAAACCTCTTTTTGTTTCCAGTTTCAGGTATATCTTTATCAGCTGCATGAAAACAGACTAATACAATAAATTGGTACCAGTAGAGTGGGACATTGCCAAAAAGATACCCGAAAATGTGGAAGTGACTTTGGAACTAGGTAACAGGCAGCAGTTGGAACAGTTTGGAGGACTCAGAAGAAGACAGGAAAATGTGGGAAAATTTGGAACCTCCTAGAGACTTGTTGAATGGCTTTGATGAAAATGCTGATAGTGATATGAGCAATAAAGTCCAGGCTGAGGTGGTCTCAGATGGAGATGAGGAACTTGTTGGAGACTGGAGCAAAGGTGACTCTTGTTATGTTTTAGCAAAAAGACTGGTGGGATTTTGTCCCTGCCCTAGAGATTTGTGGAACTTTTAACTTGAGAGAGATGATTTAGGGTATCTGGTGGAATAAATTTCTAAGCAGCAAAGTGTTCAAAAGGTGACTTGGGTGCTGTTAAAAGCATTCCATTTTAAAAGGGAAACAGAGCATAAAAGTTCAGAAAATTTGCAGCCTGATGATGCAGTCGAAAAAAAAAACCCCATTTTCTTAGGAGAAATCCAAGCTGGCTGCAGAAATTTGCATAACTAGCAAGGAGCCTAATGTTAATCCCCAACACAATGGGGAAAATGTCTCCAGGGCATGTCAGAGACCTTCATGCAGCCCCTCCCATCACAGGCCCAGAGGCCCAGGAGGAAAAAGTGGTTTCATGGGCCAAGCCCAGGGTGCCCATGCTGTGTGCAGCCTAGGGACTTGGTGCCCTGTGTCCGAGTTCCTCTAGCCTTGGCTGAAAGGGGCCAATGTGGAACTCAGGCTGTGGCTTCAGAGGGTGGGAGCCCCAAGCCTTGGAAGCTTCCATGTGGTGTTGAGCCTGTGGGTGCACAGAAGTCAAGAATTGGAGTTTGGGAACCTCCACCTAGATTTCAGATGTATGGAAACACCTGGACGCCCATGCAAAAGTTCACTGCAGGGGTAGGGCCCTCATGGAGAACCTCTGCTAGAGCAGTGCAGAAGGGAAATGTGGGGTCAGAACACCCACACAGTGTCCCTACTAGGGCACTGCCTAGCGGAGCTGTGAGAAGAGGGCCACCATTCTCCAGACCCCAGAATGGCAGATCCACTGACAGCTTGCACCATGCACCTGGAAAAGCTACAGACACTCAATACCAGCCTGTGAAAGCAGCTAGGAGAGAGGCTGTACCCTGCAAAGTCACAACCGTGGAGCTGCCCAAGACCATGGGAACCCACCTCTGGCATCAGTGTGACCTGGATGTGAGACATGGAGTCAAAGGAGATCACTTTGGAGCTTTAAAATTTGACTTCCCTGCTGGATTTTGAACTTGCATGGGGCCTGTAACCTCGTTGATTTGGCCAACTTCTCCCATTTGGAATGGCTGCATTTACCCAATACCTGTACCCCCTATTGTATCTAGGAAGTAACTAGCTTGATTTTGATTTTACAGGCTCATAGGCAGAAGGGACTTGCCTTGTCTCAAATGAGACCTTGGACACTGTGGACTTTTGGGTTAATGCTGAAATGAGTTAAAACTTTGGGGGACTATTAGGAAGGCATGATTGATTTTGAAATGTGGGGACAGGAGATTTGGAGGGGCCAGGGTGGAATGATACGGTTTGGCTGTGTCCTCACCCAAATCTCAACTTGAATTGTATCCCCCAGAATTCCCACATGTTGTGGGAGGGACACAGGGGGAGGTAACTGTATAATGGGGGCCAGTCTTTGCTGTGCTAGTCTCATGATAGTGAATAAGTCTCACGAAATCTGATGGGTTTAGCTGTGGCTTCTGCTTTTGCTTCTTCCTTATTTTCTCTTGCTGCTGCCATATAAGAAGTCTCTTTTGCCTCCTGCCATGATTCTGAGGCCTCCCCAGACATGTGGAACTCTGAGTCCAATGAAACCTCTTCTTGTTCCCACTTTTGGGTGTGTCTTTATCAGCAGCAATCCTGGGCGACAGCAGGACAACTCCAGAGATCTGCCCTACCTCCCATCTCTAAACTGATATTAAGCTAATTTTATGACTCTTTGCCTACTGTGTGTGTGAGAGATGAGATTCTTTCCTTGGTACGTTCCCAGCTAGTCTCCAGGATATATAGGTTCTCAGGGACACCTGCTCCTTGGCTGGGTACCATGGCCTTTGCACATTGACCAGACTTCAGGATTCAAGCAATGGACAAACATGCTTAAATAACCAGGTGGGGGACTCATCACACCATCATGGTGAATAATCTTTTTTTTTTTTTTTTTTGGAAATGGGGTCTGGCTCTGTCACCCAGGCTACAGTGCCATGGTTTGATCTTGGCTCAATGCAACCTCCACCTCACAGGGTAAAGCGATTCTCCTACCTCAGCCTCTTGAGTAGGTGAGACTACAGGTGCACACCACCATGCTGACTAATTTTTTGTATTTTTAGTAGAGGCAGAGTTTTACCATGTTGCCCAGGCTGGTCTTGAACTCCTGGGCTCGAGCATTCCACCCACCTCAACTTCCCAAAGTGGTAGGATTACAGGCATGAGCCACTGTGCCCAGCTGGTAAATAATCTTTTTAATGTGTTGTTGAATTCTGTTTGCTAGTATTTTGTTGAAGATTTTGCATTATGTGCATCAGTGATATTGACCAACAGTTTCTTTTTTGTTTGCTTTTGTCTGGTTTTGGTATCAGGTCAATGCTGGCCTCTTAGGATAAGTTTGGAAATACTCCCTTCTCTTCAGTGTTTTCAAAGAGTTTGAGTAGAATTGGTATTAGTTCTTTAAATGTTTGGTAGAATTCAAATATGAATCCTTCAGGTCCTGAGCTTTTCTTTGATGGAGACATTTTATTATGGCTTTGATATTGTTACTAGTTATCAGTTTGTTGAGATTTGAGATTTTCTATTTATTCATGATTCAATCTTGGTAGGTTGTATGTGTCCAGAAATTTATCCATTTCTTCTAGATTTTCCAATTTCTTGTTTGTGATAGTCTCTAATGAGTCTTTGTATTTTTCTGGTCTCAATTGTTATGATTCTTTTCATTTCTGATGTTCTTTATCTGAGTCATCTTTCTTTTTTCTTAGTCTAATCGTTTGTCAATATTGTTTATCTTTTCAAAAAACTAACTTTTTAATTCATTGATTTATTGTATTTCTCAGTCTCAATCTCATTTATTTCTGCTCTACTCTTTATGATTTATTTTCTTTTAATAATTTGGGGTTTGGTTTGTTCTTGCTTTTCTAATCCCTTGAGGTGCATTGTTAGGTTGTTAATTTGGAGACTTTTTACTTTTCTCATGTATGCATGTATTGCTATAAACTTCCCTCTTAGTAATGCTTTTGCTATATCCCATAGATTTGGGTATGTTGTAGTTTCATTTTCATTTGTTTCAGTAAATTTTTAAATTTCCTTCTTAATTTCTTCATTGACCCATTGGTTGTACAGGAGCATGTTGTTTAATTTCCAGGTGCTTGTATAGTTTCTGAGGTTCCTCTTGCTATTGATTTCTAGTTTAAGTCCATTGTGGTCAGAAAAGATACTTGAAATGGTTTTGACTTTTTAAAATTTATTAAGATCTGTTTTGTAGCCTAAAATATGGTCTATTATGGAGAACTTGCCATATGCTGATGAAAAGAATATGTATTCTGCAGAAGTTGGGTAAAATAGTCTGTAAATGTCTGTAAGCTCCGTTTGGCCTATAGTGCAGTTTAAATCTGGGATTTGTTGATTTTCTGTCTACATGATCTGTCCATTGCTGAGAGTGGGCTGCTAAAATTCCCTAATGTTACTGTATTGCAGTCTCTCTCTCTCCCTTTAGATCTATTAAAGTTTGATTTATTTAGTTGGGTGCTGTGGTGTTGGGGGCATAGGTGTTTATAATTGTTTTATTCTGTTGCTGAATTGACCCCTTTATCATGATATAGTGACTTTGTCTTTTATTACAGTCTTTAACTTGTAGTCTATAGTCTATTTTATCTGATAAAAGTATAGTTATTCCTGCTCTTTTTTGGTTTCCACTTACATGGAATCTTTTTCCATTCCTTTAATTTCAGCATATGTGTGTCTTTGTAGGTGAAGTAAGTTTTTGTAGGCAGCATATAGTTGGGTCATGTTTCTTTATCCATTTAGACATTCTATGTCTTTTAACTGGAGAAATGAGTTGATTTACATTCAATTTTTGTTACTTTGGTTGGTTGGTTTTGGTTTTTTTTTGTTTTTGGAGACAGGATCTTGCTCTGTCACCCATGCTGGAATGTAGTGGTGCAATTACAGCTTGCTGCAGCCTCTGCCTCCTGGGCTCAAGCAATCCTCCCACTTCAGCCTCCTGGGTAGCTGGGACTACAGGCATGTACTACCACTCGTGGCTAATTTAAATGGGGTTTCACCATGTTGCCCAAGATGGTCTTGAACTACTGGGCTCAAGCAGTCCTCCTGCCTTGGCCTCCCCAAGTGCTGGGATCATAGGTGTGAGCCACCATGCCCAGCCTCTGTTCCTATCGATTAGTAAGGATTTACTACTGCCATTTTGTTGCTTGTTGTCTGCTTGCCTTGTAACTCCTCTTTCCCTTTCTTTTTTTATTTTTATTTTTTTACTGTCTTCCTTTGTGGCTAAGTAATTTTCTCTTGTGGTATGTTTTAATTCACTGCTTTTGATTTTTATTAACTATATTACAGGTTTTCACACTGTGTTTACCATGAGACTTACAAAAAATATCATATAGGTATAACAAGTTGAAAGAAGTGACAACCTATCTTATATCACATACACAAAAAATAGAAACAAACAAAACTTTAAAAATAATGCTACATATTAACTCCATCTCTCCCACTTTTTGACCATTTTTCTTTTTCAATTTATATGTTTTTTATTGCCTATCCTTAATAAGTTGCTGTAGTTTTTATTGTTTTTGATAGATTTGCCTTTTAGGCTTCATACTGCAGTTATGAATGGACTGCACACTACAATTACAGTAGAGTATTCTGTTTGTCTGTGTACTTAATTTAGCCAGTGGGTTTTATACCTTCAAATGTTTTCTTTTTGCACATTAAAGGTTTTTTTTCTTCTTTCAGACTGAAGAATATGCTTTAGTATTTCTTGTAAGGTAGTGCTGGTGGTGGTGAATTCTCTCAGCTTTTGTTCGTCTGTGAAAGACTTTACTCTCCTTCACATTGGAAGGATAAATTTGCTGGGTATAGTTTTGTTTTGTTTTGTTTTTTTGTTTTTTGAGATGAAGTCTCACTCTCTGTTGCCCAGACTGGAGTGCAGTGGTGCAATCTTGGCTCACTACAACCTCTGCCTCCCAGGTTTAAGTGATTCTCCTGCCTCAGCCTCCCAAGTAGCTGGGACTACAGGCACATACCACCATGCCCAGCTAATTGTTTGTATTTTTAGTAGAGACGAGGTTTCACCATGTTAGCCAGGATGGTCTCAAGCTCCTGAACTCGTGATCCACCCACCTCGGCCTCCCAAAGTGCTGGGATTACAGGCATGAGCCACGATATCCAGCCCAGGGTATAGTATTCTTGAATGGCAGAGGCTTCTTTCTTTCAGCACTTTGAAAACACCATCCCACTCCTGTTTTTGTTGAAAAGTCTGCTGCTAGACAAATTGGAGCTCCTTTACATGTTACTTACTTCTTTTCTCTGCTGCTTTTAGAATCCTCTCTTTTTTCTTGACCTTTGAAAATTGGTTATTATATGCCTGGGTATAGTTTTATTTTGATTGAATCTGTTTGGTCCTTCTGATTTTCTTGTACCTAGATATATGTTTTTTCTTAAGTTTTGTAAAGCTTTCTTTTAATTATTTCTTTGAATAAGCTTTCTACCCTCTTTGCTCTTGCTCAACTCCCTCTCAAACACCAATAATTCTATTTTTTTTTAGATTTGCCCTTTTGAGGTAATTTTCTATATCTTTTAGGCAATCTTCATTCTTTTCTATTTTTTTCTTATTTCTCTGCTGACTGTGCATTTTCAAATAGCCTATCTTCGAGATCACTGATTCTTTTCTCTACTTGATTCATTGCGCTGTTGAAAGCCTCTAATGAATTTTCCAGTTCAGCAAATGTATTTCTCAGTTTTAATATTCCTGTTTGATTTTTTCAAAATTATTTTAATCCCTTTGTTAAATTTCCCTGATAATTGTCTGAATTGCTTCTCTGTGGTATCTTGAAGATCACTGCATTTCCTTGAAATTGCTATTTCAAATTCTGGTCAGATAACTTACAGGTTGTTGTCTCATTAGGGTTAGTCACTGGTTCCTTACTTTGTCCATTCAGGGATGTCATGGGTCCCTGTTTGCTGTTGTTCCTTATGGACATAAGTCTATGTCTTGCATTGAATGATTATTTATTTATTCCAGTGTTCTCTATCTGGCTTTTAAAATTTTTATTAAATATGTTAGCATAGAGAGTCTTTGTAATTTACCTGTTGGATTTTTTTCACAAGGTCTCTGCCTCCTTTTTGGCCCCTGATGATGCCTTAAGCCCAGGTTTGCCTCAGCTCTAGTAAACAATCAGCATGCTGCTAATCTCAAGTGGGGGAGCGCCCAAAGGGAATATCCTAGCAGTGTGGGGAGACTAACTAGAAGTTCATGACTAGGAGAACTCCTACAGCATGGTGCTGCTAAACAGCCCCTCTGACTTGGCATCTCCTTTGCACAAGTTACACAGCAGAGTTTCCAGGGCTAGGAATGGTAATCCTATATCCCCCATTGTGGCTGGGTGACCTTAGGGGTATTCCCAAAATAATGAGGAAACTAATTGCCCAACTTGACCTCACTTATTCCAGTGTAGAAACTGTGAGTCAGGGGAAATTTTCCACATGGTTAGTGCTGGGCAGACTGAGGTGAGAGGCATTGTGGATATGTAAGTTTGATTCTTTTATCATCTTCTCAGTTTTTTCACTTCTCTGTGGCCCCAAGAACAGTCTCATTCTCATATTTCAGCTCTGATATACAGCTGGTGATAGTCTTGGTACTGTATACTTGATTTGGGGCTTTTTGGGGGAGTGAGTTATGAAGCCAGCTTGTTTCTATGCCACCATTTTGGAACCCAATAAGGGAATATTATGAATAACTTTCTGTCAATAAATTTAACAACCTAGATGAAATTGACAAATTCCTTGAAAGACAAACTACCAAAGATCACTCAAAAAGAAATAGATATCCTGAATTGCCTTATATCTATTAAAGGAATTTAATTCATTCCCATAAAGAAAACTCTAGGTTGAGATGTCTTCACTATTGAATTCTACCAGGAATTGATTGACAAAATAACTTCAATTCTACAGAAACTCTTCCAGAAAATAGAAGAAGAGAGAATACTTCCTGTCTCATTTTATGAGGCAAGCATTGCCCTAATACCAAAATCAAAGACATGATAAAAAAAAGAGGAAAGCTGTAGTCCAAAATCTCATATCAATAAAAAGCAAAATACCTTAACAAAATACTAGTAAACTGAATCTAGCAATATATGAAAATGAATTATACCACGACTAGTGGAGGTTATCTAAAAATGCAAAGTTGCTTAGCATTCAAAAACAAAGTATTTAACCAGCTAAAAAGACCAAAAAAGAGAAAGAACATTATAGTTACCTAAATGGTACAGAAAAGACATTTGAGAAAATTGAACATGCATTCATGATGTTAAAAAGCAGACTCTCAGCAAACTAGGGATACAAGGAAACTTTCTCAACCCGATAAAAGGCATCTATGAAAAGCTAAGCACTAAAATCACACTTAATGGTGAAAGGTTGAATGTTTTCCCTAGTGTTAAAAAAACAGGGCAAGGATTTCCACTTTCACCATTTCTGTTGAGCATTATAATGGGGGTACTAGCCAGTGCAACCAGGCAAGCAGGCAATAAAAAGAAATAAAAAGCATACATTGGAAAGGAAAAATTAAAACTGTCTCATTCACGGATAACATCGATCATATTTATGTAGAAAATCCTAAGGGATTGGGAAAAAAAGCTACTAGAATTGACGAGAGACATAGTAACAGAATATAAAAATCTATCGCATTTCTGTATACTAAGAATGAACAACTGAGAATTCAAATTTGAAATATCATTTATAACAGCAATAATAATATAAAATACTCTGGAATAGATTTAGTAAAATGTGTGCAATTCCTCTATGTGCAATACACTAGAAACTGTAGTATATTGCTCAAATAAACTAAAGAATACCTCAATGATAGACATATTATATTCATGAATCAGAAGAGTCAATATTGTTAAAACATCAGTTTTCCACAAATCGTTCTATCAATTGCAAAAAATCTCAATCAAGATCCTATCAGGCTTTTTTTTTTTTTTTTTTTTTTTTGAGACGGAGTCTCGCTCTGCCGCCCAGGCTGGAGTGCAGTGGCCGGATCTCTGCTCACTGCAAGCTCCGCCTCCCAGGTTCACGCCATTCTCCTGCCTCAGCCTCCCGAGTAGCTGGGACTACAGGCGCCCACCACCGCGCCCGGCTAGTTTTTGTATTTTTTTTTTTTTAGTAGAGACGGGGTTTCACCATGTTAGCCAGGATGGTCTCGATCTCCTGACCTCGTGATCCACCCGTCTCGGCCTCCCAAAGTGCTGGGATTACAGGCTTGAGCCATCGTGCCCGGCCCCTATCAGGCTTTTGATAGAAATTGAAAAATTAAATCCAAATTGTATACGAAAATGCAAAGAACCTTAAAAAGCCAAAAACTTTGAAAAAAGAAGAACAAAGTTAGAGGGCTAACACTATCTGATTTCAAGACATTATAAAGCTACAATAATCAAAACACCATAGTATTGGCTTAAAAACAGACAATAGTCAAGTTGACCAGAATAGAAAGTCTAGAATTGAAACCACACATATATGGATAATTAATTTTTTGCTAAGGCACAAGAGCAATTCAATGGAAAAATGATGATCTTTTTAGTAAATGATACTGGAAAAATTGGATATTCATATGCAAAAAACTTTGATCTATAATTTGTATCATATACAAATTAACTTAAAATGAATTATACACCTAAAACTGTAAAATCTAAAACTATAGAACTTCTAGAAGGGAAGATAAAAGAAAATCTTTGTTACCTTCAGTCAGGCAAACATTTGCTAAAATCTTATGGATCACCAAAAGCATGATCCATAAAAGAATAAATTGATAAATTGAACCTCATTAAAATTTAAAACTTCTGTTCCTCAAAAGATGCACTTAAAAGAATGAATATACAAGGCATAGACTTGGAGAAAATCTTTGCGAAGCGTATGTATGATAAGGGACTTGTATCCAGAGTATACACAGAGAACTCAAAACTCCAAAACATGAAAACAATCTGATATTTGAAAACATGAAAACAATCTATTTGTGAAATAGATATTCCACTAAAGAGGAAATATGGATAGCACATAAGCACATGAAAAGATGCTAACATAATAGACATTAGGAAAATGCAAGTTAAAATCACAATTAGGTACCATTACATACTTATTGGAACGACAAATATTAAAAAGACTGACCGATACAGTTTTGATGTATGTCCCCTGCAAATCTCATGTTGAAATGTAATCCCCAATGTTGAAGGTGGGGCCTAGTGGAAGGTGTTTGGGTTATAGGGGCAAATCCTTCATTAATGGCTTAGTGTCATCCTCACAGTAATTAGTGAGTTCTTGCTCTGTGTTCACGCAAGACCTGGTTGTTTAAAAGAGTGTGGCACTTCTCCACTCTTGCTTCCTCTCTCACCATGTGACATGCCCACTCCTTTGCCTTCTGCCATGATTGAAAGCTTCCTGAGACCTTACCAGAAGCAGATGCCAGTACCATGCGTCTCATGTAGCCTGTAGAACTGTGAGCCAAAACAAACCTCTTTTCTTCATAAATTACCCAGCCTCAGGTATTCCTTTTTAGTGACCCAAAATGGACTAACATAGAAAACTGATACCAAGGAGTGGGGTATTACTATAAATATACCTGAAGATGTGGAAGCAGCAGAGAGGCTGGAATAATTTAGAGGGCTCAGAAGAAGACAGGAAGATGAGGAAAATTTTGGAACTTCTTAGAGACTTGTAAGTGGTTATGACCAAAATGCTGATAGTGACATGGACAGTGAAGGCCAGGCTGATGGCTTCTCAGATGGAAATGAAGGAATTTATTGGGAACTGGAGTAAAGGTCACACTCGTTATGCCCTAGCAAAGAGTGTGGCTGCCTTGTGTCCATGTCCTAGGGTTTTGTAGGAGGTTGAACTTAAGAGTGATGACTTAAGTTATCTTGCAGAACAAATTTCTAAGTAGCAAGCCATTTAAGAAAAAAGTGGCTGCTTCTAGCAGCCTAAAATCAGATATAGGAGCAAAGAAATGACCTAAGGTTGGAGTGTATAATTAAATGGGAAGCAGAACCTAAAAGTTTGGAAAATTTGCAGCCTGACTATGTGATAGAGAAAGAAAAGATGTTTTCAGGAAAGGAATTCAAGCAGCCTGAGGAGCAACCACTGGCTGGAGAGATTTGCATGGCTAAAGGGAGCCAGTGCTAAAGGTCAAAACAATGAGAAAAGAGCCTTGAAAGCATTTCAGAAATCTCCAAGGCAGCTCTCCCATCACAGGCCCAGAGGCCTAGGAGGAAAGAATGGTTTTAGGGGTTAGGTCTGGGGCCCTGCTCCCCACATTCTGGGAACTCCAACTCTAGCCATATCTCAAAGAGCCCCAGATACAGCTTGGGCTGGCACTTTGGAGAGTGCAAGTCACCATGAACCTTGGCAACTTTCACATGGTGTTAAATCTGCAGAAGCACAGAATGCAGGAGTGAAGAAGGCTTGCCAGCTTCCCCCTAGATTTCAGAGGATGTAATGGAAAGCCTGGGTGCTCAGGCAGAAGCCTGCTGCAGGGGTGGAGCCCCCCCTCCCAGAGACACTCTACCAGGGCAATGTGGAGGGGAAATGTGGGGTTGGAGCACCCCCTCTCACAGTCCCCACCAGGGCACTGCCTAGTAGAGCTAGGTAGGGAAGGGACCTGTCATCTCCAGACCCAGAAGGGTAGAGCCACTGCTGGCTTGCACCCTGAGCCTGGAGAAGCCTAAGGCACTCAACTTCAACCTGTGAGAGCAGCCATAAGGGCTGCACCTGGCCAGCTCACCCCTGAAGCCTTGAACTCCTGGGCTTAAGGGATACTCCTAGCTCAGCCTCCTGAGTAGCTGGGATTACAGGCATGTGCCAGGCAAGTGGCAGAGCTGCCCAAGGCCTTAGGGGTTGGAACAGTTTGGAGGGCTCAGAAGAAGACAGGAAAATGTGGGAAGGTTTGGAACTTCCTAGAGACTTGTTGAATGGCTTTGACCAAAATGCTGATAATGATATGGACAATGAAATCCAGGCTGAGGTGATCTCAGATGGAGGTGAGGAACTTGTTGGGAACTGGAGCAAAGGTGACCCTTGTTATGTTTTAGCAAAGAGACTGGTGGTATTCTGCCCCTGCCCTAGAAATTTGTAGAACTTTGAACTTCAAAGAGATGATTTAGATTATCTGGCAGAAGAAATTTCTAAGCAGCACAGCATTCAAGAGGTGACTTGGGTGCTGTTAAAGACTTTCAGTTTTATAAGAGAAGCAGAGCATAGAAGTTCAGAAAATTTGCAGCCTGACAATGCAATAGAAAAGAAAATCTCATTTTCTGAGGAGAAATTCAAGTTGGCTGCAGAAATTTGCATAAGTAATGAGGAGCCGAATGTTAATCCCCAAGACAATGTGGAAAATGTCTCCAGGGCATGTCAGAGGTCTTCACGGCAGCCTGTTCCATCACAGGCCCAGAGGCCTAGGAGGAAAAAGTGATTTCATGATCCAGGCCCAGGGTCTCCGTGCTGTGTGCAGCCTAGGGATGTGGTGCCCTGCATCCCAGCCACTCCAGCCATGGCTGAAAGGGGCCAATGTAGAGCTTGGGCTGTGGCTTAAAAGGGTGCAAGCCCTAAGCCTTGACAGCTTCCACATGGTGTTGAGCCTGAGAGTGCACAGAAATCCAGAACTGGGGTTTGGGAACCTCTGCCTAGATTTCAAAAGTTGTATGGAAATGCCTGGATGCCCAGGCAAAAGTTTGCTGCAGGGCGGGACTCTCATGGAGAACCTCTGCTAGGGCAGTGCAGAAGGGAAATGTGGGGTTGAAATCCCCACACAGAGTCCCTACTTGGGCACTGCATAGTGGAGCTGTGAGAAGAGGGCCACTGTCCTCTAGACCCTAGCATGGTAGATTTACCGACAGCTTGCACTGTGCACTTGGAAAAGCCACAGACACTCAATGCCAGCTCATGTAGGCAGCTGGGAGGGAGGCTGTACTCTGCAAAGTCACTGGGACGGAGCTGCCCAAGACCATGGGAATCCACCTCTTGCATCGGTGTCATCTGGATATGAGACACGGAGTCAAAGGAGATCACTTTGGAGCTTTAAAATTTGACTGCTGGATTTCAAACTTGCATGGGGCCTTTGTCCCTTTGGTCAATTTTCCCATTTGGAATGGCTGTATTTACCCAATGCCTGTACTCCTATTGTCTCTAGGAAGTAACTAACTTGCTTTTGATTTTACAGGCTCATAGGCAGAAGGGACATGCCTTACCTTGTCTCAGATGAGACTTTGGACTGTGGAATTTTGAGTTAATGCTGAAATGAATTAAAGTTTTGGGGGACTATTAGGAAAGCATGATTGGTTTTCAAATGTGAGGACATGGGATTTGGAAGGGGCTGGGGCAGAATGATATGGTTTGGCTGTGTCCTCATCCAAATATCATCTTGAATTCCCATGTGTTGTGGGAGGGACCCAGTGGGAGGTGATTGATCATGGGGGCAGGTCTTTCCCATGCTGTTCTCATGACAGTGGGTGGGTCTCACAAGATCTGATGGTTCTATAAGGGGAATGCACAATCTCTCCCTCTTTGCCTGCTGCCATCTATGTAAGATGTGACTTGGTCTTCCTTGATTTCTGCCGTGATTGTGAGGCTCCCCCAGCCACATGGAACTGTAAGTCAATTAAACCTCTTTCTTTTGTAAGTTGCCCAGTCTCAGGTATGTCTTTATCAGCAGTGTGAAAATGGTCTAATACAGCTGGAAACAGACCTCTCTGGGGAGCTCTTTAAATATTGAAGCATGGATCCCATCCCAGGGTGTTCTGGGGGCAGACTTGGATATTGGGTATTTTCTGTGTTGATTTGCTTGTATTTAACTTTTATTTTAAGTTCAGGGGCACATGTGCAAGTTTGTTACAGGTAAACTTGTGTCATTAGGGTTTGTGATACAGATTTCATCACCCAGGTATTAAGCCTAGTACTCATTAATTATCTTCCTGATTCTCTCCCTCCTCCCACCCTTCACCCTCCAATAGGCCCCAGTGTATGTTATTTTCATCTATGTGTCCGTGTGTTCTCGTCATTTAGCACCCACTTGTAAGTGAGAACATGTGGTATTTGGTTTTCTCTTCCTGCATTAGTTTGCTGAAGATAATGGCCTCCAGCTCCATCTATGCTCCTGAAAAGGACATGGTCCCATTCTATTTTATGACTGCATAGTATTCCATGGTGTATGTGTACCCCATTTTCTTTATGCAGTCTACCATCGATAGACATTTAGGTTGATTCCATGTCTTTTCTAGTGTGAATAGTGCAGCAATGAACATGTGTGTCTATGTGTCTTTATGATTTCTTTTCCTTTGGATATAAACCCAGTAATGCTGGGTCAAATGGTATTTCTGTTTTCAGGTCTTTGACAAATTGCCACATTGTTTTCCACAATGGTTGAACTAATTTACATTCCCACCAACAGCGTAGAGACATTCCTCTATCTCCATAACCTCACCAGCATCTGTTATTTTTTGACTTTTTAATAACAGCCATTCTGACTAGTATGAGACAGTATCTCATTATGGTTTTGATTTGAATTCTCTAGTGATCAGTGAGGTTGAGCTTTTGATGATCCCAACATCCAGATGAAAATGCAACAAATTGATACCTTGATTTCAGCCTTGTGAGGCTACCTTCCAAGGTATTTAAAATTCCTAGGTATTTTATTCTTTACATATGCTTTTTGGCCGCATACATGTCTTCTTTTGAAAAGTGTCTGCTCATGTCCTCTACCCACTATTTAACGGGGTTTTTTGTTTGTTTTCTTGTAAATGTAAGTTCTTTATAGATGCTGGATATTAGACCTTTGTCAGATGCATAGTTTGCAAATATCTTCTCCCATTCTGTAGGTTGTCTGTTTACTGTGTTGATAGTTTCTTTTGTTGTGGAGAAGCTGCTTAGTTTAGTTAGATCCCATTTGTCAGTTTTTGCTTTTATTGAAATTGCTTTTGGCATCTTCGTCATGAGAGCTTTGCCCATTTCTATGTCCAGAATGGTATTGCCTATGTTGTCTTTCAGGGTTTTTATAGTTTGGGTTTTACATTTAAGTCTTTAATCCATCTTGAATGATTTTATATATGGTGCAAGGAAGGGGGTCCAGTTTCAATCTTCTGTATATGGCTAGCCAGTTATCCCAGCACTATTTATTGAATATGGAATCTTTTCCCCATTGCTTGTTTTGTCAGCTTTGTCAAAGATCAGATAGTGACTGATCAAGTGTGGTCTTGTTTCTGACTCTCTATTCTGTTTCACTGGTCTGTGTATCATTTTTATACCAGTACTATGCTATTTTGGTTATCGTAGCTCCATAGTTTAGTTTGAAGTCAGGTAGTGTGATGCCTCCAGCTTTGTTCTTTTGGCTTACAATTGCCTTGGCTATTTGGGTTCTTTTTGGTTCCACATGAATTTTAAAATAGTTTTTTTCTAGTTCCATGAAGAATGTCATTGATAATTTAATAGGAATAGCATTGAATATATAAATGGCTTTGGGCAGTATCGCCATTTTAACAATATTGATTCATCCTATTCATGAGCATCAAATATTTTTCCATTTGTTTGTGTCATCTCTGATTTCTTTGAGGAGTGTTTTGTAGTTCTGCTTGTAAAGGTCTCTCACCTCTCCAGTTAGCTGTATTCTAGGTATCTTATTCTTTTTGTGGCAATTGTAAGTGGAAGTACATTCCTGATTTGGCTCTCTGCTAGTAATTTTTGTACATTGATTTTGTATCCTGAGACTTTGCTGAAGTTGTTTATCAGTTTAAAAAGCTTTTGGGCCAAGACTATGGGGATCATGTTTTCTGCAAATAGGGATACTTTGACTTCCTCTCTTCCAATTTGGATGCTCTTTATTTCTGTTTCTTGCTTAATTGCTCTGGCCAGGACTTTCAATACTATGTTGAATAGAAGTGGTGAGAGAGGGCATCCTTGCCTTGTGCCAGTTTTCAAGGGAACCCTTCCAAGTTTTGCCCATTCAGTATGATGTTGGCTATGGGTTTGTCATAGATGGCTCTTATCATTCTGAGGTATGTTCCTTCAATACCTAGTTTATTGGGAGTTTTTAACATGAAGGAGTGTTGAATTTTATCAAAAGCCTTTTCTCCATCTATTGAGATAATCATGTGGTTTTTGTCTTTAGTTCTGTTTATGTGATAAATCACATTAATTGATTTGTGTGTGTTGAACCAATCTTGCTTCCCAGGGAGAGAGGCTGTTTGACCATAGTGGATAAGGTTTTGATATGCCAGTGTTTTGTTTAGAATTTTGCAGTGATGTTCATCAAGGATATTGGCCTGAAGTTTTCTTTTTCTGTTGTGTCTCTGCCAAGCTTTGGTATCAGGATGATGCTGACCTTATAATATGGGTTATGGAAGAGTCCTTCCTCCTTAATTATTTTTTGGATAGTTTTAGCAGGAATAGTACCAGCTCTTTGTACATCTGGTAGAATCAACTGTGAATCTGACTAGTCCTGGGCTTTTTTTGGTTGGTAGGCTATTTATTACTGATTCAATTTTGGAGCTCTTTATTGGTTTGTTCAGGGATTCAATTTCTTCCTGGATTAGTTTTGGGAGGGTGTATATGTCTGGGAATTTATCCATTTCTTCTGGATTTTGTGGTTTATGTGCATAGAGGTGCTCATAGTATTCTCTGATGGTTATTTGTATTTCTGTGGGGACTATGGTAACATCCCCTTTGTCATTTTTGATTATATTTATTTGGATCTTCCTTCCTTTCTTCTTTATTAGTATAGCTAGTAGTCTGTCCATTTTATGATTGTTTTTTCAAAAAGCGAATTCTTGTATTTGTTAATTTTTTAAATGATTTTTTTGTGTCTCAGTCTCCTTCAGTTCAGCTCTGATTTTGGTCATTTCTTGTCTCCTGCTGGCTTTGAGGTTGGTTTTCTCTTGGTTCTCTAGTTCTTCTAGTTGTGATGTTGGGTTGTTAATTTGAAATCTTTCTAACTTTTTGATGTGGGTATTTAGTGCTATAAATTTCCATCTTAATACTGCCTTAAGTGTGTCCCAGGGATTCCGGTATGTTGTATCTTTGCTCTCAGTAGTTTCAAAGAATTTGATTTCTGCCTTAATTTCATTATTTACCCAAAAGTCATTCAAGAGCAGGTTATTCAATTTCCACATAATTGTGTGGTTTTCAGCGAATTTGTTAGTCTTGATAGCTCATTTGATTGTGCTGTGGTGTGAGACATTGGTTGTTATGATTTCAGTCTTTCTGCATTTGTTGGGGAGTGTTTTATTTCCAAGTATGTGATTATTTTAGAGTATATGCAATGTGGTGATGGGAAGAATGTATATTCTGTTGTTTTTGGGTGGAGAGTTCCATAGATATCTGTCAGGTTCATTTGATCCAGTGCTGAGTTCAGGTCCTGAATATCTTTGCTAATTTTCTACCCCGATGATCTGTTAGTGGGGTGTTGAACTCTCCCACTATTATTGTGTATTGTGTGGAAGTCTAAGTCTCTTTGAAGGTCTCTAAGAACTTGCTTTATGAATCTGGTTGCTCCTGTGTTGGGTGCATATATGTTTAGGATAGTTAGGTCTGCTTGTTGAATTGAACCCTTTACCATTCTTTGTCTTTTTAAATGTTTGTTTAAAGTTTATTTTGTCTGCTATTAGGATTGTAATCCCTCACTTTTTTCTGTTTTCCATTTGCTTGGTAGATTTTTCTCCATCCCTTTATTTTGAGCCTATGGCTGTCATTACATGTGAGATGGATCTCTTGAAGACAGCATACCAATGTGTCTTGGTTCTTTATCCAGCTTACCACTCTGTGCCTTTTAACTGGGGCATTTAACCTATTTACATTCAAAATCAATATTGATATATGTGGATTTGATCCTGTCTTCATTATGTCAGCTGGTTATTATGAAGACTTGTTTATGTGGTTGCTTTATAGTGTCACTGGTCTGGGTACTTAAGTGTATTTTTGTAGTGATTGGTAACAATCTTTCCTTTCCATATTTAGTGCTTCCCTCCAGAGCTCTTGTAAGTTCTGGTGGTAATGAATTCTTAGAGCATTTGCTTGTCTGAAAAGGATCTTATTTTTCCTTTGTTTATGAAGCTTAGTTTGGCCAGATACGAAATTCTGGGTTGGGATTTCTTCTCTTTAAGAATGTTGTGGGATTACAGGCATGAGTTAACTAACATTGGACCTCTCAGCAGAAACCCTACAAGCCAGAAAAGACTGGGGGTCAATATTCAGCATTTTTTTCTTGAGATGCAGTCTCGCTCTGTCATGTGGGATTACAGGCACAAGTTAAAGACTTGTACACTGAAGTCCAGGCGTGGTGGCTCACGCCTGTAATCCTAGCACTTTGGGAGGCCGAGGCAGGTGGATCATGAGGTCAAAAGATCAAGACCATCCTGGCCAACATGGTGAAACCCCATCTCTACTAAAAATACAAAAATTAGCTGGGTGTGGTGGCGTGTGCCTGTAGTCCAAGCTACTCAGGAGGCTGAGACAGGAGAATCGATTGAACCTGGGAAGTGGAGGTTGCAGTGAACCAAGATTGCACCACTACACTCCAGCCTGGTGACAGAGCAAGACTGCATCTCAAGAAAAAAAATGCTGAATATTGACCCCCAGTCTTTTCTGGCTTGTAGGGTTTCTGCTGAGAGGTCCAATGTTAGTGTGATGGGCTTCCCTTTGTAGGTGACCTAACCTTTCTCTCTAGCTGCCTTTCACGTTTTTTGCTTTCATTTCAACCTTGGAGAATCTGATGATTATGTGTCTTGGGGATGATCTTCTTGTGAAGTGTCTTACTGGGGTTCTCTGCATTTCCTGAATTTGAATGTTGGCCTCCTAGCTAGGTTGGGGAAGTTCTCATGGATGATATCCTGAAATATGTTTTCCAAGTTGCTTACACTCCCTCCATCTCTTTCAGGGACACCAATGAGTCATAGATTTGGTCTCTTTACATAGTCTTATATTTTTTAGAGATTTTGTTTATTATTTTTCATTCTTTTTTCTCTATGCTTGTCTGACTGTCTTATCTTCAAGCTCTGAGATTCTTTCCTTCATTTGGTCTATTCTGCTGTTAATACTTCTGATTGCATTATGAAATTCTTGTAGTGTATTTTTAAGCTCTATCAGGTCAGTTATGTTCTTTTCTATACTAGCTATTTTGTCTTTCAGCTCCTATATAGTTTTATTCTGATTTTTAGCTTTCTTGAATTGGGTTTCAATATACTCCTACATCTCAATGGTCTTCATTCCCCTCCGTGTTCTGAATTCTATTTCTGTCATTTCAGTCATCTCAGCCCAGTTCAGAACCCCTGCTGGAGAGATGCGGCAGTTGTTTGGAGGAAAGAAGGCACTCTAGCTTTTTGAGTTGTCAGGGTTTTGCACTGGTTCTTTCTCATCTGCGTGGGCTTATGTTCCTTCAATCTTTAAAGTTGCTGCCCTTGGATGTTTTTATTTTCTTTTATCTTATTTGATGACCTTGGGGGTTTGATTGTGGTATAAGATGGATTTGGCCAACTGGCTTTGTTTCTGGAAGATTTTAGGGGGCCAGTGCTCAGCTCCCAACTCCTGGTCTGTGTGTTTTAACTCTGGGGGACTTGTATTGGGCCCTAACTTTGTTCTCTGGCTCTTGAGGTTAAGAATCCACTGCTCTGGGTTGGGGCTGAGGTGCTCTCAGGCCACTGGTCACTACATTCCAATGGGTGATATCAAAGTGTTTTGTAGTGTGGTGACAGCAAAATCTGTCCTTGTTTGTACATGCCAGCAGCAGTAGCAGAGCAGCAGGGTGGATGTTCATCAGTTGTGGTAGGGTGCTAGCAGGTGCTGGGGTGCCTGGCACCATGTGCACATTTGCCACAGTGGCAGAGGCAATGCGGTTGGCAGGGAAGGGGGTCCCTGCTGGCTGGTGACCATCACACTGGTGGTTGTGTTGACATGGGCAGCAGGGCACTGGCAGATGCAGGTCTGTGTACATTCCTTTTGCCAGCAGGCAGGGGTGGCTGCTTAGCATGGAGGAAGATCCACTGTTCTCTGTGTCTGGTTTCACTCCCATGCCAGTGTTGATGCAAGGGTGGGGCACTGGTGGCTGGTTCTGTGCCCACCAAGGCTCTGACTGCAATTGCAGTTGGCAGGGGGAGCGGGGGAAGACTGCACTCCTGGTGCAGCAGTGACTGGGCAGGGTGCACGCACACAGGCATGCAGGCAGGGCAAGGAAAGTAAATACTACCCATACACACATACATCAGCAAACCAATGTGAGGGGTTGCCGTGGGCCTGGGGGAAACTGCAGTGTGAGGAAGGGGCTTGTGTGCTGGTGCGTGGATGTGGGGGCCACCCTGCTGGAGCTTTCCACCAGCACGGCACTGTCCACCAGCACAGAAGCTATAAGGTAGACCCCCAAGGCACCTGAGGATGCCCTGGAAGCAGGCGCAGCCAGGCTGGGGCCCCAGGAGAAGCCAGCAGACTGAGGGGTGCTCAGGGCTAACCAGGCTTATCTGATGAGCAAGACTGCCCTGCAGAGTTCAGCCCCAACAGTTTCCCTTGGGCTAAAGTATCCTACTGGAGCAGTCAAGCCTAGGGGCATGGCCATCCATGGCTGTGCTCCACTACAGGGGCTCCCACATGAAATGCCCTGGGCTCCATATCAGCTGGCCTGCTATCCCTATCACTTCTCTAAGCTGCTCTCCCTGCCAACTCGAGTGTCTGTGGTGGTCAAGGGGTCTCCTCCTGCTGGGATTCCAGAGGCTTGTGGTGAGAGCAGGTTGCTCCTTGTCAGTTCAACTCACCCATTCCCCTGGAGTCACTGGGGGTCAGGAACAAGTCCTGGTGTGTGGTAGCCTCGTGCAGTGTTCCCAGCTTCCTCATGCTTCAGCCCAGCTTTGGTATCTTCCCTCTGTCCATTTTGGGTGCCTTCCCTCTGAAGATCTGTTAGTGTGCCAGGCTCTCGGTCCCTCAGTGGCAGCTGCTCCACTTGGCTGCGTCTAGTCAGCCATTTTGCCCTCTCTGTTATGATACTGGGAATTTAAAAAGCTCCCTTCATAATTCTAATGTGCAGCCACAGTTGAGAACTGTTAACATGGATCATCTATAAAGACACCTATTCTTAGAAAGAATCTGCCATTTCTGAGCACTTACCATGTGCCAGGCATTCTGCTGGGTATTTGACTTGTCTATCTCATCAAACCCTCCTAATAACCCTATGACATGGGTACTATGGAGGCTGAGGTGGAGGGTGGTTAGTGACCTGCCCCAAGTCACACCAGCAGTAAGAGGAAGAGCTGGGATGTGAAACCAGCTGCCTGACTCCAACAGCTTTCTACTCCCTGGCACCGCCATGTCTTCTGACACTGCAAATCAGAGGCTGGGTTGACTTACACTGGGTCCTGTGGAGGCTGGGCAGGCCCCTGGCCAGGAGGTCCTGGACCGGAGCTGGGCTCGGCTCCTGACTTTCCAGGGGCCCCACTGAAGGGCTGTGGGCTGTGGAGGCCCTTCTCACCTGTTCCTCAGCTCGGAGCCTTCCTGACCCTTCTGCTCCCATCCCTGCTCTTGCTTGAAGCTGCTGAGAAAGCACTGCTGGCCTCTTGGAAAGCCCTCCTCACTCCATGAAGATGAGGAGTTGCTCCACTGCTCCAGGGATGGCACAGCTGGAGCTACTTGGTAGGGGCAGACTGGCAAGGGGGGATGGTTTCCCAGGGTCCTCCACCCCCGTCACCTGGACATGACAGGAGATGGGGATGCTTTCAGAGGTGATCATAGAGCTAGCAGGATCCTTAGAGACTCTGTCCAATGCTTTTATTATGGGGGTGGAGGAGCCACACCCAGAGAAGCCAAGGAACTATCCCAAGGCCATTCAGAGACCTAAAGGTATGGGGGTAGCCAAGTTCCCCAGTCACCTGCCCATTCCTGCTAGGACACAGCCTAAGAGACTCCAGCTGCGCCTAGCGCCCCTGCCGGTGAAAGTTCAGCCAGGAGGGGTGAGGTGACCTGCCCAGGGTCCCTGAGCAGGCTGGAGCAGCGGGGCTGGGAGCTCTGCGATGGGGGCAGCTGCTCCAGAAAGGCTGAAGGGCTGCTCCATCGTGGTTCACCCTCCTTTTCAGGGGCCTTGATTGAGGCATGTGGTTCCCTTGGAAACAGACTGGCTTGTCTCCTGGGGTCAGCAGCACTTAATCTGCAGTTACTGCAATTTTGATTCTAGTGGGGGAGGGGACCCTAAACTCCCCCTTTACATTCCTCCACCACCCCCTACACCCACTGCTTCATGAAAGCACAGATTTTCCCTCCTCGTTCTCACACTCAGTTTCCCTGGGTGCGTACATGTGTGCTCACATGCACACATGTGTATACACACACACATGAGTCTCCCAAGATCAGAGAGCTTTTAATGACTGTTTTCTTAACCCCAACTGAAATGGAACAATCATGTCCTTACCGATTATTCTCCCTTTGTGGCCCGAGGTTTCCCAAGAACCAGAAACGGAGCACCCTTTTCTTTCAAATGCTATCTCCATAGCATTACAATCAGATTAGGAGTGGGATGGAGAAAACAAGCCAGATAATACATTTTCCTTGCCCTTCCACCTCCTGAAAGGCTTAAACGTGTACAAGGACAGTTAAGAGTGTGTTGAGGCATTACTTTGGACACAATGATGGTTTAAATAATCTGTATTATAATTCGTCAGCATACACATCGCTCCTGGTGGGATTTACACCCTTTGAGGTCTGGCTTCCTGTCTGATCCCCTGCTGTGGCTCCCAATGGGATTGTGCTGAATAAAGATCCCTTGGACTTCAGGAAGACCGAGATGAACATGTTCAGAGCAAAGACGGATGTGGCCCCTCATCCTGTGCTCTGATTCTGACCTAGGAACACAGCTGCTATCAAGGAAGACAAGGAGAGGTTCTAAAATGTAGACTATGGTTTGAAACCTTAGCCTTTATAAAACTATGACAGTAAGAAAAACCTGACATGGCTGACTCCATCTTGCTTCTAGCCTCACAGGTTGGCTGTCTTTGCTCATTCCTGGGTGTGGGCCAAGCTAACTTTGGGAGAAGTTTAGTTTATAGTTTAAATAATAGTCCTTCCCTAATACTAAACTGTTCTTGTAAAACTAATGAAAGGCCAACAGGTTAGGAAAATGAGAGGCACTGGGATTCTAAATAACTACCAGCCATTATTCCAGAGGTCATAAGATTTGCAATTTCCCAGTTACTCCTGCAGGTAACATCACTATTGTGGAACCAAGATTGGCCTTTTGAGATGTCTTTTCAGGTTTTTATGTTTCCAACAACCAGATGACCCCACTCAGCAACCAGTCCTGTGGCCCCCATCCAGGAAGTGACTCAGCACAAGAGGACAGCTTTGATTCCCTATGATTTTATCTCCAACCTAACAAATAAACATGCCCCTACCCTAGCCCCTGCCCTCCAAGCTATCTTTGAAAAACCCCTAACCTCTGAGCCTTCAGGGAGATTGATTTCAGTAATAACGCCGTCTTCTGCATGGTGTGATCGGCCTCATGTCTATTAAACTCTCTTTCCCGCAATGCCATGGTCTCAGTGAGTTGATTTTGTCTGTGCAGCAGGCAGGAAGAACCTGTTGGGTGGTTCCAGGTTTACTAAGGACCCAAGCAGAGGCTGGAAAGAGAGACACAATCAACACCAAGAGGCAAAAAGGCCAAAATGGATGTGTAGTTTGCAGGCTGACACCCAGAATGAGGATAAATTATGGAGAAAAAGCTAACTAAAAAAATAACAAAATAACAGCCACAAAGGGACTTTTAACCACATGCAGACTGGAAGGTCTTGATGGTGCAGAGTGAAACCGGGACAGGGAGAGCACAACCTCGAATCCTGTCTTGCATCCTTCTTTAACAAAGAGAACAGACGGAACCTGCAGGGCATTTGGTAAGCACCCGAATGGCGGGGAGGACAAGACACAAGGCAGCAACTTTTTTAAAATGATGAAACAAATGCATGCATTTGGTTAAAGAAATCAGAGGCATATGCAAAGATATTTTTAAAGAATCAAAATTTCCTCCCCCCAACCCCAGTCCTATTCTTCAGAGGTATTTGCATTTCTTACATATCTTTCAAGATATATATTTTTATAAATCCATAGCATGCACACACACACACACACACACACACACACACACACAAATAGAGCCATACTGCCAGGCTGTTTTGTAGCTTTTTTCCAACAAACGTGTCGGAGTTCTTTTTATATAAGCACAGGTAAGTCGATTTCATTCTTTCTAGTGGCTAATGCTAGTTCAGTTAACAGGTAAGCCAGTGTGACCAGCCACCTAGTGACTAATCTTTAATTCATTTCTAATGCTTTCTCAATCTTGCAATGAATATCCTAGCACATATATATTTGTGTTATGTGATCAGATCCCTAAAGGCAAAGGCATTTAAATTTTTGATAAATATTATTAAACTATGCTTCGAATATATTATAGCAATTTACATGTTCAACAACCATACAGCCAAGTGCCCATGTCTCCATATCCTTGACAGCATTAAGTTTTATCAAATTTTAATTTTTGCTAATCTGATGATCTACAGATTGAATTTCATTATTGATTTGCATTAATCATGAAAGATTGAGCATATTTTCATATGTTTATTGGCATTTTGTATTTCTATTCATATCCTTTATCCATTTTTCATGGGTTATATATCTTTTTTTTTTTTTTTTTTTTTTTTTAGATGGAATCTTGCTATGTCACCCAGGCTGGAGTGCAGTGGCGGGATCTCAGCTCACTGCAACCTCCGCCTCCCAGGTTCAAGCAATTCTCCTGCTTCAGCCTCTCGAGTAGCTGGGATTACAGGCATGCACCACCATGCCTGGATAATTTTTGTGTGTTTTAGTAGAAATGGGGTTTCACCACATTGGCCAGGCTTGTCTCCAGCTCCTGGCCTCAGGTGATCTGCATACCTCAGCCTCCCAAAGTGCTGGGATTACAGCTGTGAGCCACCGCACCTGGACAATTTTTAAGATCTATTTGTATGATAGAAAAATTAATCACTTGTCATATTTGAGGCAAACATTTTTATAACTATGTTTTATTTTGGAAAGGCATTTTTTCCATCGATGTGTTTAAAGTTGTTTGTGGAGCCAAACACAATGTTTTTCTTTTTTTCTTTTTGTTTGCCAGACAGCTAGCTGCTTTAAACAAGTTTGCTTCTTAGTATGAATAAGCTATCTTTGAAGCTTTGGGAAGAACTAGCAGACATGTTTGCAGAACCTGAAACAACAATGCTTGAAAAAACATGGAAAACAAAAGGGGCAAAAGGAGGTCAAGAAATGTCCCAGTTTTCTAAAAAAGAGAAAGATTCCAGAAATGTCAGGCAAATTAATTTTATGCTAGTTCTGAGTAAAACTGTAGAACTGATCACTAAGCTGATGGTTCAGTAACAACAACCAAAGGGCATGTGGGCACCAGGAGGACGTCATGCCAAACCCAGTCAGTCCCCATTTTTGTTAAGGTCACTGGACACATAAATCAGAAGATTGCTATAGATCCAGAATTTCTGGGTTTCAGCAGAATGTTTGATAAAGTATTTCAAGATTTTCCTGTGGACAAGGATGTCAGCCAGATCCACAGCTGGTTGAACAACCATGTCCAAAGGGACCTCATGAATGAATCAATATCAAATTGGAGGGTTCTCTAGAGATGACAGGGCTGTCTATGAACCTGACCAGGTCTTGTTTAATGTTTTATCAGTGGCTTGAATAAAGGCACAGAAGGCCACTTACCAGATTTACAGAGGACACAAGGTTGGGAGTTAAAAAGCTCATACAGTGGCATGCTGGAATGAAGATGTAAAAAAATATTGAAACAGGGTTAAGAAGGGTAAATGTAAAATCCTGCACTTTTCTGGGGGAAAGAATGTGAATAAGCAGAGCTTGAGAGCAATAACGAGTTAAAAGCAGTAATTTATGCAGAAAAATACATGCCAATTTGAGATGTGCTTGGTTGCTGAGGAAAAGTCTTAGATCCCAAGAGGGATTGGTTCCACTCGACTCCGTCCTGCTCTCATCATGAGGAAAAGCCCAACGTTCACCTGGAGAGGACTCCAGGGGATGTGACACTGATACTAGCCATGGCAGGGCTGGCCTGAGAACAGAGATCAGACAGGTGCCTCTGGCTGCAGCCGACTAGATGAGACTCAGCTGATATAATTACCAAAGGGAAGCTGAGGCTCACAGAAAAGAACTTTCTAAGCGGCAGGCTGCCTGAGAGTTACGAGGTCCACACGCAGGCTGGGAGTTGCCTGGCCAGCTTCTGGCCTTGGTACAAGGCTGAAACAGACCACTCTCCTGTCGATTTGGATTCCATGATTCTGAGATTCATGTTCAAAGTCCCTTAGATCTCCCAAGGACTCCAGGAAGAGCAGGTGCCTGCTCAGATGAGCCCACAGATGGCTCCTGCCCTGCCTACCTCTGGATGCCTGCAATGTGGGCAGCTGCCAGTCATGCCCTGGGCCTGCCTTGTCCCTTCTGGTGCCCCTCTCTGGGCTGGACTTGGACTGGTAGAGTGCCTGGAGGTATTCGAGTATATCTGCCTTCATGGTACAGTCTGAGAAATGGAGGCCCAGGGTGGGGGGCAGGGGGATGGTGACAAACCCAAGGTCACACAGCAAGTGGGTGGCAAAATGTTCTTAGTTCCAGCACAGAGCCACCTCTTCCCACCTCCATGCAGCCTCTCCTCTCCCTCCCGCTAAGGTGGGGCCAGCCCTGAAGGGTAGGGCAGCATGGGAGGAATGACCCGGTACCACCAGCCAGATTCCCTCCTAGCCCCTGGGCAGGGAGAAGCATGAGGGTTTGCCAAGCTCTGGAGATTTGAAAGCCACCCCTCACCCAAGCACTCGGGACACATATAAAAGCCCTTCCCCTCCAGTGGGCTCCATTATCTCCTTCAGTCTCCATCAGGCCCCCAAGTCTCCCTGAATGAATATACAAATGCAGCTTCAAGACAAGCATTTACCAGTCCCAGGGTCAGCTGCTACCCTTGAACCCTCCTGTGTAAAATCCTGGACCCCTCCTCGCCCTATACGCATTGTGCTTCTCAGAAACATTCTTTCCTCCTTGCCTGCTTTGGGAGTCCTAAAGACATTTGGGGGCCTGGTACTGGCCCAGTCACAGAGAAGACCCCAGCACCTGTCTTCTGAGCTCTGAGACTAGGCAGACCTTGGGGGACTGGCTGGAAGGGCAGCTGACTTCTGAAGGAAACTTACGTCTGTCCCTACAGGCACCCCTTTCTGTGGCTGGAGGCCATTCACATCAGGTGACACCCCCAGGCCACAGGCCCCCAGGGTGCTCTGCAACCTTCAGAAATTGTGACAGCAGCCCCCACACCACACACCCACGCCTGCCCACAACGCCCCTCAGGCCCCGGAGCAGCTGCTGCTCTGTCCCCATCCCAGCCTTGGGCATAGTTTGAGGGTGTGGGCAGCCGTGAAGGCTCTGTCTGCCCAGCCAGCTCTGGCCCTGCACTGAACAGGCTGCAGCACACACCCCCTCCAGCCACTTCCTGCCTCACAGTCACTTCCTGCCACACACTCAGCAGCCCAGCATCCTTTAAGCTCAGGGCAGCCCACCATTTCCACCCTCTGTGGCACCTGCTTCCTGCTTCCTTCCCTCCCTTCCATCCTCCCCTCTTCTCCCCTGTCCGGACAGCCCCAAGTCCATGCACAGCTCTGAAGTCACTTCCCAGCGCCCCTGGCTCCACCTGTCTGCTGGGAAGTGTGGTAGGGGGATTGAAGATCATTTTCCAGGTTCCTCTCCTCAGGCTTTTCAGAACCTTGGTTACCTCCATACAAAATGAAGAGGATCTCTCCGATTCCTTCTACGTGCAGCATCGAGTATCCTAGTATTTCATAAACGTCTGCAGTTCCAAAATCCAGAGAGCGAACGGCTCACATGTGTCAAGTGCCTGTGATGTGTCAGGCTCCGTGTGCCATAGGCTGCATCTTGTTTATGCCTCCTGAAATGCTGGGTGGGGGAATGTGAGCAGACCTGCTTCACCCATGGGGAAACTGAGGAAGCACTGAGCGGTGACATAACTTGCCCAAGATGGATGAGCTGGTGGCTGGAGAACCGAGGCTGAAGCCAGGTATGGTGTGGCTCCAAGACCACACATGGCACTTCCACGTCACAGCTAGGCTCAGGGTGGATCCCAGGAGATTCCCGAGCTCTGGGCTTCCACCTTGTGTTGATCAGGATTGGAGCCTAGAAGAGCAAAGGCAACTCTTCCCCCTGTTAGCCCCAAGCTCAAGGGCTGAGGACTTCTCCCCATTGTCAGCCAGGGGAGTCTCCAAGGGACCCCCCACAAGGCTATAATATTGCCACCCAAATTTTTTCTAAGGACACTAAGAGATGGCCTTCCCACCTAATAGGAGGGGTTTGGGTTAAACAAAGAGGTTGGTTAAATTATTTTTGTTAAAGTTAATGAGAATCTCCTTTCCTGAGCCACACCAGGGGGTAGCCCCCTGCTCACCCTCGCCCCCGCCCCTCAGTCCAGCTGCCCAGAGGCAGCCATGTCTAATGCTTGTAGCTGTTTCTCTTGGTGTTTATTTTCATCTTTCAAAATGACATGCTTTTGTTGCTATTATTCATTTTTTAGCCATTTTCTACTGACTTGGACCGAGATGTTCTGACAGGGTGTGCACACGTGCCCTGTGGGGAGGCAGGGGTGGGTAGACTGACTTCCTGGGGGCAAGGGCTTAAAGGACCAGGGCCTGGGAACTGGGGGTGGTCCTTTTGCATGAGGGGTAGGGACAGTCCTGCTGAGGAGCAGGGGACAGCTGGGAGTTTCTGGTTTTGTCCTCCAAGCCCAAGGCACCCCACAGTTCCAGGACTTAATGAGACAAGCCTCTCTTCTCTCTACATGAATAGCAGGCCAGGTCATTTCCACCGCCAGGCCCGCCTGGGATATACCTGCCTCCTCACTCTACCAGGAGTCCCCTGTCTGCTTCTTTCCCCATGTCTAAGTGCTATTTGTCCCTCAAGCCCTAGTTCAGTGTTACCCCGCACCGAGAAGCCTCATTGGCCTGGGTGCCCTTCAATATCCTTGAGTTTCTAAAGGCTGGGCCACTGGAACAGCACATCTTGTACTTGTCAGTTCTCTGCCAACTCCGGGTATAGATCTGGCCTCTTAGGTCAGGCATCAAGCCCCAGAATGCAGGAGCCTGTCTGACATCCCACTGGCAACCCCCCTTCATGAGCTTAGTCCCTGACGCATGTGAGGACTCAGCATTTGGGGCTCTTGCTATTATCATGGTTCCTACTGAAGGACCCACAGCAGGGAGGAGACAAAGCCAGTTGGGCTCCACCTGAGACCACTGTGCTGCCACCGAGGTTCTATACTGAAGCAAATGGCCAAACGGCCCCTTGCAGTTAACAAGGCATTTAATAACTACCTGGGCATTATGTGTCACCAACACTCTAACTTTCAGGAGGAAGTAAATGAGGCTCGGAGAGGCTTTCCAGAAGTCCCACTGCTAGACAGAAGAGAATTAGCCTAGAACACCAAGTTATCAGATTCTTTCCTCTCTGTCCCTGGGCCCCACCCCCACATGCAGAAGGGATGAGGGTTGAGCATGGACCGCTCAGGGGCCACTACCAAATCGAGCAGGGTCTCAGATGGATGTGAGCCCAGCTACTCCCCCCACTCACTTGGAGCTCCCACAGCCCTTGTGGTCACATAGCTTTCAACACCAGTCCCTCGTCCCCAAGATCAGGGCTGGCCCAGCTCACCTGTGGGAAATATCCTCAAAAGTACACACCTGTGCATGTTGAATCACTATCAGACACAGGTCTTCACAGATGGGGAAACTGAGGCCAGGGTGGGCAGCAGCCAGCCCAAGGCCAAACTGACAACTGGCAGCAGAGTTGCAAAGCACTTGGGCTCCTGCCCACTTCCCCCTACTGCGGGGTTATTACCGCAGGTGCAGAGCCTGAAGGAGGCAGTGCGGGAGAGGGGCGTCATGCACAGGAGACAAGGAGACAAGGAGAGCACATGAGAGGGTACTCCTGGGTGCTGTGAGATGTGTACACAACCGAGGTGTATCACAGCACCTGTCTCTGGATGTTTCATTAGAAGACAAGCATCAGAATGTACGAAAGCCTACAAGTTTACTATTGCCTTGACAAAAGTAAGTTACGGGATAAAGTATGCTCCCATTTAGTTTTATTTATATACGCACACATTGTCTTAGCTCAGACTGCTCCAATAAAACACTGCAGACTACGTTGTGTAAACAAACTTATTTTCTCAGCTGTGGAGGCTGGGAATTCCAAGATCAATGTATCAGTAAATTGGTTTCTGGGGAGGGCTCTTCCTGGCTGGTAGACAGCCGTCTTCATGCTGTGGTCCTCACACGGCTTTGCTTCTGTGAGCAAGCTCTTGTGTCTTCAATGACATCAATCCTATCAGATCAGGGCCCCACCTTTATGATCTTAACCTTAATTTCTTCCTTTGAGGCCCCATTTTCAAATACAACCACACAAAAGCTTAGGGCTTCTGCATATGAATTTTGGAGTGGACACAAACGATCCATAACCAATATATAACCAGTGTGTGTGTGTGCCCATGGTGTTTAAGGGTGAATTTGGTATTTTCTCAACTGCTCCTTTTATTATTGGATTGTTTCATCTGTTACAACAATGTACTGGTTATAAATTTTTAAACTTAAGGGGAAACACACACACACACACACACACACACACACACACAATCAGGAGAGGAGTGGGAGAGAGCATGAAGCATGAAAATCCCCACCTCCCAAGCTTACCAACCTCCTGGTCTCCAGGCTCAGAGACAGCAAGCACAGACACCTGTCTGAAGAGAGGCCATTCAGCCAGACATCTGATGCCTCCGGAGCACCATGGGGCACTGGACACCCCGGCCCCCACGTCTGGGTATAGCCATCCTCAGGCTGGCAGGAACCAGGACAGGGGCTCTATTTTGTTCTGAGGGCTACAGGTCCAGGAGGGGCTTTACTCACACAAAGCATACCCTGACCTCCCACCAATCGTCCAGAGGAGGTGGCCCCTGGTCATCCCGTTGCACTCCCCAGCCCAGGCCCTCCCTCCAGTTGCAGCCCAAGGGCATTTAATGCTGTTGCTTGGCACATTCTCCAGAGGCCCCGCGGCAGCAGGCAGACATTCGCAGCAGGCACATCCAGGGGACATGAAGGGAAATCAATGTTCCATTCATTCGAGGACTCTGACTTTCCATCTCTTAGACATGAGCAGTCCACAACCACCACCTCCTCTCGTATGGAAGAGGAATCAGAGGCCCAGGGAGGGAAAATCCATTTCCCGTGACAGAGCCTGACAGTCCCCAACCCCATCCTTCCACACCAGGGGACCTACTCTTCACTACTCTGCCACAAGCCACCTTGAGACTCTGGGGAAGGCGCCCCCCACCCCCACTGAGCCTGGAATAGAGGGTAATTTCCACCACTGCCCCCTCCCCTTCCCACACTCCCAGCAGCTCCAGACGAGCTTGGCAGCTGGAGTCCCAGGGAGCAGCTGAATCCATCACCGGGGTCAAAGACAGGGCCTAGGGTATGTGTTAAAACAAGAAAACCAATCAGAACTGAAAATGAAAGGCAGCAGAGGTGTGAAGCAGGGAAGGAGGCTGCCAGACACTGGGTGCTAGCAGGCTGAGTGGCCGCTGCCACACACCTGCCTCAGAGTCAGAGTGGCCCCCGCCCCAATGCCCAGACACTCTAGGAAGCAGGTGGCCAGTGGGAGCCACAGGCCCACCTCTCTCAACTCAAAGAGCAGGGCCCCGGCCCAGGCCTGAATTGACAAGGAGATGTATGCATCAGTCTGTCAGTTCTTAAGCACCTGTCAAAGTCCACAAACAGATATTCCCTATTGTGATGCTGCAGGGTGGGCCAATGCTTGCTCCTCAGAAGTGGTCTGGGATCCTTGGAGGACACAGCCTGAGTGGGCTCCGATTCCAGGCTCCAACATCCCCTCCCTGCCAAAGCCAGTGGGTGGCAGGTACTGTAGGGAGGCAGTTCCAGGGAATAGGGGCTTAACACTGACCAAAGCACACATCCTAGAGCCTGGCCCGTTCACCATCTCATTGAATCTTGTCACGCCTGGGAGAAAGGTGATTTTTGTGCCCACAACCTGAGACTTAGGGTGATAAAGTGACTTGCCCAAGGTCACACAGCTATGGAGGGACAGAACCATGAGTGGAAAGCTGAGATTGTTAGAAATAGATTCTCCCTGCCAAGGGAGCCAGTCTCATCCAGGCCACAGCTGGGATCTAGATCTTCGAGAGGCCCGACTCTCCAAGGTCAGCCCCTGGGGCAGGCCCAATCACACTATGCATTCAACAAATACGGAGCTTCCACCATGCTGGGCACATGGTCCCCAGTGAAACCAACAGGGTTCCCGTGCTCAGAGTTTACCATCCCAAAGAGAACAGAGTCCTTCCCCCTCCTGTCCCCTTCATTACCATCACCACCATGGGACCTTACATAAGAGAAAGTCGAAGCCCAGGTAGTAGGCCTCAGGAGCTGGGTGCCCAGCAGCATTGCCTGCTTGGGGCCACTCATCTTATGCAAACTCCCATTTTATAGAATGGGAAGATGGGCCCTGCTGTCACACAAAGGATGGGTGTCCAAGGCAGGGGCAGCCTCCTGGCACCACTGCCAGCATGGTCATGCTCAGTTGGTTGCACAGCTGAGGGGTCAACCCAGCACACAAGGCAGCTATGAAAAAGCCCATCAAGTAATAAAGCGAAGGTGGGACCAGGGTGGGTAGTACAGGAGGGCTAGTACCCAAAGGGCATGCCGGGAGCATGGGAGGCATCTAGATCAAGAAAAACAGAGGGACAGGGAGAGCCAGGCATGGAGCATGTACTCTATGCTGGGGGTCTCAGTCCGGCACTGAGCTGGGGGCCATGAAGAACAGAGCTGTGCTGGGTGACTTGGATGCCAGGTAGAACCCCCAGGATGCTTGTCTTCAGACCAAGGAGGCACAGTGGGCTCTGGGTCCTCCTCCTCATCCTGCTCAGATCTCCAGCCAAGAGAGCAGAGCCAGGTGACCCAGTTGTGACCAACAAGGTGGCTGTCAGGTCTCAGTGGAAGACAGCAGCAGCCCAAGCCAAGCTCCTGCTTCTCCTCCCTCTGCCAGGCCACCTCCGCTGCCGAGCAGAATTGCTCCTCTGGCCTCAGGCTCCCAGTCAAAGCCCAGGAGAGGCTGGGCAGCAGCTCTATTAACACACAAACTGGTGGCCCGGCAGCCGCTGACACTGGGGTTAATTAAATCTATCTCCCCATCAATTCTCATTCAACTACTATCGATGGCCATTAGATGGGTGACAGAGTGACAAGGAAACAGTAATAGACTTGTCTTAACCCTCACGAGTGGAGAGCCCCTCCCCCTCCCACTGTGGTCCCTGGCTTATTCCCTGGGAGATCTCCACTCAGCTCAACACTGGCTGCTCCCTGCACTGCACCCGGCCGCCAGTCAGGCTCACCTCCTTTGTTCATTTTGCAAATTCATCCTGGGTATCTCCTCTGTGCCAAGCCCGACAGGTAGAGAAGACTTGGACTATTCCCCTCTCCTCATGCCACTCAGCCCCTTTTTCTCTGCCAGGCTGAGTCCATTCAAAGCTGCCTCCTCCCAGGAGGCTCAGCCCAAGACCAGCTCATATAGCCTTGAGGGTTCCTGCCACCCAGTCCCTCCATGGCCAGTGGAATACTGGTTCCTACAAAGATGTTCACATCCTGATAACTAGAACCCATGCTTATGTTACCTCACATGGCAAAAGAGGCTCAGATCTTGAGATCATCATGGGTTATCCAGGTGAGTCCTAGGTGTAATCACCAGGGTCCTTATGATGGAAGAAGACAGTTACATGTGACAAAGCAGTGTTAACATGATGCAGCATAGGATGCCACCAGCCAT
Source organism: Papio anubis (assembly GCF_008728515.1). Classification (NCBI taxonomy): domain Eukaryota; kingdom Metazoa; phylum Chordata; class Mammalia; order Primates; family Cercopithecidae; genus Papio; species Papio anubis. Next base: position 67,618,398 of record NC_044986.1, read on the forward strand.
CATTGGCTTTGAAGACAGGAGAGGGCCAAGTGCCAAGGACTGCAGAAAGTTTTTAGACCCTGGAAAATGTAAGGAAACATTTCTCCCCTGGGGCTTCAGAAGGGATCCCTGCCATCACCTTCATCTTAGCCCAGTGAGACTCACTTCAGACTTCTGACCCCCAAAACTATAAGTTCATGTTGTTTTCAGCCAAGTCTGCAGTCATCGTTAGTAATTTCTTGCAGCAATAGAGAACCAACATTCCTATGCCCATTCTATGTTCCAGCAACACCAGGCTGCCTGCAGCTATGTAAGCCACCCCTCTTCACACTTCCTTGGCTTTGCAGTGCCTGCCACCTAAGACGTCATTCCCGGCCAGTTGTGTCTTACTTCAAAACTCCACCCAGCACCTTCTCCGCAAAGCCTTCCCTGATTTTGTGTGTGGATTGCTTTAAGCTTGTTTTTCCACTGTGTCTCCGTGTTCCTCACTGGGTGCTGCTCAATTTTGCATCTGGTGTGAGCTCCCGTAGCAGGGAGTTTCTTGTACCTTCATAACCATGAGTCCTCTTAGATATGACAGTTCAGTGAACACTCATAAAATAACCATTTGATGGCCCGGTCTGTCTTGTGTTCCCTGAGCACAGCAGTAGAGCATGGTGGTTGAAAGCATTAGTTCATGTCAATTTTACATCAAAAAACAAAGCTGAAATCTCAAATTCCAGTTAGTATGTATGCTGAAGTATTTAGGGAAAGTATACAGGTGACTGCAACTTATTTTGAAATGCAACCAGCCTGGCTAACATGGCAAAACTGTCTCTACTAAAAATACAAAAATTAGCTGGCGTGGTGGCACATGCCTGTAATCCCAGCTACTCGGGAGGCTGAGGGAGGATAATCACTTCAACCCAAGAGATGGAGGTTGGAGCAAGCCAAGATCGCACCACTGCACTCCAGGCTGGGTGACAGAATGAGACTCCATCTCAAAAAAAAAGATTAATGGGTGATAGGGTATAAAGTGACAAAACAAGCTTTGTGAAATGTTAAGAGATGGGTGTTGGCCGGGCGCGGTGGCTCACGCCTGTAATCCCTGCACTTTGGGAGGCCGAGGCGGGCGGATCACGAGGTCAGGAGATCGAGACCGTCCTGGCTAACACGGTGAAACCCCGTCTCTACTAAAACACAAAAAATTAGCCGGGCGCGGTGGTGGGCGCCTGTAGTCCCAGCTACTTGGGAGGCTGAGGCAGGAGAATGGCGCGGACTCAGGAGGCGGAGCTTGCAGTGAGCCGAGATCGGGCCACTGCACTCCAGCCTGGGCGACAGAGTGAAGACTCCGCCTCAAAAAAAAAAAAAAAAAAAAAAAAAAGAGATGGGTGTTAAGGTTGTCAACTGGGCTCTGAGTTCTCATAAGATATTGGGGGAGTATACACCCTAGGACTAGACAGCCTGAAGTAAAGTCTTGGCTCTACCACTTCCCAACCATATAAGCTTAGGCAAATGATTCCTCTAGGCTTCTGTGTCCTCACTTGTAAGAGGACAGTACTTTCCATGTGCCTGTGAGGACCAAATGAGTTCATGCATGGGAAATGCATAACAGCATCCTAAGTGCCAGGTAGGTATTAGCAATAGTCTTTTTTTTTTTTTTTTTTTTTTTTAGGATGCAGTCTGTCGCCAGGCTTGGAGTGCAGTGGCATGACCTCAGCTCACTGCAACCTCCCTCTCCCAGTTCAAGCGATTCTCCTGCCTCAGCCTCCTGAGTAGCTGGGATTACAGGCACGTGTCACCACACCTAGCTGATTTTTGTATATTTAGTAGAGATGGGGTTTCACCATGTTGGTCGGTCTGGTCTTGAACTCCTGACCTCATGATCTACCCGCCTTGGCCTCCCAAAGTGCTGATACTACAGGCATGAGCCACCACACCCGGCCAATAGTCACCTTCTCTCAACAAGCCCCACTTGCAGGAGCATCACAGTGAGGCATGGTGCAGTTCCTACCTCACCTTCCTCAGTCGGAAACAGGGGATCGAGTCTTCCAGACTTCACACCCAGCCCATACTAAGCACTGCTGCTCCTGGGCACTAGGGTGCCTTGGAGACCTATGCACAGGGAATAACCCAGGTGGTATAAAGGAGTGAGACAATTGTTTCTGGAAGCAAGTGACTGGAGTCAGGACTCTGCTAGACAGCATCTGAGTTTCTACTAGGAGTCACGGGCTCTCAGGGATAACCCATGTTGTGTGCTTATAAAAATTACACTTGAAACATTGAGGATAGATGGGAAGGGAACAGGAATGAAAACCCAGAGACCAATTAGGAAGCTTTTAAAGACATGAGCTGCATCTGGACAGCTCTATCCAGCTCTGCCCTAGATATTCAGGGCAGACACAAGAGGCAGCAGTGAAGAGAGAGCATGTGACTCCTCTCCTGGATAGTCTTATCCAAGGCACTATCACCAGCTGGTACCTCTATCTCCAGCTGAAGTTTGGCAATCGAGTTCACACCATGGCTAAGTTCCATCAGGGCCCTCTAGCCCACCTGGCACCGAGGTCAAAGACAGGAGTGGTGTTCCTTACCACAGGCCAAAGTAGGTTTGTGTCTGGGGGACTAAGCAAAGCACTGCTGGAGTGAGAGGGGGCAGGCCAGGCACTGTCCTGGCTGTTCCTCAGGACAGAGAGGCAAAGAATACTGGATTCTTACTGTTCAAACTGCCCACAACCCCTAGGAGCCCTAGAAGGAACACTTCATGACAGGAACTAGGACTGTACTGGACCACTTCTCCCCTCTGGGCTTAGAAAACTGCTCAGCATCTTGCTCAGGACTTTGAGCCATGCAGGAAAGGCAGGAAGAGGCTCTGGGTCAAAGGTGCCCAGCAACCCAGAAGGATCAGGTATAAGTGTCACATAGCCCCTGGTGGGCTTTCCCTAGATGAAAGCTAGATATTTAGGGTGCTAAGCCTGGGGTGGGGGAGGGGGTTCCAAGCACAGACGGGTACAAGATCAGGACAGGGGACTCTAAAGAAAGCTGCCTTTGGAATGCGGAAGCAGGCTAAGGCCACCTACCCACATAGGGAAGCTCACAAGCAGGTCCAACACGGTCCTACAGATGCTGCCCACAGGTAGGTATCAAGGCTAAACAAAGAATCAGCCTTTAAGGCAAGTCAGGATACACAGGCTGAGGGGGCCAGCGGGGGCCCCAGCACATCTGGAGACAGTGGCTTAGTCATAGCCAAAGATCACACATTTAGAGCATCTTAAATGTTTTTACCCAGTGGCCATATCAGAAACAGACTTCATGTGATTTAAGCAGAAAAGGAGTTTACTAAGGAATACATAGCCCACAGAATCAGGGCCAGAGAACAAGGCTCAGCCAGAAATACCCCCCAGAAAAGATACCACAGCCCAGAACTGCTTGGGACTCACTGCCGCCACCCTGCAAGCATGTGCTATAGAACTAGCTGAGGAAGTTGAGATACTCTATGGTAGATGACTCCTACCAAGGCTCATTGACCATATGAGGAGCTAGAGAGGACATACAAGTCTACAGAAAAAAAAAAAAAACCCACTCGACAGCAAAAAAAAAAACCACTAGCTCTTCATTACAGTCCACCCCCTCTTACTAACAGCAGTATCTACTCTTCCTATTCTTCAAGGTGGTGATATAATTACTCATATCTGCCCATCCGTTTCCAGATTCCTACTCCCTGGCAGAACACCCAGGTCTGCTACATTCTGCTCTAATCCAGTATCACATGTGATATGGTTTAGGTCTGTGTCACCACCCAAGTCTGTTGAATTGTAATCCATGTTGGAGGTGGAATGTGGTGGGAGGCGACTTCTCATGAATGGTTTAGCATCATTTTTCTTGGTACTGTTTTCATGATAGTGAGTTCTGAGACTCCTCACCCACCCCCAACCACTGACCTCTTGGCTCCTGCCATCTGTGGTGCCTCATTTCCTTTGTCTGTCATGATTGAAAGTGTCCTGAGGTCTCCGAAGAAGCCAAGCTGATGCAGAACCATGAGCCAATTAAAACCTCTTTTCTTTATAAATTACCTATTCTCAGGTATCTTTACAGTAGTGTAAGAAAGATGAATACAAGGTGACAGGCATTCTGTTTTTAGAGCTATCCCAATCCTATCATGACATTGTGACCTATGAACTAGAATATGCAAGCTGCCTCCACCTTACCTTTCATAAAGGAGATATACTGGTTACCATAAGGAAAATACAAATGACAGATTTTATTAGAGCAGTTACAAGGGTATGGTTATTTGTTCCCTTTCCCTTAATCTACAGCTTCAGCTGATTTAGGTGTTGGAATGATCCGAAGTCTTTCTACTGATGTAAGTTTACCCTTGGTATTATGGCCAGGGTTATGTTGTCATCTATTTACCCACCCCTGAGTGGCAGGAGGTTGGCCTGGGATTCCCTGGACTACTTCCCCAGCCTCTACTATGGAGAGGGTGATCTTTGACACAAACTCCCCAGCCAGCTCTGTAACCATCTTTTGCCTATTCAAAGCGGCAGGTGCAAGTGACCAGAGGCTGTCCCCACTTCTACTTTAGTGATAAAGTTGCGTTCCCTTGGTAGAAGCGTTCCTCCCTAAGTTACTAAGGCTTCCAAAACTAGCAGAACCCACAAACCCAGGAGAGCAAGCCAAGTTAGGAGTAGGATGTTAGCTGTTACATTGAGAGGTACCTTGTTTCTACTGTTGAGTATCTGGGTCCAAGCAGTCTGGCTATGAGGAAGACACTATCGCAGTCATTGGTTCAGAACACATGCCATCCCTTCTACTGACAGTACTCCAGCCTCCCAAAGCAGTAGATCCCAGGTAGCACCATAATGGAGGTTTCGGAAGACTTCCCATCATTCATATAGAGTCAGCTGCTCCTGGGAGTTGAGGTGCACAATAGCCATGGGCTTCTGCCTATTGATCCACTTGTGCTGAGACAGGAGTTCCTTTGCCAGTTGCAATGCTGTATGAGGAACAATGAAGCTGAATGTCAAATTCACAGATAGTATTTTTCAAGCAAGCCTGTCAGGCAGGGACAGGTATAAATCCAAGGAATATCTGCTCATGGCAAATGGCCTGTACCCTCCCACTCCATGGTAGAAGTCCAATGGGGACTGGTAGGTGACTGGATCTCCCAGTATTAAGATGCCTTACTGAGGGGCCCAGGGTCAGTTGTTTCAAGTTGGTCTTAGCAGCTGAGAGTTCAGCCCTCGGGAGAAAGGCAAGTTGCAGATGCCATGCAGGGCCTTAACTCCTTCCTCATCCATGACTCCTTCAAGCAAGGATGAGGGTGATTAGGGAAGGAAGCTGACCATTTTACAGTCAGGTGCCCCACTCATTAAGCAAGATCCTTGTCCAGAGTCACGTCTTCACGAGCATTCACAAGAGATCTCACACTTGGCATCTGTTCTAAGGCCCCCATCTGTAAGGCCCCTATCTGTACATTCCTGTCCTAAACCTTGTCACTACTCACGTCATCTTGCTCCAAGTCCATGACCAACCAGTCACATCTTTAGCCTTCAAATCATAGATCTATGTAGATCTTCATTTTAGACTGAAGCCTTCTAGGCAAGAGACAGTGACCTGTGTGAATTTCTGCCCTTTAGGAAGATCCCTTCCCGATAGTCCTTCAGTGTCACCTTGAGTGGGGCTAGAATGCCATAGAAGTCTATCCAGCCGATACCAGCGTGTTGTCTAGAGCTACTTATGAGTCCCTAGGCTTTCTCCATGAATTGTAGGGGTGGGTAACAATGCGATACAATTAGGCGTACAAATCAGCCAACTGTTCATGCTACTTACGTGTTTTTAGGAACTGCTGATGCCTCCTATGAAAGACTTCAATTAAGACCACTGGGCAAGCCCAGTGATAGCTGGGTGTGTCAACTCATACCCAGATCACATAGGCAGTATTCATTTTCTATAGAGACCAAATAGCAAGCACCACTTCAAGAGCAGCTACAGGTGGAAGGCAGGTTGGCTCTACCCTCAAACCCTAGAGGCCTTCACCAAGATTCTCCTGCTCCTGGGGGCTTGCTGGAAGTTCCATACAGTGGCCTCATTCTCTAGAGGCTGGGATGCCAGCAATCTGCTGTGACACAGGAACAAAGTGGCAGGGCTTTGCAGCTCCATCCTGTCCCGGCCAGGTCTCTGCTTGCTCTGAGAACCACTCGAAGCTGCCAGTCTGTTACAACACCACTGATAAGGCTCGAGTGTGACATACGCCATCTTCAAACACCAAAGCAGCCCAGGGTATTGTGGTGCCTTCTAAGGAGAAGCGAGGCCCAGCAGCCACCTGTCTACTAAAGGTGAGGCTTTGAGTGGCAAGCTACTCCTTTAAAACATGAAAGGTGTGACAAAGGTGATTAAGCTGGTGGTGGCAGGACAGCTTTAAGGACATCTCATTCTCAGTAAGAATTTGTTTTGTCTCCACATGCCACAGGCTGTGAGAGCCTCAACTTAGTACCAGCCTGATTGTCACTGACTTCAGCCCTAACCAGGCCAGCATACCAGTAATTTCCCTGAAGACACAGTTTCCTACAGCCAACCCAGCTAGGAAATTCTCATCCAGGGTTCTCAGTCACCAGCAACAAAAGTCTTGCTGGATTAAGCAGAAAGAACTTGATGAAAACTAGGGGTGGCCTGCAGAACTCCCAGGAGTACTGGGGCCTGAGGTTCCGAGGCCACACCCGACCTGCCTGGTTGAGGATACATCCGGCCCCACCAAGCCCTAAATGCTGTCCCACTTGCAGGATGTAGGTGTGGCCACTGCCAGAGCTGCCCAAAGCCTGGTCTTGTTGCAACTGTCAGTTGGGAAGGTATCAAGTCCTAGAACCTTTGCCTCATTGGCTTCTATTCCAAGTCTGGGAAGGATTCGTCTGATCCATAGAGCCTGAGTCACGTGTCTATTCTCTACCTGCAAAAGGGACTGGGAGAAAGGTTATTGGAATTTCTGTTGCCATAAGAGCAAGTGAGTGCTGCTTCCCACTAAGAGGGTAAAGTATACCCCAAACACAGGCAGAGGGACTCAGATCCAGGTGGCCAGGGATAGCGAGCAAAGCTAGTTTCATGTAGCTAACTCCGACTTTTCCAGGTTTGGTCCTTACCTGTTCACGTAGGATGAAAGCCCTGAGGTCTCTTCTACCACAGCTAAGAGAGAGATAATCCAGTCTGCAAGGAAAATGCTTGGGAGTGCCTTCACTCAGAGCCACCAAGGGAATGTCCCTATGCCAAGCCATAACCACCATGAGAAGGCCAGCTTCCACACATAGGCCTGTGCTGCAGGGCTACTGCTACCAGGGTGATGGGGCAGTGCCTGCTTCTGAGCAAAAAAAAAAAAAAAAAAAGACTTTCATGACTTTGTTAGGATGGTACACTGGAGTCTAGACTACTATGGTCAGCCCCCCTCATCCCTTTATTCTTTGTGATCATCTGCACCCCTTCTTGCCACAGGCCTGAGGCTAGTCCAGGAACAGGAGCATATAATCCATTGTCTTCTACTCTCCTGGTCTCATCTTTCCCAAGAGAAGAGGCTTGACCTTCAGCCATAGCGAAGGCATGAAGGCTTTGGCCCCCCAGGGCTACATCACAGCCTCAGGCCCTGTAGGCACATCTCACCCCACCCCTTCAACCAGTCACAGGTAATGAGTGGGTAGCATAAGTAGTCTAGGCACTGATCTGCCTCTAGCAGACATACATGTTTGCTACTTCTGGTTCTTCATGTTGGTTTTGGCCCAAGTCTGCCAACTCTTCCCCCAGAGTCCTGTAACCTACAGAGGTGAAATGGGGGTCAGAACAGTCACCCCTGGTACAGCCCTGGGTTCTGTAGAGATAAGGACTCAGCTACTGCCCTGGTCAACCTGAAGGGGCTGCTCAGTGCCCTCACGACCCCTGATAGAATGGGCGACAGTACTCAATGTAGTCCACACATAACTAGGTACAAGCAGAAACCCAAATGCCACTGGATAGGGGAGGTTTTACCTGCATAAATAGATGTCCAGGAACTGTAACAAGAATGTGGGAGTCTTTAAGGCAGATGTGAGAAGACATTTCTGATGAGTATGAACCAGGGGCCTTGAGGCTGAAGTCTTATTTTAGCAAGAGGTTTAGTCTGTGAGGCAACTGCAGATTCCCAGAAGGAATAGTAACTAAGTCATGTAGTATAGGGATGAGCCCCACACAAGAGCTGTAAGTCCTTTGAGCAGAGGTGGCTTGGCCTTCTCAGCATGTCTCCCAGGGCCAGACAGCCCCAGCCATCCCATGGGCCAGCCTGGACAGACAGGTTCAGAGTTGAATGGAGCTCTGCTTACTCAGTCATGTGGATCTCTAGGTTCCCTGTGTGTCCTGGACTCCAAGGGGAGAATCAGATGCCACTTGTGGGAAAGGCTGGTACTCCCAGAGAAAGATAAGAAAGATCGCTAGTTTTCTCCTGTGTCAGTTGCATGCCTGCTGGGAAGATCTCCTGGCTGCTCCACAGCAATGACTGTTGGGGAATCTACTGCTGACGTATTCTGTTCAGTGTTGAGGTGAGGATGCCCAGCTGCAGGGCCACCACTGGCCACTGTCATCCTCTGCTGAGGTCTACACACAGATCAGGAGCCCCCATCCAAGCCCAGCAGTGTCTGGCTTCAACTCCAGCTTGGTCCAACACAAGTTCCAGTTCAAGAAGGACCACATACTGTTGACTTGAAACACCAACACCTTTTACAAAGAATCTGGAAAGTTCTGCATTGGGTGACATCTCATAGCTGCCAGTGCTTCAGACCAGTTCAGTCCACCTAGTGGTCTTTGCATGGCTCTGAAGAATGCCCACAAGTTGGGGATAGCCTAAGACAGCAGCACTTCCCCCCTACCTACCATTCTAGCCTTTACCCTCAGACCTGGCTGTTGCAGGGGGTTGGTTCTCCAGACTCTAACCTATAGCCTCCTACCTATTCTCCCCACAGGGCCTCTTATCCTTTTCAAGGGGCTTGAGTTGGAGAAAAGAAGGTACCCCTGTATTTGTAGGATATATGTACTCGAGCTCTGCCTGGTCTTAGATGTGGTCAGGCCAGGAACAAGTGATAGTCTTGGACAGCCTCATGTAGAGCCACCTTCTGCTCAGGACAGAGGACCAGCTCCAGAGCCATGCTACTAGGATGTAGTGAGAGCATAGTCATGGCTTCCCAGTAGCACAAATCTCTCCGTGAGGAGGTAGAGAGTTAGGGAGGCCATAGTACCCAGGAGAGATACCCCAAGACTTCTCTCCATAGACAGTCTGGCCCTGGGAGCCTATTGCCATCTCCTAGACTGTGATGTTATAATGCTTGAAGTATGTCTGTCACTAACAGTTCTCAGGGCTGGGAGGGCCATGTGAGAACCTAGATGAACCCAATTGTCCCATAGTTTTCTCTACAAAACCCTCCGAGCTCAAGCCCTTTGAAGCTAGTTCCATGCCACAGTTCTGCATTATTTTGTGTTAGGCTAGACCTCAGGTCCATATAGAGACTTTCAAACTTCTACACCAACCATTGGGTGTTTACTGGCCCCTTTCCCCTTTTCTTTCCTTTCCCCAATTTCTGCTGTCTAAACAGATTCCATCATCCCCAGAAATGCTGCCTGGATCCAGAGTCAGATCCCTTGAGATCCAGTGTCTTACCACACTGCCTCCTGCTTGTCGCCCACACCCATCTGAGGCCCTCTGCCTGGGTCATTTGTTTCTATCTCAGCACATCCTAGGGCTAGGGTAAGGAAGGCCACAGAAGTTAACATCTTCCTAGAACCCTCTAGGCTTCTCATGCTTGCTTCCTGGGATATTAGTCTAGAACGCTGTAGGCAAAGCAGCTTCCACCTTGACGTAGCCCTGTTAAGCAACCCCATCCCTACAGCCACTTTTCTTTCTTATATCCCCAAGGCCACTTCCCTTTGAGGTGGTAGAAAAGAGAAGGTATGAGACTGAAGAGGCCCAGGGATACCACACAGGCAAAACAGTTTGTTCTCCCCTTGATACAATGTGATAAAAGACACCCTCAGATTCCTGGCCAACACCCAGCCCCCTCTGTATCTGGCCCCAGTCCTCCCTGGATAGCCCAGCTGGAAAACTTGAGCTGCTAAGGTCCCAGCACCAGCTGACTCTCACAGGAAAGATTTATGCCACTCAGGAGAACCAGTGCTCCCAGCAAGGCTATAACTTGCTTTGTCCCTGCAGACATAGTGAATTTCAGCCTTATTTCTTGATAGGAATGATAGTCTAGACACGAGATTGGTATGTTTTATATGGGCATGACTTGATGCCCATGAAATCAGACATTGGATCTCAAAGAGGAGTCCCAAAGTCTGGACCAGCTCAGGACAAGTGCCAGCAAGTGGACCTTCAGCTTCCAAAGCCTTCCAAGCCTCTGGAGTTGCCACAGAACATCTTAGTCTCTCCAAAGAGACTCAAGGTGAAGGACTTGAGCAGTTAAACCTATCTTCTGGTGAATCTTATAAGTTGGGAAAGAATGAAATAAGCTCCTTCTCCAATATCACCCCTAGTTTCTCTCTGCATCTGATAGTGCTATGCCTTGACTTAGTCTAAGAACCTCTACACATAGGTGATTTGTGGCCTCAGAGTTATAGGCGTCTTTATGGGCAGCTTGCCTAGCATCACTATACATGCAGTGTTAAGCATGTCCATATATCCTACCTGGTTGATTGGGCCACCCTCAGGGAGTGATGGGGACTCCTGGTATCCCATCAACTCAGCATGTTTTCCCTGGTCACCACTGTACCCCAACTAACTCCAAGGGTAAGAACCTCAACATATGGGGCAGAACAGGCCAGATGCCAGAAAGAAGGCTGGTGAGCCACTGCCTAGGGATGCTTCCCTAAGGATTAATCCTTCCCTGCTACGGTCACACAACTGCCTCCATCAGGGAGGGGAGAGTGCTCAGCTATGTCCCAACCCAAAGTTCAGGATGGTAAGAGACGTCAAAAAGAGGAAGAAAGTTTGCATGTAGGTAACCAGGAGTGAGACCATGACAAATGCAGGGTCTTACCCACATTTGCCCTATCTGTGTTCAGAGTTTTCAGAGAACACGCTGAAGTGTCTCGTCCACAGCCACAACAGCCCCATACCCTAGTAGTCCAAGGCCAGTTTAGTCCCTAGACATCCAAAAACAGTACAAGGAACATCCAGATCAGTCCTGATGAATACTGACATGAGCAAACAGGAGAGGTTAGAGTCTAAGTGAAGCAGCAACCTGTCAAGACACACAAACACCTTCCTCCATGCTGCTGGCCGTGGAGATAACCCCGAGTTAGGGGATGTCAGGAAGTCCCAGCTGGGAGAATAAAGAGGCCAGGGGGACCAGGACCATGATCCCCAAAGATAAGCCCCCATACACATACATGCTGAGCAGGGCGGCGAGCCAGGGCATAAGGAGAGATCTCCAGGTGCTGCCTCCTGTGTCCTTTCCTGCCCTCCCTGTTTAAGGAATGGAGACTCAAAGGAAAGGTGAGAGAAGATGCCAGGGCAGGGCTCCAAACCTGGTGTAGGAAGAGCAAGGCAAGGATCCAAGCCCAGGGCATCCCCAGCCCCTGACCCCCACACCCAGGCAGCTGGGGGCTCCCGATAGCAAGGCTCCAGGCAGTAATCCTGGGAATCCCACCACAGCCTCCTGCTTTTCTAAAGGCTGTTCTGCCCTGGGCCACAGGATGGTCTCTGGGGCATAAAGTACACGCTCTGTGGCACCTTCTAGTCAGGGGCTGGTTGACCTGGTTATCCAGCCTCGGTCATTCTCCATCAGTGGAGTTCCAGTTCTCCATGGAGCAGGAAGAGGCCCCAAGTCAGCTTATGGGTAGGCCCCAGGGAGGAACCTTGAGCAGCAGTGAGCCAGTGGCAGGTCAGGAGGTATTGGTACAGGTCTTTACGTCTGATAAGGCCAAGGCACCAATTTAAATGGCCAAGAGCAATGTTTGGGCTCCTATGACCGGCTGAATAACCCCCCAGGTCTACATGTGTGCCATAGAACCAGATTCATGCCTAAGTCCCCATATGCTAAATGAAGGCTAGAAGCAACATCAGAACATCAAGAAGACGGAGGTATCGGTTTTTAAACAGTGTGCTTTTCTATCAATATTGTTGTGGCAGAACCCTCAAGTGTTTTCCCTTAAAAATTTTAATCCAAGGTCTAACTTTGGTGTTTAGCAGATAAAGATGACATTTTATCATCTTTAGAAGTATGGGAAAGTAATATTTGTTAGCTCAAGGTATCTATGGAAAAACCAGTGGTATTCTGTCTTTAGTTTGTACCAAAGTAGATGAAGATGTTTAAACTCTTTCTGAAGGTGGCCTAAGAGCCAAGAATGCACCCAGGAAAAAAAGACTGTAGTGTTTTCCAGAAACAGAGGTGAAGCAAGGTTAATATGACAGGTAGTTCTCTGGGGCCCAACATCAACAAAGACCAGAAAGAAACTAAGCATCAGAGCTTAGTTTCTAAGCTAGTTTCTAACTAGCATGGATCGAAGGACCGGATAAAGGAGACATGTCTCACTGGGGCAATCAACCCCCAAGCACAGAAGGGCCACAAAGTCATAGCTGCAGGGAGCAACTAGTCACAGATCACAGGAACAGCAATGATTCCGTCTCAGCTGAGGCAAGGAGATGGGCAGTGATGAAGTTAGTAGAGAGACAGCTTCCCAGTCCATGAGGACAAGCATCTGTCCAGGTAATAGTAAGCAGTGCCATCATAACAGATTCAGATCCAGGCAGTGTGGCAAAGGTTTTTGTTCACATCAAGGGGGTAAGGTGGTCTGCACAAGGCTCTTCCTAGTGTAGGCCTAGGAATGTTTCATCTTCAGCTACATTGTCTAGAATAGGTGGAGCCTCCAGGCAGGGTCACTTCTGCATGGCAGAAGCGTGGGGAAGGCAGAGCCACTCCAATTCAAGCCAAGTCAACCCAGAAGCAACATTGCCTTTACTCACATGTTGCGGGGAGATCAGTCATGTGACCAGATGCACGGGGACTGGGAAATACAGAAGGCATATAGATGGTCATGAAGATCACCGACAGCAAGGTCCTTATTCTCTTGGCCCAGCCACTACCTGCTGGACTTGTAAGAAACAGGACTACCCCCACACTGAAGAATCGGTAAAGACAGCTCCTGGGGAACAGCCCCCTAAGGCCAGGCAGGGATGCCAACAGTAGCCTCCCATACATGGTAGGCTTTACCCATCACTAAATACTAGAGATACCAGCACAGGAAGGCATTTGGGGGCCAGAAACATTCAGGAATCGCTTTGTACAGAGATCAAAGAGAAAGTTCCTCCCTTTGACACAGGGATAAGTCACTGTCAAGGCAAAGCTCAGAGCTTTGCAGCCTATGTCATTTACTAGGAGCATCCGCTTCTCAGCAGCTTCTGTGACACAGGTTCTCATTCCCAAAGCATCAGGACCTGAAGTCAGTCAGGAGGTCCAGCTGCAGAGGCTTCACAGGTGTAATCAGAGCACCAGCCTGATGTGAGCCACAGAGGATCTGAGTGAAATTCTGTGAAACCCTCAAAAAGTTGACTTGACCCAAGTCAGGGCATGATCATAAATCTGCAATTCCCCTACGGTCATTCACCTGAGGCACAGGCCTACCATTCCCTGCCACATACAAAGTAGTACAGGGCATGGAGACTCCATGTTTAGAGGATGTCTACTAGCACAGTCAGTTGTAAGCAACCATCTGTTCCAAAGCAGCTGTCTTCCCTAGGAGAGCACCCTTGGGAATCTCAGTGATAATTTAAGCATAAAAGTCACTGAGAAGCTCTATTAAGAGAGGCTACTGTGAGTCAACTAGGTCCTTATCACCAGGCCTCTGCTCACATGTAGTCTGAGCAGATTCACTTACTCTTGGATCACTACGTGAAATAGCTACTGTTCATTCAGGAGAAGCAGGAAATATGGTAAATGCCCAGGAGAACCAGGATGTACCTCTTTCTGCAGGTATCTCAAACCCTCTGCAGAGGTAGCTGGGGCCAGAGCTGTCTCTAAAAAGCATAGCACCCCAGATTCAGGCAAGGATCATCAGTTTGTATAGATAGTTTGTCAGAGGTTGGACACTGGATATTTGTCCAATGCTGGAATAACACTTCAAATTTCTTCCTAATCGCGTAGAGATGATTTAACTGAGGGATCAGACTCTTGGTCCTCTAATCCAGTAGAGATACTGTCATTAGTATCTAACATAAATGCAACACAGAACACTAACATTATCTGTAACAGATTCACATTCAAGACTTTCAGCTAGACTACGTCAAGAATTTATATGCTAATTCTAGGCTCTAGGATATAAGACAGGGACAAGCTAGACAATAACACTAAGCAGCATTGAAACCAATCTAGAAGGCAAGACATCTGCAGGACTATTTCCCTGGCTCCAAAGATCTAAAAGAACTAGATTGCAACTAGATATAGCCAGATATAAGGCATGTTACTGGATTGAGAACTGGATGAACCATAAATGGTACTTAGGAGGTCAGTGGGAAGGTCTAGAATATGAACGAGCACTCATTGATGTGAAAGACGTAAGTGCGTTAGAGTACCTGCAGTTTGGTGTCATTCAGATATCTTTATATATGAAAAGTACTAAGCCATTATAGTAGTGATCTCTAGTGATAGGAACATGTTTTTGCATGTCTAGTAATATACTGCTGTAATAAAACTACTAAAAAAGTTGTAAGTACAGAAGAATCTAGAAAAGCATAATCTGTTCTTATTTGACTAAAGCCAGACACATAATAGGCACTAAGCTCTTAAATGGGCCTGTAAGTTCAGACCCTTGATTTGTATGAACCTGAAAAACTCCTCTGGAAATGATGCTGGAGAAGATATTTGCCAGACAACCCCTGAGGTGGGAGGGGTGTTGGGGGCACTGGGGGGAAGTGCTCTGGAATCAGCCCGACTTGTACATATCAGCTCTGCTGACAGGAAGACCACCACGATGGGTAAGTCCATCCTGGGCTTGTGTGAGGAGTTGGAAGAAATTCTTTCCAGGCCCAGTTGTGCCCCAGTCATTCCAGAAGGTAGAGCTTGCAGAGTGCTCTGTGACAGAATGATTCTTTCACCACTACAGAAGTCACGACTCCCAGCCAGAAGTAGTGTCTTATGCCCATTTTGCTTATACACATGGATATAAAAAACTAAGCTAGAAGTGAGCTGAGTCTAACATTATATTTAGGATTATACCATGATCAAGTAGCTTTTATCTTAGGACTTCAGAAAAATCTACCCAAAGTGTCTTACTACATTAATATGTGAAGAAGGAAAAGGCACTTTCCAAAGACCTAAGTAGTCCAGCCATTCAGGATCTAGTAGAATTAGCAAATCAGTAAAAGGGAGTGTTCTTACCTATACGGTTCCCAGGAATTAGAAAAGGTTCTAATAGGACAATCCAGGTAAAATCAGTTCCTAGAATATAGACTAAGACTTAGTTCCTCCTAGAGAAGTTTATAAACTTAAAATAATTCCAAAATCCTTACTCAGTTTTTTGTTTTTGGTGAGGTTGGATCTTGCTTAATTTAAGAGCACAAGCTTACTCTAAAATTCACACGAGGAAGACAAGCCATAAGTAGCAAAACCAACCACAGTATGAATGAAGGGGACCGGCCCTGTCAGTTTAGGGTCATGCT
Organism: Papio anubis; assembly: GCF_008728515.1. Classification (NCBI taxonomy): domain Eukaryota; kingdom Metazoa; phylum Chordata; class Mammalia; order Primates; family Cercopithecidae; genus Papio; species Papio anubis. The sequence goes on from NC_044986.1 coordinate 67,634,017, forward strand.
AGAGCTACTGTGGTATTTGTACAAGGACAAATGGACCAAAGCAGCAAGGCCCAAGTGTACACAGGCATTAACAGTGATGAAAGAGCTACCATGAATCAATGGTGAAAGACAAACTTGTATAGGGAAGCCAGCTTCTCCAGAAGAAAAATATAACTGGATATCACCACATTGTGTGTTCCTAATCTTTTCAGGAAAGCTTCTTAGCCAGAGTTATTTCTGCAAAATGAAGAGAATAGAGAACACAAATGATATGACCTGAAGATAGGACACAGCTTCATCAGACCCTAATAGTACAGACCCTAAAATCAGACTTGAGCAGCATCAAAATGAAGCTTCTGTTCAATGGAAGATACTGTGAATAGAGCTCAGATAGATTAAGGTGTCATATCTGAAGCCAATAAGGAATTCTCTAAGAATTCCTTTGAAATGAGACAGATGGGAACCCCAGAAGAAAAGTGAGGGATACTCAAATTGCTGTTGTCAGAAAGTGTTCAAAGTCAAATGCAAGCAACACAATAAGATCCCTTCACACCCATTAGGCTACCAAGTGCTAGACAGCTGGGTTACATGGAGGAGCTGGGGTACAGGAATACTCATGCATCGTCTTGGGAACATGTACTGCAGCAGCCATTCCGGAGAACTGTCTGGTATCACTTAGTCAAGTTAACCCGTTCTATGCCTGAGAGTAAGAAAATTTGTCCTAGAGGTAAATAAGAGTACTTATATACAACTGTTCTCAGTGTTGTTTGTAGTGACAGAGATGGTGGTATTTGGGTGCCTGTTCCTGGAAGAGCAGCAGGAAATGGTGTGGTGGCAGCATGCCACAGAGTACCACATGCAGTAGAGACTAGATGTGTACATAGGTGTGTGTCAGGTGCCACCGAGCAGGGCAGAGATGGTGTGTAGTTAATGTATGCACATGACACTGACAGTGCAAGGGAATAGACCTTGTACATTTGATTGTGGGTGACTGAGGTTGGTGGGAATGACAGCAGGGAGATGGAATAAGTAGAAGCACTCACCTGTAGTCCAAGGATGTTAGCATACCACAAATTAACAGCATCATTGTGCCAGGTACAGTGGCTCATGCCTGTAACCCCAGTACTTTGGGAGGCTGAGGCAGGCGGATCACCTGAGGTCAGGAGTTCAAGACCAGCCTGGCCAACATGGTGAAATCCCGTTAGTACTAAAAGTGCAAAAAGTTAGCTGGGCGTGGTAGCATGTGCATGTAATCCCAGCTACTCGGGAGGCTGAGGCAGAAGAATCACTTGAACCTGGGAGGTGGAGGTTGCAGTGAGCAGAGATCGTGCCACTGCACTCCAGCCTGGGCAACAGAGCCAAACTGTCCAAAATATAAACCAACCAGCGTTATTGATTCAACCATCTCTACTGTAGGTTCCAGAAATTTAAGAGCTACCCTCTTGGGAGATTTTCAGGCTTCAGAAGCATGAAGATACTAACAGAAATAAGGCTATGCTATGGACTTGTTTGTCTCTAAGAGTCCCAGGCCGCTTGCCCTTGGCATCTGTCCAAGTTCCCCTAGCCAAGCAGTGCTATTCTCAGCATGGACACCTTGACCAAGCATACTCCTGTACTTGCCTACAACTACATCCCATGCTTTTCTATGAACACATTCTTACCTAGTTCTAGCTTTCTTTAGCATTATAGGTCACAGAAGGAATGCCCCCTTAAACCCCTGGTCTTCTGCCCACCTTTGGGTCAATTTAACCAGAGGCTGTTCTTTCCCACCGATTATTGTGGCAGACTCTAGTGTCTGTGGGAATTCAGAGGGGGCCGCATGAGAAGTGATAGGAACAGACAGAGCCATCTTAACCCAAGGGCATAGGGACGAGAAACTGGAGAAGGTTTTAGGAGAAGCTAGAGGGACAGGAACCTAAGATGTGTGTCGTCCCTCCAGGACCAAGTCCAAAGAGAAGCCTTTTAGGAGCCACTGTGGCCACATCCCTATACTGCCATGCAGATATTGAGTAGTACCTTCCAAGACAGATAGGCCAAGATATAGATCTAAGGAACAGCTATGTATTATATATTATCACACCTGAACCAGCATGTAGGGGATAAGTGTTCACTCCCATGTGCCATATCGTCCAAGTAGAACTTGACCAGGCTGACCAGCAGACCTAATGCCCAAGCTTAGGTATCCAAGAATAGGAATCCCATGATTCAGGACTAAGGTGGCCCCAGACAGGCCACCTGACATCTATGTATCTGTACATTAGATCCTTAAGAGATAAAGGCCCAAGAGGTCCTGTCCTTGGTCACAACCTGGGCTCTGCTGCAGGAGCTCAAATACCCCTTCTCTAGGGTTCACTTGAAGGTGAGCCTCCTGGTTTCCTTGATTAGTATGTCCCCACTGAGGGTCAATGCCAGTTCCCTCCCAGCAGCTTTTATAACATGTTCCTGCGGGGGGGGACCAAAGCAGAATCCTTGGTTTGTCCCTTCTTCCCAGATCTAGCCTGATCTGGACTATGCCCTGAACCCCAACGGTGCTTTGCAGTTTCCATATCGAAGTCTATGGTGAAACAACCTAAATGTGACTCACCTACTAGGCAATTCTTCAATGCCTTCGTAACAAGTGACCAGGCATTATGACTAGTTGGCAGCATTCATCTTCAAGCACAAATGCTTCGCTTCCCATACAACCTGAGACCCTGACCACCTGCTATTGAGAAAAAACAAACAAACAAAAAAGGCCAGGCCATGGACTACTTGGATTCTACTTGGCAGGCCCCAAATTCTACCAGAGACAGATACTAGTTCTATGGGCCCCTCGTTCTATGGGCCCAGGAAACTAGAGCCAAGTGGCAGCTTAGAGAATGGAGATCAAAGTCAACCAGATAACAGTGCAGGTCATCACTAACCTGCAGGCCACTACACTCCAGTGGTCCCCACTAGACTTGTAAGCTCAACTCCATGGAGGCAAGAGCCCAAGGACATTCTTGTATTACAGGGGACTGAAAGCTATAGAGCAGACAAGATCCAGTCAAGCAGGGGCAGAAGAAGATGATCATGGCAGTGAGGGATAAAGGTTTATTTGTATTTTCCCTGCCAGCCAGAAATGGCAGATCCAGGTATGGTATGCAACAACTTTTTCTAACAAATGCCAGAGGTTCGTTCTTTATATATAGGCAAGAATGTAAATAAGGGTCTTAGACTCCAAGGAAAAAAAAAGATCTCACATTCAAAGTTCTAAAGGAGACCAACCTTATCAGGTTAAGAATTTTCCTGGAGAAGGGTCAGTTCCCACACTTGGAACAACATAGCCAGTCTCAATGTCAGTGGCCACAGCTACTATGTCTGTTCCCCTCAGTTGTTGGCAATGGAGGCCTCAGAGGAGTTAAGAGCAGGCCTTACATCAGAGGTAACAGCCCTGCAGAAAAACAGCCTGGAGAAAAGCAAAAACCAGAGCCTAAACGGCAAGGATGCCCAAGCTCCACAGTTGCCAAGTGAGGCTTAGTCCCTCCAGGAGAATGAGGCCTCAGTGAAAGAAGTTCTGTCAGAGCAGTAGACTCATGGCTGCAGGGAAGAGAAGTTGGGGGGAACAACGGAGAGTGACTATTAGCAGGCATGGAGTTTATTTGGGGATAATAAATGCTCTAGAGTTGCAGTGATTGTACAACTTTGAATATATTAGGAGTCAAACCGCACAATGATTTGTGATATAAAACTGTCACAAAGCTGAGAAAAATTCTGTGAGGTTTTAAGTCTGGAGAAAAGTTTTGGTATTCAACTGAACCCAGGAATTTTCAGTCATGAGGGAGGCCCATGGGCAGCTCCCAGGCCAATCTTCTACTCAATAAAGTAGATAAGAGATAGGAAAATATTTATAAGCATGTTTATCCCTTCATGGAAACCAACACTAATACAATCTGTCAATATATCACCTGGAAACTAAGATTAACACGGTTAGCATACATGCAGGTATCTACCACCACACCATCATTGTTTATATGAACTAAGTTTAGGGCTAGGTCTGGAGTATGTTCCACATGGAAGTGGTTGCATTCTGTTCTTTCATTGTAGTAGTATAAGCCTGTTAAAGAGCTTGTAACCAATACGTTCTTGAAGTTATAAAACAATTTGGCCGGGCGCAATGGCTCATGTCTATAATCCCAGCAGTCATGGGAGGCTGAGACGGATGGATCACTCCAGTCTGGGAGTTAGGCCAGCCTGGGTAACATGGCAAAACCCCACCTCTGCAAAAATTACAAAAAGTTAGCACCTGTAGTCCCAGCTGCTCAGGAGGATGAAACAGGAGGATCACTAGGAGGTCAAGGCTGCAGTGAGCCGTGATTGTGCCACTGCCCTCCAGCATGGGTGACAGAGCAAGACTGTCTCAAAAAGGGGGAATATATTTATGACAAAGATGTTTCTAATATAAAAAATGTCATGTTATATTCTTGGTATAGTAGTCAACATCACTGGAAGATTACCCTTAAGTGATATAAACAGTCATAAGGAAAGCTTCATACAATTGGAAAACAAGTGGTTTCTTGCGGAAAAAAATTTCACATGCAGATGCAGTAGGAAAGTTGACCCAGGGAACAGTGGTGGACTCTGTAGACAGGGTTCTGGGAGAGTAGACTCAGGTTAGGGAATCACAGGCCTAAGGGACTGAGCCAGGGAGCAAAAAGACTATAGCTCAACATGGTCGGGAAGCCCCTGCCAGGTTACAGCATGGGGTCCAGGCAGGACCAAGGTCAGTCACATTCACCTAACAGGAGGCTGCAGCTGGCCTAAAGGAGATAGTGGCAAGACTGCACAGTTGAAACATGGAGATTATATGAAGCAGCACCAAGGCAGAACATCTCTAGACTAGAGATAGAATCTGAGAAAACACAATGGCCTCAACAGACCCATTTCATAAGGCAGCAGGGAATGCAGGTAGGACAGGCCTATAGAATGGGGAAGGCACTCTTGGACACCAGAAGACTAGAAGCGTCCCACCAGTGCTTCCCTGGAAACAGGACAAGTGCCAATAAGGAGACCCAGTGGCTCAAGTGAAATTTATAGCAAAGCACCTGTGGCCCAAAAGGAAAGTGACACTGTAGACCTCAGGACTTCTCTGGGGTTGGCCATACAACTGGCCACCTTAAGGATAGGAAAGAGTCAATAGTAAAACTTAAGACTGGACTTTAAGGATATCAAAGGACAGGTCTGCTTCACCCACTTTGTCATCCCTAGATGCCAGTTCTGGAAGTCGCCCTTCAGGTGTGACAAGAAAAACTCACATGATATCCTAACTGGGCCAGGCTAACCAGTAGACCTGATAGCCAAACTTGGGAAAGGACTGTAGAATTAAGTTCTTCCTCCACTGACTCAGGAAAGGTCATATATATCTGTAAGTTATATCCCTATCAAAGGATAATCCCAGGTCCCATTCCTGGCCTTGCCATGCAAGTCCTGGTCTTCTCCATGGTTTTCCTACAGAGCTGGCACCTGTGATACCTGGACTCCTTTGGTTGGCACAAGCTCCCCCTACTGACTAGTGCCAGCCCTTCCTCTATGAACCTTTCTGTAATGGTGCCATGAGGAAGGGCTGAGCCAGAAGCCCCGGATTTTTCCTAAAGGTTTACCCTGACACCTACCCCCAGAATCCCAGGGCTGCTGGTCACCTAGTAGCTAGGTGGAAATAAGCTAGGATGGGAATAAGAGTGAAACCTGTCCCTGGTGGACCTCTGTGGTCAACATAGGCCTTCCTGGGAAGTCCCAGGAAGCCAGCCACGGTGGCTGAGTTTGGACTTTAGCATCTTCAAGTTTAGACCCCTTGCCAGCACAGCCTGAAATGCCCCCACCTTCCTTTCCCAGGAGATGTTTGGGTCATGGCCAGGGGCCCTGCAGCCTGGCGAACCCAGGCTCTGCCAGAGAAGGAGGTAATCAGGACCAGGAAATGGTCCTTGCCACTTGCCTATAGGACTAGAGGCCAAACAAGTCAGCTCTCTAAAAACCAGAGATGCCTAGAAGAGATCCCGCAGCCATGCCCTGATCTCTGGTCACTTACCTAGCCATGCCCTGATCTCTGGTCACTTACCTAGTTTGACAAGTTACAGCCTAATATGCCTGTTGTACCTGGGAGCTCAACTTCAGCGAGTAGTGGCCCAGGGACATGCCTATGCCATGAATTTAAGTCTCATGTTCTCAGGCTAGAAAGAGCAAGAAGGAAATATCCCTGAACATAAGAAAAGTTCCAGTCACAAGGAGTCTGGGAGAGGTCAACGAAAGTCAAAGATGTGATCGCATCCATTTCTGCTAGCCTAAATATTGGCCACATACTTAGGTATACAGCAGAGAAACTAAGCACCTTAACTAGCAGTTTGCCCTGACAGACCCTAAGCCAAAAGGCCCATCCTATACGTATTATGAGACAACATACACAGAGAGGTAGGTACTTTAAGAGGGAGAAAGTAGGGTCCCACATTCCAAGATCATGGAGAACAGTAGATATCATTGAGAAAGGGTCTGATCCTGTGCTCAGATCAGAGATAAGCTGCATAAGCCATGCACGGTCCTGATGTCAAAAGTCCCGGGAATGGGGGTCCAGGTAGGAGGGAGACAAGAGGTTTCAGACCAGGCAGGAATCCCTGCAGACAAGCTTTCTAGGTAGCACAACTTGAAGCCTGAGTGACAAGGATGCTTAGCTTCTTCCCACTATGGCTGTCAGGTGGAGTGGTAACTAACAGCCGAGTTTCCTAGAAGACAGTCCTTTGGGTCTTGAGTCTTCTGGGGAGGAACCCTGCCTGCATTCGGCATTCAACCCTAGGAAGGGGTCAGCCTGACTCTCTCATTCATGGAGGACAACTGTAACAGTAAAGGCCCCTAGAAGGGATCCCAGCCCCAGTCTCCCAGCCCCATGCCATCTCTAGGCTCTGCTACATAGGGCTACTAGACAGGGCATCATCCTCAGTCTGCCGAAGCTCAGGCATTTTCCAGCTTGAGGTAGGCCTATGGCCAGCTTCTAGATTGCCTTCTAGTCAGACAATCTCAGATCCTGAAAAAGGACTTCATGCAACTGGACTAGGATGAGGTTATATGGGTGATACTGTCTATCTTGTCATACAAAAAAAGAAATCAGATCAAGATATTGGGTAAAATGTCAACTGACAATTCAGGAAACATCTCATGGCTGATAGCCATTCAGAGCTGTTCAACAAGTGTAATCCCAGTTTGGGATCCAGGGCACGTGTACCCTCTGAGCACATGTTTTATCTGAAACAAGGCCATGTAATCACATAATCCAAAGAGATAAGTTCAGTTTGTATTTTTGTTTGGCATATGAAGGTGACAGTAATAGGTGAGAAGTAATTCTCCCAATTGTCAGGACCATGGCAAATTTTGGGAAGATGTTAGATTGGGGATAGTACGAGTAGATGGAGGAAGAAGTCTGTGCTGGGAGATGAGAAGCAAGGTATCTTATGGGAAGTCTGGTTGTCTTCCTCCCAACATGTGCTGGGCCACAGGCAAATGTTCAATGGAGACCTCTGGCTTTCAACATTATGTGTTAGCCTTGGGCATATACCCCAGGGAACAGAGGCAGAAGACAAAGTGTCTAGAAGCAGTCAGGCCTGGATAGATCCCTAGTTTGTGGCAAAGCCAGATAACGGCTGTCATCTGTAGAGGACATAGATCAAACTGATATCTTACGGACTTAGGACTGTCTGGTGTACATCTAGACCCAGGAAATTAACATGTCTCCCAAAGATCCCTGGCCTCAAACTTAGCCTTTTCCTGTTGATGCAATACAACTAAACATGACATCTTTCTTATAGGGTCCCACACATCCAGGAATTCTCTTATGTCTGCTTTCCCAAGGATACTAGAAGACTAACACCTAAAAGTTGGGTATACCAGAGATCCTGGGATCTCAAGCCTATGAGAGTCCCAAGGATATTGTCAGAGTCAATACAAGTAGAGCCAAATGACTTGCATTTCACCTACTGGCAAGCTGCCTTAGGGGCCTGGCAGAGTACCAGGAACCGCTTCTACCCAGCTGAAACAGTTAAGGTTTCAAAGGCAGAGCCGTTTATTCTTTCTAGACCATGTCCTACCTGCTATGCTATCACTGACTTATTAGACCAGCAGCATCTCAACTTCATAGCTGGTCTTATTTCCATAGACCTCAGATTTGGGGGGTAAGAGATGGTGAGAAGATACTCCTAAGCTCACCCATTCCTTAGGTTCTCATCACTTTAGTCCTTCTGAGGCCACACAAAGGAGTGCCTCAATAGTCTTCAATGGTCATGAGTCTGACCGAGAAACTAATCGTTCTGGGAGAAGGCCCTGATCATAGTAAGAAAGATGAACAGCAAGTAGTTTCTTTCAGACAGTGAGTAGATAATAGCTTTAGAACAAGTAGAGAGGATTTTATAAGATACTGGATCCTAGACGTAGATTGCATGGTCAGGATGAGGATAAACAGCTTAGGGAAGGCAGCTAAAGGCCAGACCAAAGCTAAGAAGATTCTAAAAACCTTCAGCATACCTGGGGCCACTTAAACACAGAAATTGAAATGAGTACATGCTACTCAGGAGGACAGCAGACAAGGGTGGGGAAAGTCTGGTGGGATGGGCCCCAGGATCAGGAGAGCAACTGGAAGGGAGAAATGCCATTTAAGATTTACGTCTTCTAGAAGAGAGGCAGTGCCACCATGCCACACAAAGGCAGATTCTCAAGAAGCCTTTTTGACAAAAGGGGAGGAAAAGCAATGATCCAACAGAAAAGATGTCAGGGTCACATGACGCTTTCTGGAGGTGTATATACAACCAGCCACCACAAGCCACATGCCCTGCCTCACACCACCGTGTGATCCATTGGATTCCATATGTTCTCACCAGCAGGGTCTATGTTTAAATAGAAGCTCTCAAAAACTGGTCTTCTGAAACAAGCCCGACTTATCTGGGTGATGGGAAAGAAACTCCCAAAAAACACAACTTCAGCTGGGTTAAGTTCATTCCTTCTCCATGCTATTTAGTCTAAGAGCTACCCCAATGAGGCCAACTGATAGAGCTAGCCCAAGATCTTAGAAAGCATCTAGAACTACCCTTGCTTAATTATCTAGTTGCTAAGATGCCCTCAGGTAGGGGTGAGGGTCTGGTTTCTGGCAGAGCACCAGATCCTATCTGAGGTCTTTGTATAACAGATATCTGGCTTGAGACAGATATCTATTATTTTTTCTTTAAATCCCCTCCCAAGGACTAATTCCAGCTCTGGTCCCATGGGAAGGAGAGGCTTAGAGGAAGATCCCTGAATTTTTAAGTTGAAGCGACCCCAATCCACCAGAATCCCAATGCCACCCCTCATCTTTGTACATCCTGCAGTCCTGCCTCAGTCGAGAGGTGAGAATGATAGGGAAGCAGTTCAGTTCTATCAAGCCCCTTGAAGTTTTTAACCCCTCTGAGAAGCCTGGCATGAACCAGCCTCCATGGCTTAGTGGTTTCTTAGTATCTTTTAACTCAGGCTGCATCCAGACAGCACAGTCTGGGATGTCTGAGCCACCTTCTGTGAAAACCTGAGCCCTGCTCAGGCTACAGGAACTCTGTAGCCAAGCAGATCCTAGCTCTGTGGGGGACGCCCTTGGACATGCCCCATACTACTTTCTAGGGTTATGTGCCACCCGACCTAGGAAAGTCAAGCCAAATGAGTTACAGAATAACCACCATGGACAAGAGTTGGACTGAGACTGGATGGTCAACTTACCTGAGCCCACTGCCTTAATATGGTAGTCCCTAAACAAGATGCCTAACATTTACTGCTGTACCTATGTGTTCAACTCTAGGTTACAGTTAGACTTAGACCCTTGGGCTTTAAGCTGAAGGCTATTATAGTGTTGTGGGTTGAATCAGGTCCCCCTCAACAGATTGAGGCCTTAAACCCACCATACCTTAGAATATTACCTTGTTTGAAGATGAGGTCTTTACAGAGGTAAAGAAGTTAAAGGAGGTCATTACAGTAGGCTCTAGTCCAATATGAAGGATATCCTCCTTAGAGATTTGGGCAGACATACATGGAGGATGCCATGTGAAGGTAAGGACAGATGGAGGGATGCTTCAAGCTAAGGAAGCTCAGATGCCAGCAAGCCACCCGAAGCTAGGTAAGAGCTGCAGAACATGCCTTCACAGTCTTGGGAGGAAGCAGCCCCACTGACACCTTGATATCAGACTAACTTCCTGAACCAAGACAGACTTCTGTTTGAGGCACTTAGTTTATGCTACTTTATGACAGCCCTAGCAAATTTGCATGCAGAAGAGAATGACCCAACAGGAAGAGAGCCCCTGTCATCCTCAGCCGGAGAACTATGGCAAAGGCAATTCTGTTTATACCTATCCCGCTTAGCAGGACACTGGCCAGACTCCTGGGCATCAAATAACAGAGAAGCTGGACATGAACCTGACTGAGTCATTTCTGATAGACACCAAGAACCTGTTCCGTAAGTAACTTATATGCAGCCTAGATTCTAAGAAAATGAACTCCCTGAAATCAAAGGTCAACGAAACAGTCTTCTCAGGACCCAGGAGAAACTTCCCTGAAAGAGGTCCTGTGTTCAACCAAGCAAGAATCAGAGCACAAGCCTTGTCCTGATGCCAGTGGCTGCAGGTGCCATTGCTCTTCACCAGAAATCCCAGGGATGAGGTCCCAGGAAGGAGAGAAAGGGGACAGGTCTCTAGACCAGGAAATGATTTCTACATGTAGGGCAGAACATGGGCCCAGTGCCCAGTGCATGAGTAGCAGGAATGTCTAGGACATCCTGCTATAGCTACTGGCAGTGGGAAAAGTAACATCCTCAGCATGGAGAAGATGGTCCTGTCTGGTCTTGGAAAGACCCAGAACTGGGCTCTACATATAGAGCTTGGATCCAAGGACAGACTGGAAAATGTACTAGGTTGACTTCTTATACGCCACCCCCAGTTTCTCAATCAGACTTTTCTGCCTGGGACTTACATGATAGCAGCTGGCTTCAGGGCCCCTAACTGCCAAGTCCTGACAGTTCTCCAGTCCTCCAATGCAGGGGTGGCCCCCCAGAGGCTTCCAAGGCTGTCCATCTGACCATGTACAATCATTAGAAAAGAAAGTAGGTAGAAGAGAGGGAGGAGAGGGATTGCCAAGCTGTAGTATGGGACCAGAGGCTATCAGAGACCTTCATTCTGGGCTCTTAAGCCTCTAGAGTAGCCCAAAGACCATTCTCAGCCAAAAGCCCAGCCATACAGGTGGATGTGGCAAGAGAGCCAGGCATCATGCCCAGTACTGACACTCATAAGACCCAGATATCCTTATATGTATAATAAGACACTTCACTATCAAAACTTCATGCCCAAAGATAAGAGCTGTCAGATCAGAAGACCTCAATGGAGAACAGACAGTAGATCCTGGACACAGAAAGGGGGCTACAAACTGCTTTGACTGTTATCATTTCAGTTGCCACAGTAATTCTGTTGCCTAGTTGATGGAAATGGCCATCCCAAGCAGAAGGGGTAAAAGGCCATCGATCAGGAAAGGGTTCTGAAGATGACGCTTCAGACAGGATCAAGTCGAGGATCCAGGGTGTGATCAGTAAGACAGATCAGCCAGAATCTGTCTGCAGCCCCTGGGTAGAATACTACTTCTTAAGAGAAAGGTTAAAAAGAAAAAATAGCCCTATCAGGTCCTAGGAAACTTTGCAAGCAAGCCCAGCATGGCATTAGATCTAACCATAAACTATGTAAGAGCCCAACATGACTTAGAGCCTGAGGACTATAGGTATCCAGGAATGGATACCCTAAGCATAGACTGCAGACTCATGTTTGTCTTAAGGCTTACTGAACTGGGTTTCCCACATGGCCAGCCTCTGCCAGATATGCTCAGAGCCAAATCCCAGCCTTATTCAGCATGATGGAGGCCTATAGCCAGCTAGCTTCCCAGGTCACCCTTCTAGTCATGAATAGTGATAAACCCCAGCAAAGGGGAACTGAACAGATCCCAGGGATAATTATGGCTACCTAAAAGTAAAGCAGAGGTCAGAAGGCAGAAGAGGTTCCTGCCCAAAGGCTCTGGTTAGAGGAAATAGTGAGGTACATTGCCCTCAAGCAGATGCGGTTAAGGGTTGTTAGGACAGACCAAGGTCCAGACAGGAGAGATGTTAAGAGGAAGACCATTACTGTGTCACATGCCAGGAAAGCTTTCCAAGTTAGTCTATGAGCAGCACCACCAGCCTACACAGGCAAAACAAGAAAACTCATCTTACTGCCAGACTCCAGATACCAAAGCTTCAGTTTATCTATAGTGTAGACATCAGTGCCAGTGGAGACATGTCCAGAAACAGACCCAACGAGGTGAATACCTTGACTGATGGCACTTGGCCCATACTTGGGCCAGTCACCAGCCTGTAACCTGACCTAGTACCATGGGATGTGGCCACTAAACCAGCTACTATATATCTAAGGACAATGAGCAGGCCCATTAGAGAGGGGGAACAGGAACAAAGGGATAGAAGAATCCAGGAGAAAAGATTCTATGACCAGCAACAAGCCTAGCAAGGAGCCAAGGGGTAAGAACAAGGAAACTCTGGGGTTACCCAGGCAACACATTAAAAAGCTTATCTATTGTGATGAATAGGCTTTGTCCCTGGGATGCAAGGTTGGTTCAATATACAAATCAATAAATGTTACATAAGCAGAACTAGAAACAAACCATATTATCTCAATAGATGATGCTTTTGTAAAATTTGACATCCCTTCATGTTAAAAACCTCAATAAACTAGGTATTGAAAGAACATACCTCAGAATAATAAGAGCCATCTATGACAAACCCATAGCCAACATCATACTGAATGGGCAAAAGCTGGAAGCATTACCCTTGAAAACTGGCAAAAGACAAGGATACCCTCTCTCACTACTCCTATTCAGCGTAGCTTTAGAAGTCTTGGACAGAACAATCAGGCAGGGGAAAGAAAGGGCATCCAAGTAGGAAGAGAGGACATCAAACTATCCCCATTTGCAGACATGATCCTCTGTCTAGAAAACGCCATAGTCTCAGCCCAAAAGCTCCTTAAGTGGATAAATTTGAAAGTCTCAAAATACAAAGGATGTACAAGAGTCACAAGCATTCCTATATACCAACAGTCAAGCCAAGAGCCAAGTCAGGAATGTACTCCCATTCACAACTGCCACAAAAAGAATACAATACCTAGGAATACAGCTAACTAGGGAGGCAAGAGATCTCTGCAAGGAAAGCTATAAAACACTGCTCAAAGAAGTCAGATGACAAACAAGTAGAAGAATATTATATGCTCGTGGATAGAATCAATATCATTAAAATGGCCATATCACCCAAAGCAGTTCATAGATTCAGTATTATTCCTATTAGACTACCACTGAGATTTCACAGAACTAGAAAAAACTATTTTAAAATTCACATGGAACCAAGAGAGCCTGAATAGCCAAGGCAATTCTAAGCAAAAAGAAAGCTGGTGGCATCATGCTACCCAATTTCAAACTGTACTACAGGGCTACAGTAACCAAAACAGCATGGTACTGGTATAAAAGACACGTACAGCAATGGAACAGAACAGAGAACCCAGAAATAAGGCTTCACACCTACAACTATCTGATCTTTAACCGGACAAAACAAGCAGCAGGGAAAGGATTCCCTATTCAATAATGGTGCTGGGATAATTGGTGGCTAGCCATATATCGAAGATTGAAACTGGACCCCTTCCTTGTACCAGATACAAAAATCAACTCAACATAGAGACTTAAGTGTAAAACCAGGAACTATGAGAACCCTGGAAGACAACCTAGGCAATGCCATTCTGGACATAGGAACAGGCACGGGGGCGGAGCAAGATGGCCGAATAGGAACAGCTCCAGTCTCCAACTCCCAGCACCAGCGACACAGAAGACCGGTGATTTCTGCATTTTCAACTGAGGGTACTGGCTCATCTCACTGGCGCCGGATTTTATCGCGCCGGGCCGCCGCATCTCACCAGCCAGAGCCGAAGCTATGGCAGGCACGCTCACCCGGTGCCACAGAAGGAACTCTTCCCAGCCAGGAAACCGGGAGACACACAACACCCGGAAAATCGGGTAACTCCCCACCCCAACATTACGCTTTGCCAAACAGGCACACCAGGAGATCATCATATCCCACACCTGGCCGGGGAGGGTCCCACGCCCACGGAGCCCCATTACAGTACAGCAGTCTGTGATCTACCGGCAAGGCAGCAGGTTGGGAGGGGTTTGCCATTGTTGAGGGCGGTGAAATAAAGGCGGGGAAGCTCCACTGTGGAGCTTCATAGCAGCCTAAGGAAATTCCCCGTTTGCTCCTAGATTTCCACTTGGGATAGGCACAGCCACACAACAACAACAACGAGCAGAAAACCTGCAGACGCTAAACCCACTCTGTCTGGAGCAGCCTTGAAGAGAGCAGGATCTCCCAACACGGAGGCCGAGATCTGAGAACGGACAGACTGCCTGCCCGGAAGGGTCCCTGACCCCTGAGTAGCCTAACTGGGAGACATCCCCACTAGGGGCAGTCTGACACCCTGGCCACCTCAAGCAGGGTGGGAGACACCCCTGAGAGGGAAGCTTCCAAAAGCAAGAACTGGGGACAGGTACACTCTCGCTGTTCAGGAAATATTCTATCTTCTGCAGCCTCTGCTGCTGATACCCAGGCAACAGGGTCTGGAGGGACTCCTCACACCCCAATAGACGGCAGCTGAGGGCCCTGGACTGTTAGAAGGAAAACTATCAAAACAGGGCTGACACCTAAGCACCCAAAAAACCCCATCAGCATACCACCACCAATCAAAGACCAGGAGGCAGACAAAACCACAAAGATGGGGAAAAAGCAGGCAGAAAAGCTGAAATTCAAAAATAAGAGCACATCCTCCCCGCAAAGGATGCATCATCGGCCAGCAACTGGATCAAAGCAGATCGGAAAATGACTTTGACGAGATGAGAGAAGAAGGTCAGTCCATCAAATTTTAGAGCCAGCGCTGATAAATTACGTGACCAGTGCAAAGAAACTAAAAATCTTGAAAAGTGGAAGAACTGACGGCTAGACTAATTAATGCAGAGAAGGTCATAAACGAAATGAAAGAGATGAAACCATACACGAGAAATACGTGACAAATGCACGCTTCAGTAACCGACCTCGACCAACTGGTGAAGAAAGAGCATCGTTTTACTGAGGACTGAAATGAATGAAACGAAGCCGCAGAAGAGAAACTAAAAGAAAAGAAAAGAAATGGCAGCCGTGGGTAGCGGTTGATTATGTAAAAGACCACCCATGCTCTGATTAGTGCCTGAAGTGAGGGGAAATGGAACCCGCTGGAAACACCTCTCAGGACATCATCCAGGAGAACTTCCCTAACCTAGCAGGGCAGGCCAACATCCAAATCCAGGAAATACAGAGAACGCCACAAAAGATAATTCTCGAGAAGCAACCCAAGACACATAATTGCTGTAGGATTCACTCAAAGTTGAAATGAAGGAAAAATCTTAAGGGTGTCGAGAGAAAGGTCGGCTACTCCTAAGCAAAGGAAGCCCATCAGACTCACAGTAGATCTCCCAAGCAGAAACCTACCAGAAGCAAGAGAGTAAAATCCACATTCAACATCTTTAAAGAAAAGAATCTTTAAAGTCCCAGAATTCCATCCAGCACAAACCAAGCTCCCCATAAGCATGAGAAATAAAATCCCTTTACAGATAAGCAAACGCTTAGATTCGTCACCACTAGCCTGGGCCTTTACAGACCCCAAGGAAGCACCCAACATGGAAAGGGAAACAACTGGGCACCAGCCTCATTGCAAAAATACGCCAAAATGTGGAAAGACCATCGAGGCCAGGGAAACTGCATCAACTAACGAGCAAAACAACCAGCTAATATCATATAATGGCAGACTAAGTTCACACATACAATCTTAACCTTAAATGTAAAATGGACTAAATGTCTAAATTAAAAGACACAGACTGGCAAACCGGATAAAGATCAGACTTATCAGTCTGCGTCCAGGGATCGATCTTTAAATGCAGAGACATACATAGGCCTGCACAAAAGGGATGAGGAAGATTTACCAAGCAAAATGGAGAACAAAAAGCAGGGCTGTAAACTTGGGGTCTCTGAGGTTAAAACAGACTTTAAACCATCAAAGATCAAAAGAGACAAAGAAGGCCACAGAATGGTCAAGGGATCAATCTTAACAGGAAGAGCTAACTATCCTAAATATATATGCACCCAATACAGGACACCCAGATTCATAAAGCAAGTCCTTAGAGACTTACAAAGAGACTTAGACTCCCATACAATAATAATAATGGGAGACTTCCACACTCCACCGTCAATATTAGACAGATCAACGAGACAGAAAGCTAACAAGGATGTCCAGGAATTGAACTCCATCTCTTGGCAAGCAGACCTTAATAGACATCTATATAGGAACTCTCCCACTCCTAAATCAATAGAATATTATCTCTTTCCCTAGCACTACATCGATTTACTCCAAAATTCAATACCATAATTCGTGCTTTTAAAGCATTCCTCAGCAAAATGGCCAAGAACAGAAATTATAACAAACTGTCTCTAAAAGACCACAGTGCAATCAAACTAGAACTCAGGACTAAGAAACTCAATCAAAACCGCTCAACTACATGGAAACTGGAACAACCTGTTCTGAAATCGACTACTGGGTACATAACGAAAATGAAGGTATAGCCAAAGATGTTCTTTGAAACCAATGAGAACAAAGATACAACATACCAGAATCTCTGGGATACATTTGAAGCAGTGCAGAGGGAAATTTATAGCACTAAATGCCCACAAGAGAAAGCAGGAAAGATCAAAATTGACACTCTAACATCGCAATTAAAAAGAACTAGAGAAGCAGAGCAACACATTCCAAAGCTAGCAGAAGGGGTAAGAAATAACGGTGATCGAGTAGAACTAGCGATAGAGATGACAAAACCTCCTAAAAATCAATGAATCCGGAGTTGGTTTTTGAAAAGATCAACAAAATTGATGACCCAATTTCAGTGTTAATTAATAAAGAAGAAAAGAGAGAAGAATCAAATCGACGCGACTAAAAATGATACAAGGGATATCACTCACCGACCCTACAGAAATATGTCCCACCAGAGAAATTACAAACACCTACCTAAACAAACCGGAAACCCAAATAAACGGATACACCCGGACACCTACACCTCCAAGACCAAACCAAGTACAGCCAACTCGAATAAGACCTCAACAGTAGGCTCCGGAAACCGGAGGCAACAATTTACTAGCCTACCAACCAAAAAAAGTCCAGACCAGATGGATTCACAGCCGAATTCCTCTACTAGAGTGGGTATAAGGAGGAGTTGGTAACCCATTCCTCTGGAAACTATTCCAATCAATAGAAAAAGAGGGAATCCTCCCAACTCATTTTATGAGAGGCCAACATCATCCTGATACCGTGCCTGGCAGAGACACAACAAAAAGAGAATTTTAGGACCAATATCCCTGATGAACATCGATGCAAAAATCCTCAATAAAATACTGCAACCGATTCAACAACACATCAAAAGCTTATCCACCATGATTAAGTGGGCTTGTCCCTGGATGCAAGGCTGGTCTAACATTCGCAGAATCAATAAACATAATCCAGTATATAAATAGAACTAAAGATAAGAACTACATTGATTATCTCTAATAGATGGTGAAGTGCCTTTGACAAAACTAACAGCCCTCTGATGCCAAAAACGCTCAACAAATCTCGCATTGATGGAACGCACTTCAAAAATAACAAGAGCTTCATTTATGACAAACCACAGCCACATCATACTGAATGGGCAACTGAAAAATTTCTTTGAAACTAAGTATTAAGATAGGATGTTCTCTCAATTAATTCTATTCAATATAGTAAGCAGTTCTACAGTACTTAGGCAAGAGAAAGAAAATTTGTGCATCTAGTTAGAAAAGAAGAATAAATTGTCCCTGTTTCTGCAGATGATATGGATTGTATATTTAGAAAACTCCCATTGTCTCTCAGCCTAAAATCTCTTAAGCTGATAAGCAACTTTGTGCAAAGTCTCTGTGGATACAAAATTAATGTCAAAATCACAAGCATTCTTATACACCAATAACAGATAAACACAGAGCCAAAATCATGAATGAATCCCATTCACAATTGCTTCCAAAGAGAATCAAATACCTAGAATCCAACTTACATGATGTAAAGGACTCTCTTCAAGGAGAATCAAACCACTGCTCAGTGAAATAAAAGAGGACATAAACAAATGGAAGAATATCTCATGCTCATGGATAGGAAGAATCAATATCGTGAAAATGGCCTATACTGCCCAAGGTAATTTATAGATTCAATGCCATCCCCATCAAGCTACCAATGAGTTTCTTCACAGAATTGGAAAAACTGTTTAAAGTTCATATGGAACCAAAAAGAGCCCGTGATTCCAAGACAACTTCTAAGTCAAAAAGAACAAAGCTGAGGCATCACGCTACCTGACTCTCAAACTATACTTCAAGGCTACAGAATTGTAAAACAGCATGGTACTGGTACCCAAACAGATATAGACTAAATGGAAATAGAACAGAGTCCCTAGAAATAATAATTATTACATCTACAGCCATCTGATCTTTGGATAAACCTGAGAAAATAAGAAATGGGGCACATTCCCATTTAATAAATGGTGCTGTAGGTAAATTGGCTAGCCAAGTAAGTAGAAAGCTAGGAAATTGATCCTTCCTTTACTCCTTATACGGAATTAATCTAAGATGGATTGTAGGACCTAAATGCTAGGACCTAATAATTACAAAATCCTAGAGGAAACCTAGGTAGTACCCATTCAGGACATAGGCATGGGCAAAGACTCATTCAAAACACCAAAAGCAAACGGGCAGCAAAAGCCAAAACTGACAAACGGATCTGACCAAACCAAAAGAGCTCTGCACAGCAAAAAGAAACTACCATCAGAGTGAATATGTTAACCTACAGAATGGGAGAAAATCTTGCAATCTACCCATCATCTGACAAAGGGCTACATCCAGAACCTTAAGGCAAAGAACTCCAACAAATTTACAAGAAAACAAACAACCCCATCA
This sequence comes from Papio anubis, assembly GCF_008728515.1. Taxonomy (NCBI): domain Eukaryota; kingdom Metazoa; phylum Chordata; class Mammalia; order Primates; family Cercopithecidae; genus Papio; species Papio anubis. The sequence continues at coordinate 67,653,107 of NC_044986.1, forward strand.
ACAAGTAAGGTGCTGATATGAACAGACATTTCAAAAAGAGGACATTCATATGTTTTCAACAGACATATGAAAATGCTCATCATCACTGGCCATCAGAGAAATGCAAATCAAAACCACAATGAGATACCATCTCACACCAAAGTTAGAATGGCGATCATTCAAAAAGTCAGGAACAACAGGTGCTGAGGAGGATGTGGGAGAAATAGGAACACTTTTACACTGTTGGTGGGATTGTAAACTAGTTCAACCATTATGGAAAATAGTATGGCGGATTCCTCAAGGATCTAGAACTAGATCACCACATGACCCAGCCATCCCAATACTGTGATATAAACAAAGCTGGACTATAAGTAAAATTCATGCCGCTATAAAGACACACGCACGCATATTTACAAGTAAGCACCATTCACAAATAGCAAAGACTCGGAATCAACCCAATTGTCCATCAAAGTGACAGGATTGGATTAAGAAAATGTGGCACATATACACCATGGAATACTATGCAGCCATAAAAAGGATGAGCTCTGCATCCCTTTGTAGGGACATGGATGCAGCTGGAAACCATCATTCTAGTAAACTATCACAAGAATAGAAAACTAAATAATTGCATGTTCTTTACTCTTATAGGTGGGAATCTGAACAATGATCACTTGACTCAAGGGGAACATCACACACCGGGGCTTAATATGGGAGGGGAGGGGGAGGGGATTGTATTGGGAGTTATACCTGATGTAAATGATTTAGAGTTGATGGGTGGCAGACTAACATGGCACAAGTATACATAGGTAATAAACCTTGCATGTTATGCAAGTGGTACATGTACCCTACAACTTAAAGTATAATAATAATAAATAAATTAAAAAAAAAAAAAAAAAAAAGGAACAGGCACATGTCTCATAATAAAGATGCCAAAAGCAACTACAACAAAAACAAAAACTGGTAAGTGGGATCTAACTAAAGAGCTTCTGCATAGCAAAAATCTGTCAGAGTAAACAGACAACCTACAGAATTGGAGAAGATATTTGCAAACTATGCATCTGACAAAGATCTAATATCCAGCATCTATAAGGAACTTACACTTACATGAAAAACCCCATTAAAAAGTGGGCAAAGGGCTGGGTGCAGGGGCTCACACCTGTGATCCCAGCACTTTGGGAGGCCGAGGTGGGTGAATCACCTGAGGTCAAGAGTTCAAGACTAGCCTGGCCAACATGGTGAAACCCCGTCTCTACTAAAAATACAAAAAATTAGCCTGGTGTGGCAGCAGGCACCTGTAATCCCAGCTACTTGGGAGGCTGAGGCAGGAGAATTGCTTGAACTCGGGTGGCAGAGGTTGTAGTCAGCCAAGATCACACCATTGCACCCCAGCCTGGGTGACAAGAGCAGGACTCCACCTCAAAAAAGAAAAAAAAAGTAGGCAAAGGACAAGAACAGATACCTTTCAAAAGTAGACGTACATGTGGCCAACAAGCATATGAAAAAGCTCAACATCACTGATCATTAGAGAAATGCAAATCAAAACCACAATGAGATGCTATTTCATACCAGTCAGAATAGCTATTAAAAAGTTAAAAAGATAGCAGATGCTGGTGAGGTTGTGGAGAAAAAGAATGCTTATACACTGTTGGAAGTGTGAATTAGTTCAGCCATTGTGGAAGACAGTGGTGATTCCTCAAAGGTCTAAAGACAAATGCTATTCAACCCAGCAATCCCATTACCAGGTAGAGACCCAGAGACATACAAGTAATTCTATCAAAGACACATGCACACGTATGTTCACTGCCGCACTCTTCACAATAGCAAAGACATGAAATCCACTTAAATGACCAATGATAGACTGGATAAAGAGTATGGTACATATACACCATGGAATACTAGGCAGCCACAAAAAAATGAGACCATGCCCTTTGCAGTAACATGGATGAGCTGGAGGCCATTATTCTTAGCAAACTAACTCAGCAATAGAAGACCAAATGCTGCATATTCACTTACAGTGGGAGCTAAATGAGGACACATGGACACAGGTGAACGCCACACACTGAGGCCTAATAGAGGGTGGGAGGTAGGAGAGGATCAGATAAAAATAACTAATGGGTAGTAGAGTTAATGCCTGGGTGACAAAATCTATATAAACCCCCATGACCCAAGTTTACCTATGTAACAAACCTGCACATGTACTCCTGAACTTAAAGTGTTAAGTTGTCTATACTGCGTTTCATTACTTAGTCAAGTTTGCTTTTACTATTAAAAGCTAAGGACACCAATTTACCAGTTATTTGGTTCCTGAAAATGGGACAGATGCTTCCATTCTATGTTTGCCTTACTAAGCCCTTCAAGGATTGACTCTTGATGCTCCTCTTTGATTGCTTTATCATCACAGTCTCTTGCTTCTCAGTCCCCCTTTGCCTATGTTTCTGCCCAGTCATTAAGTGTTAGGGCACTTCAGGGTACCCCATTGTCACACAGGCAGTTACTGAAGTTATTTGATAGCTATATCTTTCCTAGCCAGTGGATTCCAAGTCTATTTTCCTGGCACTGGTCTTGTTCTTGGGAGCCCAAGTTCATTCTCCTAATTACCTGTTTGATGCTTATATCAGAGGCAGTGCAGACCAAGCTTACCCAAGTCCAGATAATTTTTCCCATGAATCCCAACTGATATTCTTCTAATGTTCTCTAACTCACATAACAATGCATTTGTATACTTGTGTTGTGACTGCCAGATACTTAGGCTTATTTGTTCCTTTTCTCCGTGACCTGGTTACCAAGTCCTGTCATTTCTACCAAAGTCTTAAACTCATGTACGGTCTAGTCTCCATTGTTAATCACCATTTTTGGTTAACTGGCTTAACTTGTGTTTACTCCTACAATGGTTTTTTTGTTCATTTGTTTTTGCCACTAGAGTGGCCTTCAAGAAGTCTGACATCTACTTGTTTAAATAGCTGTGTATTTCTAACATGGCCTTAAGACTTAGGATCCCTAGATCCTAACACCTAGATCTCCTAAGAACAGGCAATTACAAGTTTATCTGGCTTCCAAGAATGATTGCCAGAGTAGCACCATAAAACTTGCCCACCAGAGGAGCCGATACCTTTGTTATGACTTAGGATATGGGGAAGCAGGAAGCCTTGCCACAACTTTGATTCCAAAGCTAGTGCTGAATAGTAGAACACCTGAAAACAAGAGACCATCCCCATTACTGGCTTGCCATTAGATGGTAGCTTCAAGCACATCTAGTTGGCAGAATCTAATTGCATCTAATCTTAGCTATAAGAATGTAGGAAGATAAGTCTGGAAAGTAAGTCTTCCGTCAGTAGGGGAAGGTGGCATGGTCAACAAGGAAGGTGATCTACCATACTTACTGCATGGTCTGACATTGTCCCTATCTGCATTTTAGCTTTACTTGTGCTTCTTGTAAGATTCTACTTTATAGAGCTGCCACCACTACTCCCAACGTAGGCACTCCTAGTATCTTTATACCTGAGACAAAAGTTAAATTGGCTTTTGAACTCTCCAAGTCAGTGACTGGACTGGAAGATTGGAAGTAGGGATATCTGAGACTTCCCAAATATCCTTAATATTTACCAGCAAGGCTAGGTCAAAGACCAGAGTGTCCTATTATATCTATACTGGTCTTTTAGATCCTAGCAGTCCAATAGTTGTTCCATGGCCCAGCATAGTTATGGTTTTGCTACTCTTTGGGGTAGAAGAACTATCTAAAGATCTCACCCTGATGGTCAGAGATAACCAGATGCTTTCTAATTATAGCAGTTTTGTTTCTAATTACAGCAGTACCTAAGATAGTAACTATCTGGCTCTTTGTAGTCAAAGCTTGCTGACCTCTATTTTAAGAGGCAGGGAAAGACCTATAAAACTCCCAGCCTGTTTTATTATAGCAGTGTATTTCTTTAAATTTATATTATCTAATTTTACTTTCTCCAAATGAAAGTAGTATAAGATCTGACCCAACTTCAGGCAGGCAGGATGTTGTGTAGAGTCATATCTTCAAATGCAAATCTAAATAGTCTGCCTTTCAGTTTAACTGCTAAGAAGCAAAAACTGGACAAAAGCTAATTTAGGCTGGAAGGAGTTACATGCCCAGACATCACACTTTCCTGATTCAGTGGCCTTCATTTGCTTTTCAAGTGGTCTCTTGCGACTTCTCTAAACTGTTCCTCAAGCACTTCCAAAGTGAAGGAAGGATTCAGTCATTAAACAGGTTATGGATTACTGCATGTGAACAAGCAGGCAGGCAGGGGAGGTACCACATCATAGCCCCTGACTGTATCTTAAGTTTACGTGCTTATTTCAAAGGCTCACTACTACTGGCTACTTACAGGATTAGCTCACTTGAGCTGGCAGAACAGGCCAAGTGGTGGGAGATATAGGACAGTTTAGTGTATTCACTTTCAATCGCTAGGTACACCTAGAAGAAAACTAAACTTTCATGGGGCTTGATATTTTGTCTTGATACTTATGGCATGGGTAGCCTGAAGATTGAGCTGTTTACCTTCCTGGTCACTCTAGACTGAAGAGGTTTATAACCTACTTCATTCATAGAAATTGATTAAAGAATAAGGACGTAAGCCTGTTTTTACTACAGGAGACCCGATTTTTTAGACCTTTGGATAGTCTAGTCTCCAACACTAAGCTTTTTGAAGAATCAGATGTGTGTTCTTTACTGCAGATAGAGTGCATCCAAGTCCTATATCATGTTACCTCATAGAAATCTAACTCTTACACAGGTCTAAGATGCCTAAATAAGTTCCTAAGGCTCAAAGAAAAACATAGCCCAAAGACATTTTAGATAAACTAAGTCCATGTTTCTGTGACCTAGTTGAAATGGATCATACTTACAGACAGGCAAACTCTGGAAACATCTGTAAGATACTAGATACAGGTCTCACTGTAAGCAAGATGAGAAGGCCAGCGTTCAGCTGGAGCATTTGGGATGTTATAGTCAGAAGCTAATACAGGATCTTTCCATCCTAATAACTAAGTTCTAGGGAAAGCTGGAACCATAGCTAAGGCAAATAGCATGGCTAAACTCCTGACTGGCCAAGCAGGAAAGGCAGCCCTCTCACCAGCTGAGCTGAGAAGGTACCTTAGTCACCACTGATCCAAAGGCAGAGCTGGAAGCCCTGTTTAGTTTGATTTGATTATGTCACCCAGAAGTTGCTGGCATCAAGAATCTGTTTATAATTCAAGGTAGTGTTTGGTTCAAGAACTGTCAAGTTAGATGAAAAGTGAGAGAAAATAAGGCTTCAAGCCCAAGCCTACTCAGCTAAATGCAAGCCATGGCACCCCAACATGCTGGAGGCCCTATTCTCCCAAGGCCTTTGGATCCCATAGCATACCTCTGCCTGGCCCCTCAGGAGCCCACATTGTCAGCCTAAGCTGGACTTCTCAAATGGAGGAGTCAGAGCTCGAAAGGCTGGTAAGCCAGTCTCTGCTTTGTCCTTAGGTCCAAGTTATAGAAGCCTACAGGTGCTTTGAAAAGGAGGCAAGTTCCAATACCTTCAATTGCCTTTGTAGTCAATTGCTAGCTATTGAGCTATGGAGTCCTGCCACTGGCCCAGTCCTGGGCTTGTCTGGTGAGGCCTATTGATGAGGGCTGTAGCACAGGAACAAGGTAGGAATTACAGAAAAGCCTTCATACTGTTAATCCCAAGGGACTTCAAGGCAATAACTCTGGGTTTCCCAAAATTTACAGAGGATCTTTTCTCTCACCCTTGTTTTCCTTTTGGGTGTGGCTTCTAAACCCAAGTTTATGGGTTACAGACATTCTGGTTCTCCCTGATGGAAAAAAGTGCTACAGATTCTGTTCAAAAAGGCTCTGGTTTGAACAGAATCTGACATTTTCCCCCATAGGGAATAAAAACCACATGATGTTCACATAGAAGCTTGGAAGCTAGCTTTTGCTCCTAAGAGTTAGGATTTCAGAAGCTAGAATGTTCTACTTTTATACGTGTTTGAAGTTTCCATATGGGGAAGTTCAGGCTACTAGTTTGACCCTGAGGTTAAGAAATTCAACACTAAAATCATGAGACGAGGGAATAAAACGATAGAACAAGGGTTTAGGTCTGTTCCCTTCCAGTCATATCAGAATTTGATTGGAAGATATGTCAGATAACACAGAAGGCAGGCGGAATCTAGAAGACATAGGGAATACCTACAGAGATTAAAATGCCAGTAACATTAAGTATATTAACAGGTAGTTCAGAAAAGAGACAAGTGACTTACAAGTGAAGTATATGTTGTTCTACCAATCAGAACCACAGGTTTGTGGTCATGATTTAACTTATCAAGTTAGGAAGTCTAGGTTCTAGTGGAGATGTGGAAGATATACGAACACCTTCAGCTTGGAGCTGTGCTTAGTGACCTTGAGTATGCCTGTGCCCCAGCGATCCCAAAGTGCTGAGCACTTTTCCTGGTGAGTGCTGTGCCTGGCCCATAGGGGAAAGGATATCAGCTCTTCACACCATAGCCAGACAAGCACATGTATCTGTACCAAATGCCACGCTCTGCTGTAAGTGGTTGCCTAGACTTATGTAGCAGCAGTGTGGCTAAGTCTCAGAAGTGCTTAACTAGAAGTGATAGGAATGTGCCATTTACAAAGATGAGCACACTAACAACCAACCACTCCACAGTATAAGCATGGCAGAACACAGTGCTCGAGGGAACAGGGTGAATGGGGATGGAAGATGTTGGGAAAAAGGCAAGGGAGTATCGGAAGGGCCCTGTTACAGTCTCATTTTGCTATGTCCCAGACAGATTCAAGGTTTTCACATTCTACTGCAGGGTACAGGCCAGGAAGCATATTGGACACTGATAGGCTTCTAGATCCTTCCTCAGGAGTAGGGCTTACCCCAGTCATCAGTATAAAGGTCTAGTGTCAATCACCCTTGGGAATTGCCTTCGAGGAGAGCCACCACACCCATGATTATAGAAGGATCCACATGACATTAGAAAAGCCTAATCCTTTTGCCCCAAGTTGGAACAGCTCTGAAGATGGGTGCTCTACTTTCAGAGCACCCCAGCGAGGTGGCTGAGGCTTCAGTTGAGACCACATCCCAAGTCAGCTTTCCTGCCCAATCCTGCATCACTTTTCTTCAATAGGCATTAAGTCCAAGAACATGTCCTAATAAACCTTGTTCATGTTGATCTCCATCTGAGTCTGCTTGCTAGGGAACTCAACCCACAGCAGGTAGATTGGAAACCAGCCATGCCACCTCAGCCTTATAAGAGCAGGGAAAGCTCCACCTTTAGTCCAGAGGACTCTTCCCAGCAGAGATTTCATCACTCCCTACCACCCCACAACCCATGAGTTTCTAGTACCCCCCAGGAATAACAGAATGGGGCAGCAATCCCTGACTGCCCCAAGGTATTAAGGAGATATCTCAGCAGTCCTTTTGCTAGGGTAGCCTATGACCAAACCTGACCAGCCCTTTTCATTGAACCTGGAGGAAATCCCACTGAGGCTCAGAGCCCAAGCTTTATAGACCCAGGCCCAGCTTTCTAGGACCGCAGTGTCTAAAATTGGTTGTCTGGTATTTGAGGTTCTCATGATGGCCATACATTCCTGACATTTCTATAGGAGTCAAGAATAACTTTAGTTTTAATGAAATAGCTAGATTCATCTAGACCATACCAGTTGGACCCTAGAATCCAGAATCTCAAAGTGAATCCACGTATGGCATGAGCAAGAGATGGTCCCATACCCATTTACAAATTCTCCTGCCGTCAAACAACTCACTAAGTACTTGAAGTTGGTTTGATGTCATGTTGCTTGGTGCCTCACCCAGAGCACAGGAAGAGGTGGGATCGGCAGGGAACACCAGATCCTCTGAAGACACTAAGCTGAGGAGGCCAACTCCATCCAATCTAGAAACCATTCTTGCCTTCACTGACCTGGGAGGTTCTGATCCCAGATTTAAAATCATAGATGAACCTATCCAAAGGCATATCAGGATGTTTGACAGGGACAGCAACAGCATCTGATCATCTTAGGTTTCCTGGCATGGAACCTCTACTTCATGAATGGGCCAAGTGAGAACTGTCATGGCTCCAGTATTGTCAGCATGCTACACCCAAGACTGGGCCTGTCTTATGCCATGGGTTAGGTGGGAGGCAAGAACACCTCTTGCTGCACTGGCTTCTGCAACAGGTCTACAGATGACTAAGCTATGGGTTTGTCTCAGACTTAAAAGGAAGGCCCCCTACTCCCAAGAGGCCCAAATTCATAGCCTGGACAGCTGACAGTCCTTCTGCTATATGAGGCCTAAGCAGTTCATGGTGGGAAACACTGCAGGGATGTTCTGTGACCAGCTGAACAGAGAAAGGCTTAGATGGAAACTAGCCCCAATGTGCTGAGAGCTTTGGGGTCACTCCCTTCCCAATAAGAACACTGAACAAGAAATTTCTCTTAGGACATACTGCCACCCAGAAATAGACAGGCAAATATGTGGACTTTCAACCAAGATTAACTTCTGTAGGAGCTGCTGAAGACAGCTTACAAAAGACACTTGAATGGTAACTGACTGGTTGTTGGAGGTGGGGTTTCTGAACCAGCTTGAGTGAGGAACTCCAGGGGCCATAATGGTAGAAGGCTTATAAATTTGTGGGGTCTACCTCCGGGAGCCCTATCAGGTTCTTATGGTGAGGGTTAGAGGAAATCCTTATTTCAGATCTTCAGGGTTGTGGGCCAGGATGGGTAGTAACCATTTTAAAATGTGTTCAGACCACTCTCCATTATGAAGACATTTTCTGAGGAAGCCGATATTACTGGAGCCTTCTGCCCTGGGAAAAGGATAGTTAGCTTCAACCCCCTCCAGCCTTCCTGTTTCACAAAGGAAAGAGGGGGTGGGCCGAGATTTGCACAGAAGACTACAGTGTCTCTCCTCCCCTACCCCAACCACCTCAACAGGGCTCTAGTGTACCAGTGGATTACAAGGGAGCCCCAAGATACCGATCCTACTTCAGGAGTTCCTAGGAAGATTCAGACAGGACAGAGGAAGCTAGTCTCTTACTTCTACAGCTAACATATTTAACCCAGCTCATAGAATGTTATAGCATGTGCTGAGACATGAGAAAAGCATTACAAGACTCAGGACAGACCTTGAAATTATCAGATAAGGAATTTAAAATAGAGAGGCAACATACAAGAGCAGATGGACAGTATAAACAGATGAAAGCTGTGAGAAAGGACTGAGGAAATGCTAGAAGTCAGATACTTAGACTGAAAAATGCTTTTGATGGGATCAGTAGACTGGACACCTCCAAGGGAAGAAGTAGTGAGCCTGAAACTACAGCAGTAGAAGATTCCCAAAGTAAAGGACACAGAGAAATTAAAATCTGACCAGGGTTTCTGACAGGCGGGCTTGGCTTCCCAAGCTCTAGCAGGTGTTTTGGGTTAGTCTTTCTCCCCCACCATGTACTTAGCATTCCTGGACCACCTGCATATTAGGTTCTTCTTTATCTGAGGCATTGCCAAGTCCTGTCCACTGCCCAGAGGCAGAATTCTAGAGCCTTCTCATTTTCCACACATCACTGTCTCTCCTGCCATACCTGGGAACCAGCTTGGTTTCCCTGCCAAGCCCTGGTCTCCCACTTTGGCCAGGGCTGGGCTATTTTCTGCCAGCCTTTTCTTCCAAAGGAGGAACAGAGACCTTTGTAAGGCCTCCTACTCTGAGGCAAGTTCAGAACTGCCACCTAAGCCTTCTCAGCCCAGTGAGTCATCCTCCCCTGAGATGATATCAGGAAGGCTTAAGTGCCTTCCAAGGCCATTCAAGTTACCTCTAAGTATACCTGTTACTCTACCTCAAATCCTGCCCTGGTTCTTGCTGAGCCTGTCTCCTTGACAGGCTGAATGATGGGCAGCCTCTCTATAAGTCATGCTCCGGCTGTGATACTAGGGCCAGCTTGGGGCCACTGTGAAACTTGGCCTGAGGCCCAGAGACACCTCACACTATTTCCCAGAGCCCCTCTCAAAGCAAGGGAGGGCCAGATGGCCAGGAGTCACCAAGAATGGTGCCATAAGTCTCAGCTGAGACTTCAACATGGCCCCCTTCCCTAGTAGGCCCTTGTGCTTTGCAACAGGAATCTGCCCTTCTTGTCAGTAAGGCAGCATCTCAGACACCTATGATCTGACTTTAAAAGTTAGGAATTCTTAAGGTGGAAGATTCAAGATAAACAAGGTAAGAATTAGGAAGTATCAGCGCCTTTGGAGATTAAGCCCAGTCTTTTTAGATAAGAAAGTCTTCCTCTGGCTATTAAGAGCAAGAAACAGTATATCAATGGTATGAGGAGGGCTAGTCCTTAACAAAACCTGAGCTAGGCGACCTTGGGGCGGGACCATCTTCTATGTCTGGTATAGATACCCCTGGGTAGGGACTAGGGACATTCACGAGTAGAGATACACCCTGAATTGATCCGGAGACTTCTGATCTCAGTCACAGATGCTATAATCTGACTCCTTCCCTAAAAATGCCCAGGAAGAAGCCCATGAGGTCTAGCTGAGCCAGTGCTAACCCTTTTTCCCTTCCTTGAAAGGCTGGGTCCCACCAGGCATACAGGACTTCTGTTCTACCCTACCTGTTCTCTAGAAAAACCAAGACAAGCAGATAAGTGAGCCATTTCCCATGGTCTCCAGAGGCACTGGACCCAGGCCTAGACCTTGTGTTCCCCTCCATGCCTTCCCAGTCGGAGGCACCTCCCGGGTCAACAGTCCCATCCAGGTGCCAGAGCAGCTCTGAGTGCAAAGCTGAGTTTTGCAGTGGCCCCAAGCTTGCCCTAGCATCACAGCTAAAGCATGACTCAGGGAGAGGCTAGCCATCTTTCATCCTCAAGGAGACAGGCTCAGCAAGAACCAGGGTCAGAGGCTGCCTTCTCTATGCCTGCAGTAACTTCTCACAAGCTACTGCTCTACACCAGAAGGTTCATAGCAGATAGCCTAGTTAGAGTCCGACTCAAAAGGAGGAAAGGGTGAGACAAAAGTTGGAAGGGAGTGACCAAGAGTTTTCCAACTAAGACACAAACCCAGAGACTCAAGAGGTTCAAATCTCAAGCCAAGTAGATTAATAAAAGATAGGCCATGTCAGCTTGGATAACCACTGAGATAAAAATCCCAGGAACAGCCAGGAAGACACTATGGATCATGTTTAATCTCAAACCCACAAGAAGCCAGAAGACAGTAACCATCTGAACAGTGCCGAGGGAGAACTCCCAGAACTCTATATCTAACAACAACAACAAAAAAATCCCCTTTAGAAGTTGATGTGAGATACAGACAGACAAAAGCTTAGGATGTTACCGGCAGAGTCACACTTAATACTGAGGGAAATTCTTTAGTGAGAAGGCAGGTCATTCCAGATGGAATTGCAGGTCAACCAGCAGGAATCAAGGACACAGGAAAGGTGAAAGAAGAAATGAGTTGAGATTCAGAGGAAAGGTCTGCACAAAACCAAGGTGGAAAGAAGCCTTTCTTGAGCACAGCAGTCCCTAGTTAAGGCTGACAAGCTGCATATTCAGTAGCTGGTTACTAGAATCACTTCCCAGCCCAGGAATGGGAGCAGCTGTGACAGGTCAACAGCTCTGACAGGAGACTCTAGGAGGCTTGCAACAGGAAAAGCCACTTTTAAGTACTCCGGATCTTGCAAAGGTCTTGGCATCTTTCCTAAGAGGGCTGGGCCTGGTGGCACAGGTGAGTTTCTGCAGTATAGCCATTTCTGGTCTGTACATTGGCCCAATACCCATCAGCAAGTCTTTATATCTGGCAAATGATCCCAGGAGTGGGTCTGGATGAACTCACAGCTCTTCCAGAGAGGGTGACTTAGGAAGACATTGGAAGAGAAAGTAAACCAAGCAAGGAAAGACTGAAGGACGACCAAGAGTAGATGGCCTTGGCAACAAGGCAGGGAAGGCAAGGGCTTTGAACACATAGCCTGAAAGAACAGTTTTGAGAGCAGCATGGATTCAGGAGTTTCATCATGGCCTTCCTGGGTCCATTTTGAGTACTATTTCTATTCACTATGACTACCAAAAAATGAAATCAGTCCAAAGTTGTAACCTATGAGTACTTTAAAGCTTTGGAAAGCAAGGAGATTGGATCTACTCCTAGCTCTAAGGAGATTGACCACAGTCGCTAACTCCCTCCACCAGGATCAAGCTGAGAGAAAGGAGGACAACAAACCAGAGGAAAAAGACCAAAAGTCTCCAGCATAGGGGCAGCTTTGACCTGACGCTAGGGACTGGCTCTGTCCTGGGGCAGAAAGCAGCCTGGCATAGCTGTGGAAGATTAGGGGCCAGGGTATTTGAGTTCTGCTCCCACTTCTCCCATTACACTGGGACAGGGCCTGATACCTGCAGGAACCCACCTCTGGGCCAGGTGTCTTCAGGACTAAAATCAGGACCAGGCAGAGTCCTGAGCTTCATTCTCTATGCAAGTTCTCAAGAGGGGGGAAAAAAAACCCTGAGCTAAGAAGTCACAGATGGGGAGCTGCTTTCCAGTCCCCAGGCAAGGAAACCTCCCACCTTTGCCACTCTTTCCCCGGGGCTGGAGAGTCACAGGCTGATGCTTCCTGTCACTGCTTCTGCCCAGTAGGCAAAGCAGAGGTGAAGTCATTTTGTGGGGTGGAGAGCAGTATTAACGATCTTGCTGGCACCCCCAGGTGCTCTACACTGTGGCTCTTTCACCACCACACCCCCATCCCACTCATCCTCACTGTGGTCAGGAGTCCTTCAAGGACTGAGGTCTGGCCTTCCCCCATAGGCATCACTAGACAGTGGCCAACACCGCCAGAAGAGGGAGTACAAGCCAGACACCAGGAGTGTAACTAGTTCCCGTTATTTACCTCATCAGATTCCAGAGGCACAAATATTAAAACAGGCCAAGGGTATTAAGGATATTGGCAACACTAGATTCAGCATGAGTAGCTAGGATCCAGCTGCTGTGAGAACAGGACCGATCTAACCAAGGAACGGGGTAGTTCACTGAGATCGGGATCAAGGAAATCTCCCAGGAGAGGGCAGAGATCATGCAAGAAGGACAGCTGAGGCAGAGGATGGGCATCCAGAGGAGAGGGGTCTCAAAAGAGACATCTGAGGGGGACATCCCAAGGCTTAGGGAGACTGAAGGTGGAGTGGAAAGACCCAGAGGGGAAAGAAGGGAAACCCCATTCCCTAGGTGAGTTGGCTCCGACCTTCTAACACTTTTTCTGTGAAGAGAAAGAAGTTGAAGAAAGGTGGACAACAGGCAAAGGAACAAAAAGACCATTGAGATCAGTGGCCCTGGGTAGAGGGCTGAGGCTCTTTGGAGAAAGTAGCCTTTCAGAGGCCAGAGCCAGGAGGTGCTGCTCTCAGGGTACACAGAGGTGCCCCTGCCTGGGGACGCTGCCTCCCGAGGGAGCAGCAGAGACAAGAACAGGATCCCAAGGCCCAGTAGAGACAGGACCCATCACAGGGACAGATTCTCATGGAGGAGGTGTTCTGGGACAGGACAGGAGCACCCCAGTCCCTCCATAACGGCTGCAGCAGTAGGGACAGTAGTTTGGGCAGAGCTGTCTGGCCCACAAAGCTCAGCTGTTGGATGTGGGCGGGGAGCCAGGGCAGCCCGCATAAAGGCTCCTCCACAGCCACTTAACCAGCTGCTGCCACTTAATTGGTGCCAGCCCCACTCCATCCCCTCATTCTCTACACCTGGCCCACCCCTCCTCCCTCCTTAGATAGCCTGGGTCCTGTCTTCATCACAGCCCCGCTTCTTTCCATGGCAAAGGAGACATTAATATCCTCACTGCTTCCCACCTGCAGCCCATGCTTCTACTACCCACCGCCCAACTGCTCAGTATGCCTTCTCTCCCCGTCAGCGCTGGGCCAGTGTCTGTTCTCTCCTCTTTCCCTCCACCCCTGCTAGACTAGAGGTCTTAAGCTGAGTAGGACCCCATCCTAGTCATCCTTATCTTAGGAAGCCCTGCCCCAGGAAGTCCCTGTGGGGTGATGAAGGATGATTAACCTGTCTCCAGCTCCTAGGTGTTCTCCCCGAGGTCTCATCCCCCTGTGACTTCCTGCACTCAGGGAGGCCTTCAAGGACTGGGCTCTGGCCTCTCCCATAGGCACTATGGGACAGTAGACAACATCCCCAAGTAGGATAAGTTCAAGCCAAAGAGATTAGGAGCGCACCAAGCTCGTATTGTCCACACAGGCACTTGGAGCTTTTGCCTACTAGCTCCTTCCTGAGCCAGCAGCCCAAGCCAGACTCCGATCCCGAGGAGTCAGGTTCTGCAGAGGCTGCCAAGGGATTTCATAGCACCTGGCCACTGGCTTCCCAGCCAGCCAAGCTGCTGCTTAAAGACTCTGGTCTTCTTTCCAGAACCCAGCCCTGCTCAAAGAAAGCCCTCAGTTCTGCAACCAGGACCAAAGTACATGAGCCCAGGTCTAGCAGTGACTTCTAGGATCCTGCCTGCTACACTGCCCAAACAGCGGGGGCAGCAGCCAGGGGCAGCCCTTCCAGGTGCTGGAGGCAGGGCCTAGGGGCTTTATTGCTATGAGCAAGGCCAAGACCTTGCCTCTTTTCCTAGCCAACCTCCAAACCATCCAAAATCCACCCAGCCCAGGAACCCAGACAGGCCCAGTACCCAGAGCCCAGGGTTGAACAAAGATAGCCGTGCTCACCTCTGGGGTTCCCTTTCCATCACATACTCCACAGCCAATACCAGGTTTCTTTCTAGCCCAGACCAGAGGCTCCCCAAGCACCAGCTCCCCATTCTCTCCCACTTCATCCTCTATCAAGTAATGGGGGTTCTAAGCTGCACTTTAGAACATGTCTCATCCCCAATCCTTTCTCCCTAGTGGCTACCTGGCTGAGCACCACATCCACCCCATCTTCCCCAAGCAGAGGTGCCTCAATTTCCTCCTCTCGGGGAGGCTGCCAAGACCCACAAACCCTCAGGACCTGTGGGGAACCAGCAAGCAGCCACCTCCTCCAAGACCTAGCCCCTAGATAACCCCATGCTGAGGGCAGGCTGGTCCTCAGAGCTTCCACACAGTCCTTATCCCAGGCCCAAAGTCAAGAGCATTGCAGTCACCGGGCCAGCTGACTTCACCCCATCCAGAGTGAGGGTGTCACTTGGAGAAGCAGCCCTAGGCCCAGCCCCTCCTACCAGAGCACCAGGCTTGGTGGACAGAGCCTTCAGTCAGAGCTTCATCCCCATCAGCCAGCAGTACGCATGATGGTGGAACCTCACAGTTCTCTTGGAGACAGGGGTCCCCTGCAGATGCAGCAGATATAGCCATCCTCCCAAGCCAGTTTGTTCCTGCCAGCGGGCCTCAGCCTAAGAACCTAACTGGTTTCACCCAGACACAGACCACATCAGCCCTTCCTTGGAGACTCGTCTTGGCCTAGAGTTTGGACAGCTGAGGATGTATCTTGGGCAAGCAGCCCCTGCATCCATCTGCCCAGCCGGGGTACTTGCTGCATGAAGGTTTTTATAGGGCCCAGATCCTACGCCTTCTTCTAGATCAGGTGTTTCACACCTTTGGCGTGCATCAGAATACCCTGGAGGCTTGTTAAAAAAGATTGCTGGGCCTCATCCCCAGAGTTTCTGAATCAGTGAGTATGGGCTAGACCTGGAGAATTTTCAGTTCAAACACGCTCCCAGGTGGTTCCAATATTGCTAGTCTGCATCCCACACATTGAGAACCACTGTTCTGGAGCCTTCAGAGATGGAAAGGGCCAGTGCCGCCCCTTTAATGAAGGCACAGGTGGAGCTGGGCTCATGGGAATAGCTTTAGTACTTTAGGGTTGATTCCTTGGGATTGGCTGATGAGAGTGGCCCAACTTGGTTTTGAAGGTCTTTGGGGTCCCTAGGGCCTCAGCAAATCCCAGGGAGTCCTGCTGTCTCTTGGGAATGGGAAGGCAGTGCTGGTTGTTTGATTCTTGGATTAGGGTCCAGGCAGGTGGGAGAAAGAAGGCAGAAGAGGCTGTGGGAGTGTGGAGCACATCCTGGAAATCCAGGAGCTGGGGTCTAGGCCCAGCTTTGCCACCAACACCTTTGGGGACACTGTCAGTCACTTGCCTTCCTTGAATCTTGTTTTGCCTCAGACAGAGTGCTGAGACTGGACCATATTTTTGATGAGTTCAGGCAACATTTATTATTGAGTGCCATTTGAGTGTCAAGCACTGTGCTTGGTGCTAAGAGATAGAGGTAAAAGATGGAGCCCTTTGCTCTGGAAGAGTTTGCAGCCTGTTGGGGACGTGACAGGGAAGCAGTGATCAGGAACCATGCGAAGGGCGGGGAGTGCACTGGTGAGGGCCCTGGGGAGACTCTCCTGTGGCCCCCTGGGGTTCTTTCCAGCCCCAGACCTGGTGTGGGGCAAGGGGTCTCCCCAGCTCTGGAAAACACCCACACCAGCTTTCACAGGGACAGCGGGATATATATTTTTTTGACTTTAAAAAAAATGTTCTGTACATGAAAAAAATAAAACATTTGATTATGAATCAAGCCCTGGAACAGATGAAGACAAAAGTGGATGAGCGAGTGATATAAACTTCCATTCTATTTCGAATTTTAAGCTTGAGAGACTTGCTAATGAATCTCCTTTAGGTTGTTTTCCTTTTCATTGTTTTTGGGTTGTTTTATGTTTGTCCTTTTTTTTTCTTAATGTGGATTTCATTGAGTTGATCTTTTGATAATCTGCAATGTGGATAATTTGTACTGCTAAAGTTTTAATAAACTTGAAATGAGAAAAAAATGTTCATGGGTACATAGCAGGTATATATATGTATGTGGCCTATGAGATATTTTGATATGGGGTAATATTTAAATGAGATACAAAATCAAGCTTTTAAAACTCTCTGCTACCCCGGGGAGGCTCAATCTAAGGCAGACTGTGAGCCTGTGAGAGCTGGGTCTGTTTTCATCATTTATCTGTTTATCGGCTACCAAGTGTCACGGGTCAAGATGCTGATGCCCAGGCTCCAGCCCAAGGCAATTGAAGCAGAATCAAGGGGTTCTCTGTGCAGAACCCTTGGTTGGCTGGAGAACCATTGATCTTGATTGGGAGGAAAAAGTCTTCCAAAAGCCCAGAAGAGGCGGTGCAACTCCGGCAGGGGTCCGAGGAAGGTAAAGCACCCCTTGCGACTGCTGGAGATGGGGGAGGAGTGAGAGGCGGGTGGGAAGGTGGCTTGAGCCAGTTTCCCCAAGGACCTTTACAAAACTGAGGTGCTAGGCTTTTTTTCATGGTTAACAGGGAGCCATTGAAGGTCCCCAAGGAAGGACATGACGTGTTCAAAGCTGAGTACCAGCCATGGCAGCCTCTGCTTCCTCCTGCCTCTTCCCTCACTCCTCGATTCTACTTCCACCATGTGACAAAAAGAGCTTGGGCCTTGCAACCCCTTCTGTTAGAAAATGCAGGTTTTAGGTGTATATTGGTGGACCAGCAAGAAAGGAAGGGGGCCCCAGACTTCTGCCCCTTCACAACCATTGACAATTCCTGTGGGGCCTTGGGCAAGTAGGTCAGCATCTCTCAGCCCCAGTGGCCAAATTCCTGCCTGCCCAGGAATACACAATGTACAGAAGCGCACTTTGAAAAGGTGAGAGCTGGACTCAGAAGCAAGGTCAACGTAAAAGGAAGAAGCTGAAGCACAAAATGTGATTTCAAGAGTTTACTTGAGCCAAATTGAGGACACCTGCCTGCAAGACTCAGACCCAAGGAAGCTTGGTTATGAGCTCCATTTCGCCTTTCTTACAGGCAGGTTTTTAAAGGCAAAAAAAATAAGAGGACAGGGAGTGGGCTGATACAAAGTTGTCAGGAATTCTCACTGGTTTACTTGAAATAACTTGATTAGCAATTGGCTATACATTAAGCTGTAGGGTGTGGGACATAGTGTCCAGTGAGGCCTTTTTAGGTTAATTCATAGTTACTTGGGTCAACAGCAAGCAGTTTCAACAGATGAACACATAGCTGAAAACAGGGGAAGTAGGGCGTGGTTGCTGTCTCATTTTAGTGCCTCTCTGTGCCTAATAATTTGTTGGGGTTTTTTTTTTTTTGAGACTGAGTCTCACTCTCGCCCAGGCTGGAGTGCAGTGGCGTGATCTCAGCTCACTGCAATCTCTGCCTCCCAGGTTCAAGCAATTCCCCTGTCTCAGCCTCCCAAGTAGCTGGGACTACAGGCGCACACCACCACACCTGGCTAATTTTTGTATTTTTAGTAGAAACGGGGTTTCACCATATTGGTCAGGCTGGTCTCAAACACCTGATGTCAAGTGTTCCACCTGCCACGTGAGCCACGGCGCCCGGTCCTGTGCCTAATAATTTGAAAAGGCTCACATTCCCCAGGTAATCGTTGTTTTCGTTCCTTAGCATCCTTTGATAAGCCCAGCTGGACAGGCAGGGCTAAGGGACCAAGGAATCAAGTGACTGGAAAAACATTTGAACAAGATCACTTCCTGTTGAGTCCCAAACCTGGGCAAAGCGTTAAGGACAGGCAGGGTCAGCACATCTATTTTTCATGATCCCAAGCTCAAATGTGAGGAGGTAGCAGGGGTGATGTGAAATAGAAAACAGATGAAACATTGAAAAGAGCCAGTTAATGATTGCAGGAGGGGCCCAGCCACAGATGTGGAGAGGGGCGGCCAGACCCTCGGGGGCCCCTCCCAGATGAGGCCTATCTGGAAAGATGCAATTGCATATGTTTTAAGGGGAATTGCCTGAGAACTGGAATGGGGGTATGGAGTCGAGGGTTATGAGGAGTTTCTTCTGAATTCAAGTCCCAATTTTGCTGTGTGACCTGGACACATGCTGACACCTCTCTGGGCCTCATTAGTGCTAATTTACCTGTTCCCCCTAATTAGGTAAGAACTGGACCCTTGCTAGGGTCATGAACTCATTGCTCTGATAAAATTGGTGGTGCAAAGTGGTGAGATGAGCCTAAGATGAGTGATGAGAAATGAAGCAGCAATTTAACAAGCATCCTTCAAAGTGATTCCTGGCTCCCAGCCCCATCTCAGCCTCAGGCCCTGAGCCTCTGACCTGCCCTGCTCCGCCCAGGTGCTCAGCTCCAGGGCAGCCCAGCTGCTGGTCCCATCCTACCCGCCCACCTCTAGCTCCTGGTTTGGGACAAGTGTACCCTTTAAGCCCTAGCTTTAGGGACCAGCTTTCCCCAGGTGAAATTATTATCCCTAAGGATGGGCCCACTGGTGACTACGGAGTCAAGGAGTGCAGGTAAGGCTGTCAGGCCCCGGTCCCACACTCCAGCCTCCCATGCTCCACTTCCCTATGTCCACACCTTCAATTCTGCTGGTGGTCCAGAACCACAGCCTCAACTTGGCTTCTTTTCTTTTTTAAATTTGGTCACAACAACGATCTACAGTAGCAACAGGTAGTGCAGGCCATGGTAATGTAGCAACTGCAATGCCCCTATCCCCTAACCAAGATAGCAGGGAAATGGCATGATGATTAAGATGTTTGTCTTCTATTTTCTTCACACGCATACTCATGCTCAAGAGGAGCCAGGCGCTTCCATGATGCCCTCTGCCTACACTCACCCCATAGCCTAGCAAAAGAGGCACACCTGAGGTTCTGGGCCACAAACTGGAGTTGTAGAAGGGCAGAGCCAGGATCCCCACGCTGGGCTGTGCTTTTCCCTGCAGTCCATGGCTTTCCCACCTGCAGGACTGACCTCCTCTCTGGCCTCAAGTTCCCCCCAGATAATGCGTGTACTTTGCACTGCTCGGCCTTCATCAGGGTGGTCAGGAGGGGTGACCTGAGAACCCCACCAAGTTCCTTGTGGCGTATCCCAGCTTTGCAGACAGCAGCAGGCAAGCTTCATTCCACAGCTCCCTCCCCTCTGCAGCCATGGGAGCAAGTACCACTCCAGATTTCATGAAAGTCACATGCCAGGAACCTTCTAAAACCCACTTTGGTGCCAGGCACAGTGGCTTATGCCCACAATCCCAGCATTTTGGGAGGCCGAGGCTGATGGATCACCTGAGGTCAGGAGTTTGAGACCAGCCTGGCCAACATGGTGAAACCCCCATCTCTACTAAAAATACAAAAATTAGCCGGGTGTGGTGGAGCATGCCTGTAATCCCAGCTACTCGGAAGCTGAGACAGGAGAATCGCTTGAATCCGGGAGGCTGAGGTTGCAGTGAGCTGGGATTGTGCCACTGCACTCCAGCCTGGACAACAGAGCCAGACTCCATCTCAAAATAATAATGCCCCCTTTGGAGCAGAGGAGTATAGTGTGGGATTGAGATTTGGAGTTTCATACACTTAAATTTGAATTATAGCTTCCACATTCATTGTCTCTGTGACCTTGGGCAAGTTGCTTAACCTCTCTGAGCCTTAGTGAGCTTTTTTTTTTTTTTTTTTTTTTTAATCTCTTATGCAGGGATAATGCTACTTCACAGGGATGCTGTGAGGCTTCAACATGATAGTGAAATAACAAGCTCAACAAGTGGCAGTCCCTCCACTGGCATTAGTGTTGGCAGCATCAATTTGCCATAGACAAAGTCTAGCCGTGGAGAGCTTGGCTTAGACCCTATCCAGGTGGCCTCACTACCAAAGACCAAAGCGGCTCTGCATCCAGGTGGTCCACTGATGAGACACTATTAAAGAGTGAGCCCGTGGGCTGTGTCCTACAGAACCTGGTGAAGCCTGTGCTTGTGGCCCTGCCCTTTAGGGGCACCCCCTAAGCCTTTCCTTCCACCATCCCAACACCCCAAACTGCCCAACCTGTGACACCTGCTGAAAGCCAAGCCCCTAGACGTCAGCTGCGTTGTCTGGAACTAGGAATAATATCAACATATTCCCACACTAGCCCTAGAGCTGGGAAGAGCTCATGAGCCATCTAGTCTAGCAGTCCTATTTTACAGAGGAGGAAACAAGACACAGAAGGAAGCCACACAATTCACACAGCTGAGGCTCCCTGACTCCCCACCCAAAGCTCCTTCCATCACTCTCTGCTGCTAGGATTGTTCTTTTCCTGCAAAAGGAGAAAACAACCAGTTTGAAGGCTGGCCTGGGGCCTGGGGCCTGAATGACCCACTGGTAGATCTGCTTTGCCAGTAAATCAATATTTTAAATTTTCAACCCATGTTTAAAAATCAAGATATTTTTGCATAAACATCCCCATTCTCAGTTCTCCTTGATAGGGAAGTAAATGTGGCAATACTAGACCCATAAACCCACGTGGTATTGTTGTCTGCTGTTGTCCAATAGTCAGCACCTATTTTAGATAGGAGCTGCATCTCCACTTCTCCACAGTCCCCACCACTCCCTACAACCTCACAGTTACCTGCCTGTCCCCTACAGCAAGTCCTTTGAGTGCAAAGTCTGTGTTTCTGTGTCCCCACTGTGCTTCTATCCAGTCCCCAAAATGTCTGGTGCAGGTGCTGCCCAGATGGCAATAATCGCCACCGCCAGCCATCGGTCCTGACAGTGCCGGCTTGCAAAGTGCTGCTTTCCAAGCCAGCATGAAGTCAGGAGAGGGGGTTAGCCGTCCCATTACAGATGAGGAAACTGTTAGCAAGTGAGGTGGTGGGATTAGAACTAAATAGACTGGCAGCTACTCACTGGGTGGGCTTTGGGGCACCCCCTGCCTCCTGGTTTGACTATTAGAACCAAGAGGCAGGAAAAAAATGGCCCTTCCTGGGGGACCATGCAACCTGGCCTCTCCCCAGGGCTTGGAGGAGGCAGTTCTGTGAGGAGGGACGCAGCTGGCCACCCCGCCTGACACTGTCCCCCTGGGCCAGCCCCGCTCTTCTCCTGAGCCACTGGGGGTCCTTCCGGGGAAGGAACAGTGAGCAGGATTGGAGTCAGGACCCAGCCCCGCATACATTAGGAGTAACATGATTGTGCAGAGAGCTGCAGAGCATTATTGTCTGTGCATTATTGATAGTGAACCCTGCAGGCAATAAATTATCGACAGGACAGAGAGAGTGGCGAGGCTGTGGCCTGGGCTGAGGGGGCTGGGGCCAGATCCTGCACTGTGCCTGTGAGGGTGGCTGTGGTGGGCTTGCGCAGGTGGACCCAAGGTGCAGGAAGGAGTCTGCATGTGCTCGCCCCTGGGAAAGAGGGTGTATAAAAGTGTTTCTCTCTTGCTGCTTGCTCTTTCCTCGACTTGCCCTTTCCTGGGTGCCAAGATCTCTTCCCCACTCTTCTCTCCCTCTCTGGCTCATCTTCCTTCTTTGTCCTTCTCCTCCGCTTCCTCCCAGACCTGGAAGACTTCTGGTGGGTGGGGTTGACATCCAAAGAAGGTGTCAAGGTCAACCTTGAGTGCCCGGACATCCAGGCACTGGGGGTACCTTTCTCCAAGAGAGGAGAAAGCTCAAGGGCATAATTTTGGGCAGATAATGGGTGGAGTCAAAGTCCTGTTACAGCTAGGCTGTTTGAGAACACTGGCCAGGTACAGTGGCTCACACCTGTAATCCCAGCACTTAGGGAGACCGAGGCAGGCAGATCACGAGGTCAGGATCTCTAGACCAGTCTGGCTAACCTGGTGAAACCCTGTCTCTACCAAAAATTAGCCATGGATGGTGGCAGGTGCCTGTAATCTCAGCTACTCTGTAGGTTGAGGCAGGGGAATCCTTGAACCTGGGAGATGGAGTTTGCAGTGAAGTGAGATTGCACCACTGCACTCCAGCTTGGGTGATGGAGTGACTGTGTATCAAACAAAACAGAAAAATTTTGAGAAAACTGTCGGCCATCAGGTGGAGGTGGAGAGGGAGTTCATTATCATAATCATGGCTAATACTTGAGCCAAGAACTTCAGACATCTCACTTAGTCCCCACAGCAATGCCAGGAGAGAGATGCTATTACTATTCTCGGAAGTACAGGAGGTTAAGGCACTTGTGCAAGGTCACACAGCTAGTTAGTGGCAGAACTGGGATTCAAGCCAGTATTCAGGCCCTGAGCCTGTGTTCTTAACCATCACATTGGATATATGAGTGGCTGGCCCTGAACGGGGAGATTACAAGGGGGTTTTATTTGCTTTTTGTGCTTATCTCTATTTTCCAAATTTTCTACAATGAATATGCATTGCTTTTGTAATCAGAAAAAACACACATAACAAATTATATTTTTAATAGCATCTCCCCTCCTCCCAAGTCCCTAGATGCTTCTAACCTATCCCCTCTCCAATTCCTTGGCAACCCCAGGGCCATCCTCGCAGCAGAGGGGAGGAGGAAAAAGAAGGCCACCCACCCAATATTTACTCTCTTCCTATGGAATGGGGGGAGTGGGAGGGATGTCACCATGGTGCGATCTCCTCTGTCCACCTAGACCAAGTCCAGAGTGGTAGCTGTGGGCATTGACTGTGGGACTCCCCCCCAAGCTTCTCTGCCAGGCCTGGCAGCTTCTCCTTCGGTTCCTTAGGCACTGGGGGTCAGTCCAAGTCACCCCACAAGCTCAGCTCTATCTGCCCACAGCAGCTGGGCTGGTAGTTGGGCCAGGGCCAGACTAGTACCACAGAAGGGACCATCGTAAGCCATTCCCAGCACTTCCTCTGACTTCTGGAAGGCCATCTCCCTCTCTTGGTACCAGGTTTCCCTGGATTAATTCATCTTCCCAGACAGGGACCACACAAGAATGCTACTTTAATTTCATCCTCAAGCTCCAGGTAAGAGATTTCCTATGCCTGCCCACTCCTGGTTCTCTCCTAGAAAGATTAGGGTGAGGAGGGCAGGAGGGGCCAGCACCGATGACAGGAGATAGAGTCTCAAGGGGGAAGGCTGCGGTCTACCACCACTCTGCACACTGCCTGCCACCTCCCCAGCAGTGGGAAGAAGGCATTGCCTCCTCCACAGTCTCATTATTCAGGCCTCCAACCCCCTGGGGATTTACAACAAAGCTGGTGGCAGGGGCACCATGTGCGGCTAAGAGATGGCATTTCTCGTAAAGCCACCTGACCTAGATGGCCTTGAGGCATTGTTTATCTTCATACCCATACTCCACGCCTAAAAACAACTCAAACACCCATTGGTAGATGACTGGCTGAGCAAATTATGGTGCCTCCAATTCTATAAACTACCATGTAGGCATTGAAAAGAGGACGGAGATTATTGCATGTTGATTTAGAATAGCATCAGTGTTACAGTAAGTGCAAAAGCAAGTCGTACACCAACGTAAAACAAATACTTCAACCTGAGAAAGCTGGTTGCACAAAAAAAAAATCCATATACCTATTTATTTATTTATTGAAAAACAGTCTCGCTCTGTCACCCAGGCTGGAGTGCAATAGTGGGATCTTGGCTCACTGCAATCTCCATCTCCCCGGTTCAACTGATTCTCCTGCCTCAGCCTCCCAAGTAGCTGGGACTACAAGCGCCTGCCACCACACCTGGCTAATTTTTGTATTTTTAGTAGAGACAGGGTTTCACCATGTTGGCCAAGCTGATATCAAACTCCTGACCTCAGCTGATCTGCCTGCCTTGGCCTCCCAAAGTGCTGGGATTACAGGCGTGAGCCACTGCACCTGGCCTCATACACTTATTTTTGTTTTAAAAAATAGATATTTTCATTATGTTGACAGAAATTGACCTGTCTCTATAATCTTAGGACATGATTGAGAAACGTTCCCCCGAACTGTTAACAGAGGCTACGAATTTGGTTATCTGCAGTGACTGGGTAAGAGCTGGCCAGGAGGACATTAACTCATCTTGTTTTACATAATCCCAAAAGGAGGTGATGAGATTATGGGTTATTTTCCTACCCATAATAAGTAAAACTTCAAAATGTTAGCACTGTGGGAGTCTGAGGAGGGCGGATCACTTGAGTCCAGGAGTTCGAGACCAGCCTGGGCAACATGGCAAAACTGTCTCTACCAAAAATACAAAAATTAGCTGGGTGTGGTGGCATACGTTGGTAGTACCAACTACTCGGGACGACAAGGTGGGAGAATTGCTTGAACCAGGGAGGCAGAGGTTGCAGTCTCAAGGGGAAGGCTGGGGTCTACCACCAGTGGTGCTGGGACTGTGCCACTGAACTTCAGCCTGGGGAACAGAGCAAGACTCTGCCTCAAAAAAAAAAAAAAAAAAAAAAAAAAGAAGGAAAAAAAAAAGAACTAAACATGGTGGGCACCTCCATGCTTCCAGACTTTCACAGCAACTGCACATCAGATGTGGAATACTCCTGTGGCCCTTCCTGCCCTGGGACAGTGTCCTTCTCCAAGCAGTATCAGGCAAACCCTTGGCAACTGCCGGTCGGTGGTCACCATGGACCAGTGCCCAGGGCTTCTTTGCAGAACTATCCCTGTCTTTGGGAAGATTTGATCATTCATTCAACAATTATATCAGGGCCAAGTATGTTGGTTCACGCCTGTAATCCCAGCACTTTGGGAGGCCAAGGCAGGTGGATGACCTGAGGCCAAAAGTTCAAGAACTGCCTGACCAACATGTCGAAACCCTGTCTCTACTAAAATTACAAAAATTAGCAGGGTATGGTGGTGCATGCCTGTAATCCCAGCTACTCGGGAGGCTGCGGCACAAGAATTGCTTCAACCTGGGAGGCGGAAGTTGCAGTGAGCTCAGAGCGTGCCACTGCACCCCAGCCTGGGCAACAGAGCGAGACTCTGTCTCAAAAACAACAACAACTACAACAAACAATTGTGTCAGATACCTTTAAATGCTCACCTCCCTTTCTAGATCCTTCTGTCACATTTCCACTCTGTGCCCTAAAGGACCTACACTGAAGAGAGGGCCCTCTGACCTACTCCTCATCCATGCCTTCTTCGACAGCTCAAGCCCCTGATGTGTGCCAGGCACTCTACTGGGTGTCTCCGTTTCCTCATCTTGACACGGGTATGTAACTCTTTTCTGAGAGGAAGGAATGTGACAGACATAGGACTGTATCTGGAATGGGATAGACCTGTCCAATTTGGAAATGCACATGTAATGTATCTATCGTTTTTACAATGCAAACTGCAGAAAGATAGGTTTGAGGAGATATTGGCTGGCAGGAGCCACAGAAGATGGAGAGTGTGTTTTCTGAAAGGAGATGGAAACATCATTCCATTCAATGATTGAACTCATAGGACAGAATGGGGCAAAAAGTCTCCCAAGGGGAAGAAACCGAGGAACAGAGACAACTAGCCCTTCTTTTGTGGCGAATTGGCAGGAGAGGAGCAGGTGGTGATGTGGGGTCTTTATGAGGCTAGGACACCACAGAGCCCTGCTGGATGGAACCCGGCATCTAGAACACGTGCCAGGGCATGGTCAGCAAGTGTTCCAGGGGTTAACAGAGGCAGCCCAGGGGTGTGTTAAATATGGCAAGCTCACCCTGCTGTCCTCTCAAAGGTCACCATCTTTAAAGAATTAGGAGATCTCATTGGGCAGATGGGAAAACTGAGATTCAGAGTGCTTGGGAGGCTCAGGGTTTGAGTCGAGGTGGGGTCTCTCCTGGAGCAGTTACCGTTCCTGCTCTGGGCAAGCCCTGGTGGACTTGACCCATCCTCCTGTGACTCCCTGGCAGCTCCTTTTCTGCTCCTGAGTTCAGCTCTCTGAAGAGGAGGAACAAGGCTATGGGCCCGTCCCCCTCCCATGGCAAAGCCTGAAAAGTCCCAGAGAAGGGAGTCAGGAAGGGCAATGGCGTCAGTGCTCAGAGCATCATGACTGTATCTGCCTCCCTGAATGCCTTGGCATAGCGCCAGGAGGGTGAGGGGCAGGGTGGCACGGGAAGAGATCTGGGAAAGGGAAGGGAGGGTCTTGCCCCTGCTCTGCTGCCAACTTCCCATGCGGCAACAGACTGTCCTCACAGGCTATAGGGTCAGGAAGTGACAGAGGCACAGTGAGAGGCAGGGACTGTCAGGGTGGGGATGCCCAGCTACTCCAACCCCCTCCTGTATGGATGAAAAGCTGGCTCAGAGACAGGAGTGGGGGTGGGAGCCCCTTCTGTGGTCCTTTAAGAGAAGGATTCCTGCAAGAGGTGGGGTCTGAGAAGTGGCGGGGCCTAGAGGTGCGGATGAGGACAGGGCATCCTGGGGAATGGTCTGTGAAGAGATGGGAAGGCGGTGACCAGGGAGCTCCAGAGAGGCAGGAGGAAAGGGGACCAGTAAGCGAGCAGCTGGAGGCAAAGTTAAGATCCTGGTGATGTCTGCACTGTCCAGTGCAGTAGCTGGGGCCATAGTGGCTGCTGAGCCCTTGCCGTGTGGCTAGTCACTGAGGGCCTGAAATTTTACCTTTGTTTAATTTTAATTAATTAAAGTTTTAAAACCGATAACTGAGTCAGTTACTAGAAAACTTTTGAATATGTTTGGAATGATGTGCATGCTATTTTTTGCTATAAATTTTATGAAATCTAAACACTCATCAAGCATTTCTCATGAAAACTTAGCATCCAGCCAGACGTGGTGGCTCATGCCTGTGATTCTAGCACTTTGGGAGGCCAAGGCAGGAGGCTTGTTTGAGTCCAGGAGTTTGAGACCAGCCTGGGCAGCATAGCGAGACCTGTCTCTACAAAAATTTTTTTAAAAATTAGCTGGGCATGGTGGTGTGTGCCTGTGGTCCCAGCTACTCTAGGGGGCTGAGGTGGGAGGATCTCTTGAGCACAGGAGTTTGAGGCTGCAGTGAGCCATGATCACACCACTGCACTCCAGCCTCGGCAACAGAGAAAGATCTTTAAAAAAAAAAAAGAAGTTAAGAAAATTTAGCCTCCAAATTGAGATGTGCCCTAAGTGTAAAAATATACATGCAATTTCGAAGACTTAGTATAAAAAGAACATTATAATGATGAATAACGTTTATATCGATTACATGTTGAAATATTAATATGTGGACCATATTGAGTTAAATACACCAAAATTATTTCCACCTTAACTCTTTTTGCTTTTTTATGTAGCCACTAGAAAATTTAATGTTACATGTCTGATAATACCTCTTTAAATTCTAACTTTGGTGGTATGTGTTCTCTTTTTTGCTGAGTATAGTTATGTGTTTATTCAATTGATATTTTCCTTTTGACTTTGTGAATTTTCTGTTTTGTTTGTGTGGTTCTGATTTTGTTTGGTTCTACCCTTTATTATTTTACACCTTCTTTTTAACTTAGGTTTACTTTGTTCATCTTTTCCTAAGGTTTCACATGTATGCTTATAATTAAGATTCATCCATGAATTTTCTTTCTCCTATTGTCCTTGACAGATTTTGTGGTCAATCTCCCGCTGGCCTGATAAAATGTGTGCCGAGCGCTCGTGTCTTCTTTATGCTTCAGAAGATTTGTCACATACTGAAACTATTTCCTCATTAAAGTATGTATTAATACCTTCAGATTAAAAACATCACATATGTGACTTGCATTATGTTCCTACTGACAGTGAGGAAGGTCTTGAATGCTGGCCTGAATTTAGCATTAGAATCTGTACGAGCCCCTAAGTGACTCAGATGTAAGTGCCCTGGGAGGTCTTCCTGCTCCCCAAGAGTAAATAGGACTCCTTCTGTGTGCTCCCAGAGTACCCTAGGTTCACCTCAATGTTAGAAAAAAAGGTGCTATGATTCTAAGGCTTTAAGTCTATTTTATTCAAGATGCCTAGAGTCTGTGACTAAGATGTGTGAGCTGGAGTTCTGTTTCTAGGCTGCGGTATCCCCCACCCCTACCCCATGGTGCCCAGAGAAGTCCCGGTCCAGCCAGGCATGAAAAGCAGACATTGCCCACCCTTCCCACATCCCTTCCCCTGGCCTAATCTTAGCTCAGGCAGGCCCAGGGCAGGCATCATGGGCCCAGGCGTCTATAAGCTTCCTGTGCTGGCAGGGGGCGCCCAGGGGAGCACAAAGCTGGGGATAGCTCCTCAAAGGTGACACCCATCAGACCTGTCAGGTCTGATGCCACAGAAGGAAGACACAGGCCAGTAAAATATGACCCTAGTTCCTGTCTAAAAATGTCTGGACTTGGCTACCTGCACGTAGAGCCCACCTCAGGCTCCCAGCTTTGCTCAAAACTCCCCAGCCCAACACAGATTTGCCCAAGGGAAGAGGAAGCTAGGGCCACATCCCCCTTCCCCAGGTCTAGGGAGGAACCAGATCAGCTTCCCTGGCCTGTTACATTTCTCTCTGTCCCCAGTTTCTGTGGATCCTTTCCATGGCACAGGATTTTAATCAGTCCTTGAAATCATCTTTGACCTGGTCCTTGTCACAAGGAGAGAATCTAAAGGATGAAATTCTAAGCAAGGTAGTTTCTAGGGGCTGGAGAGCTGGACTGGAATTGCTGGGTGGCCTTGGGAGAGTCACGTGGCTTCTCCGTGCCTGCTTTACCAAGTAGGAAAACTCTCCTGGAATCTGCTCTTATGTCCCACACCTTTACAGAGGGAAAGCAAGCTGGGGGGCGCTGCATGCTTGAGTGTGCAAGCATGCAGAGGTAGGAGCTCTCAGCACCTGGCAGCTGGATCCCAGACCCAGTAAGAAAATGGCTGTCCTGGCCAGGCAAGGTGGCTCATGCCTGTAATGCCAGCACTTTGGGAAGCCAAGGTGGGTAGATCACCTGAGGTCAGGAGTTTGAGACCAGCCTGTCCAACATGGTGAAACCCCATCTCCACTAAAAATACAAAAGTTAGCCAGGCATGGTGGTGCACATCTGTAGTCCCAGCTACTCAGGAGGCTGAGGCAGGAGAATTGCTTGAACCCAGGAGGTGGAGGTTGCAGTGAGCCAAGATCGTGCCACTGCACTCCAGCCTGGGAAACAGAGCAAGACTCTGTCTCAAAAAAAAAAAAAAAGAAAAGAAAAGAAAAGAAAATGGCTGTCCTGTGGCAAGCTGGGTTTGCAAATCAAGATGGTAAGGGAACGTTGCTAAAAATCTGCTTCCCGTTTCTCTTCAAAGACTCCATTCTCTTTGAACACTTGGGGCACCTTACCTGTCTCTCTATAGGAATAGACCTATCTTGCTAATATATTCAGTCAAAAACATCTATGATGAAAAATGCAATTTTTCAAAGTTTTACAATTCCTAAAGCACATTCTCATTTTTTCTCTACACCAGATTCTGAGCATACTCTTCCTCTATAGACCAAGGTCTTCCCTGAGATGTCACCCACTAAATACTCCCTCTCTGGACCAAACCATCTCAGGGATGCTACAGCCTCACAAAGAGACCAGCCTCCTGCACCTTTCCAAAGTCCCCACCCATGCACTCCCCTTACCCAGGCTCACTGTAGTTTCCAAACATTTAGTAATGGAACCCTTTCTTTAAACGGATCCCAATGTATAAACCAGCTCTCTGAAGGAGGAAGGTGGGATGTTTAGAATCCTCCTACTCAATACCCCTCCCCCCAGCCCTCTCTGGGCAGCACAGATTGAAAAACAACTGAGGCGCAGAAATGACTGGGAGCCAGAAGGATTGGGCCAAATAGCATAGGCCATTGTCTTGCCATTGCCTTCAGGCAAGTCACTCCCCTCTCTGGGATTTAGGACCATTTTGGTCAAATGAGAAGGTCGGGATGGGTGGGTCTGAACTTCAGGTAGCTGTCCCCGTCTGGAGTGAGTCACTGCACACCTGGAGGGCTTTGAGAACCTGCTTACACACTAATTGCCCCAAAATATGTTTCCCGTCGTGTTTCACAATGTCTGAAATCCCATTAGCACTTCCCTTTGGATCCTCAGTATTTTATGTTCCCCTTGGATCTTGTTAAACTACAGATGTGTATCTGTAAGAGGCAGAGAAAGTTAATCAGATAAGACCTTAGTGAGCAGGAGCTGCCATCTGGCAGATATGGTATTGGGATGCCACCCTAGAGAGTCAACAGCCTAAGAATCAAAGACCAACTTTACCAACTTCATAACTTTCTGCAACTGACATGGACAAGATTCACCCAGTGCAGCCAAGCTTCCCCTACGAACTCATCTCCCACCCCTGCCCCATCCCTGCCTCCTAACCCAGCCAGCATGCTGTTCCAATTCAACTCTAACAACAATGACTGACCAAGCACCTACTGTGTGTGGGTGCTATTCTCTGGGCTGGGGATTCAGTCACGAGAGGACAGAGAAAGCCTCCACCCCCAGACAAAGACACACCATCAACAAGGAGACAACTGGGGGAGACAATTCAACCCCTTCTGGTGCTCCTCATCATACTTTTATATAAGCTTGAGAAAAAAATGCCAGTTGTCCATATCAAGCAGTATTATTTTGGGTGATGGCTTTGGTGAAGGACAGGTAATTATGGGGGAATCAAAGCCCCATACAGGGCCCCCTTTTGGTGTTGCCACTGGCAAGAGATGGGCCTAAGGCAGCCCCTCCATAATAGAGGAGTACTCTGACCTCAGAGGACTGGATGACCCACCATTTAATGGGAGGCTACTGCGTGTCAGTGCTGTGGTGAACCCCTGTTAGCTTCAACAGGGAAGGTACAAGGTTTGAGAGTTGGAAGAAGAGACGTGGAGCCAGCAAAGGAGGCATGGGGCTTTATTAGGGGCCTATATACAGAAAGGCCAGAGGTGGTGGACTGGACAGGGGAACCACCTTACATAAACAGTTCAGCAGCTGCAGGCTGGAAAAGAGATCCACCTTTCCACAGCCCAGTGGCAGCAGGCTGGGACAACGTAGCTGCACAGCCCAGTGGCAGCTGGATAGGAAAACTGCAACAGCTTGCACACAGCATGCAGTTTACATCACATTTTCACTTAACACCTTCCCCTTAACAGCCTCCACCTGGTAACCTTCATTTAACCCAAAACTCAGGGCCTCAATCTCCCGTGTGGCCACGGGACAGGCCAGGGGCTCAGATGTTCCTCATAGACAAGGAACCAATCTCCTGGTTGGCCACGTTGGAATACCCTAGCTCAGAACACACATTCAGGTGCATCTGCCATACAGGGTCATTCTAAGGGTATGCTTGTTATTGCTGTCAGGGGTGTTTACCCTACAGCCAGGTGCTGTGCTAGTCACATCACAGTGCTTGGCTCATTTCCTCCTCACAGCAACCCCACTAGGCAGGCATCACCCTCATTTCCCACATGGGAAACTGAGGCTGGGACAAGCTGTGTCTTGTTGAAAGTCACACAACTGTCAAAGAGAGGAGTTTGGATCCCAGTCCAAGCAGTCTGACTCCACATCCTCTTAGTTTCACCACCCTGCCTTTGAGAGAGAGACAGAATGAATGAATAAATCACAGGGTGCTAGGCATGCTTCTAGGACTTGAATTCAAAGGGAAGCCAAAAGATCATCTGAAACTGCAGCCAAACCCTTCCCCAGTTGACATAACAAGATCAAAAAGCTGCTCATGGCCCTTGAGGTTGGTTAAGCATAGGTGAACTCAGTCTAATTAAAACTGAAGCCCAGAACAAATCAACTCAACCCAAGAAGAATCTGGTTGATCTGCCCCTCACCCTAACCACCTGATATAGTTAGGCTCTGTGTCTCCACCCAAATCTCCTCTTGAATTATAATCCACATAAATCCTTACATGTCAAGGGAGAGACCAGGTGGAGATCATTTAATCATGGGGGCGCTTCCCCCATGCTGCTCTCGTGATAGTGAGTTTGCACAAGAGCTGATGGTTTTATAAGGGGCTCTTCCTTCCCCCTTCACTTGGCATTTCTCCTTCCTGCCTGCCTTGTGAAGAAGGTGTCTGTCTTCCCCTTTGCCTTCTGCCATGATTGTAAGTTTTCTGAAGCCTCCCCAGCCATGCTGATCTGTGAGTCAGTTAAACCTCTTTCCTTTATAAATACCCAGTCTCAGGCAGTTCTTTATAGCAGTATGAAAACAGACTAAAATATCACCTAACAGAGAAAAATGCTTATGTGTTATGAAAGAAACAAGCAAATAAAGGAAAAATTATTTTTTTATAGACTACATTCAAATAAAGTTTTTAAAAGTATTCGTATATATGAGGAAGTAGGAAAATACGTAGTGGTGTGCTGGAGCCAGTTCTGTTCACAAAAGCCAATTGTGCATATCTTTCTTAATTGCCTGTTCTGTCATGCTATATTGTGCTGGCAGCCTGAACTCAGCTATACTGAGAATATTTATACATGATAATTGGCAAATGCTACAAATCAGGGCTGCTGCATTGTTGCCTTGCTGCTGCTGCCTCTTCAGAGAGCCGATTGTTAAACATTTATAACATACCAATGAAAATATGACCTATAATCAAGAGAAAAAATAGCCACTAGAAGCAGATCAATAGATAGCCTAGTTATTTAAGCAGAAAGGGACTTTAAAGTAGCTATTATAAATATTTTAGGGAATATACAGAAAAAGATGGGCACAAAGGGTGAAGAGATGGAGTTTTTCAGAAGAGAAATAGTAACTCTAAAGTGAACTAAGTGGCTATAATAGAAATAAAAATTTTATTATCTGAAATAATTCATTTATGGTCTTAGACACTACAGAAGAAAGGATGAGTGAAACTTGTAGATCAATGCCAATTATGCAAACAAAAGCAGATAAAGAAAAATAATTGAAAAATAATAAATAGAGCATCAGTAATCTGGGGTTAATACTAAACTATCCATGTGTACGGTATTTGGAGTCCCAGAAGGAAAGGATAATGTGGAGGAAAAAAACATATTTGAAGAAATAATGTTGCATGAAGAGAAATATTAACTTATAGATCTAAGATGTTCAGTGAACCCTAAGCAGGATAAGTCAAAAACAGACAAAACATCCTAGGCATATCACAGTAAACTTGATAAAAAAAAAAAAAAATGAAGAGCATTGTGGTTTTATAACATATCTACAAATTACTTGATACCTATCCTTTCAAGAGGTGATGCCTAATTCATCCCCCATGAGTGTAGGTTTAACTTAGTGACTTCCTTCTGGTAAAGTGGGTGGCAAAAGAGACAGTGTGTAAGTTAAGACAGGGTCACAAAAGGTGCTGTGGCTGCCTCTGTGCTCACCCTTAGATTACTCACTCTAGAGGAAGTCAGATGTCATATAGTGAGGAGACTCAAGCAGACCCATGGAGAGGTCCACATAGTAAAAGAAAACAATGAGGGTTCTTGCCAACAATTAGCAAAGAACTAATGCCACCTCCTGCCAATGGCGTTTTGAGTGAGCCATCTAGAGGTGGATCCTCCAATCTCAATTCATCCTTTAGATGACGGTAGTTCCAGCCAACATCTTGATTACAGTCTCATGAAAGATCCTAAGCAAGTACCATGAAACTAAGCTGCTCTCAAATTCCTAACCCACAGATAATATAAAATAGTTGTTTAATTTGTAAATCACTAAGTTTGGGGGATAATTTTTTACATAGCAATAGATACCTAATGCAAAGAGAAAACCTGAAAGCAAATAGGGGAAAATGACACATTATATTCAGAGGAACAACAGTAAGAAATAACATTACTTCCAAAAAGAAACAATGCAAACTAGAAGATAATGAAACAAGATTTTTACCATGGTTTAAAAAAAACAAAAAACCTGTCAACTTACAATTCTATATGCAGCAAAGGTAGGCTTTAAAAATAACATCAAAATGAAGCATTTTTCTGATAAGTAGAATATGAAAGAATTTATTGCCATTATAGTCACATTAAAAGACATGATAGAGGATGCTCTTCAGACTAATGGGAAATTATGGCTGAAGGAAACACATCTATGGAAAGGAATGAAGATAGCTATAACTATAAAATACTCTTCTTTTTAAATAAATTGAGAAATTTGTAAATTCTGTAAATTTGTAATTTTTTTTTTTTTTTTTTTTGAGACAGAGTCTTGCACTATAGCCCAGGCTGAGTGCAGTGGTGCGATCTCGCTCACTGCTACCTCTGCCTCCTGGGTCCTGGTTCAAGCAATTCTCCTGCCTCAGCCTCCGGAGTAGCTGGAATTACAGGCACGTGTCACCATGCCCAGCTAATTTTTGTATTTTTAGTAGAGATAGGGTTTCACCATGTTGGCCAGGCAGGTCTTGAACTCCTGACCTCGTGATCCACCCACTATGGCCTCCCAAAATGCTGGGATTACAGGTGTGAGCCACTGCACCTGGCCTTGTAAATTTGTAAATTTCTAATAAGAGAAAATAAATTCTGCTTTTAGACACGATGCAGTAACAGGGGCTGCATATACCCTCCCACATGAAACAGTAACAAAAAATGACAAAATATATGAAATATGCTTTTCAAGACACTGGGCATCAAAAAGTGAAGAACAGTGATTCCTGAGATATGAGAACAAATGAGGGAGACCTATGATTGCCCCAGCATACTGTTTGAGTTTCCAGGATACTGGGGTAATGGAGGTTTCAGGTAGACCCTGGTAAACACCCTGAGTTGAGGAGATAGAGACAAGAGTCCAGGGAGACTGAGGCATCTAGAGTTTGCAAGACAGAGCACTAAAGAGGAGAAGATGGCACAGAGGAGAGACGAGAGATCTGCAGAGATCACCCATAGACTACCCAGCAGGGTACTGATCAGCAAGGAACAACTCGAGATGATTCAAGGGAACAGTGTCTAAAGCCCACACAGGGCTGGGAACAGTGCCTGCTTCCACCAGCCAGACTGGAAAATCTCACAGTTATAGGACATTGGGTAAAGCACTGAGAAGGGTCTTACCCTAGTGACAGGAAATAACTAGCTCTCAACTAAACACTGCTGGTTCTGTCTAAAAACATCTTAAAAGCAAGACCTGAGTAACTTTCCAAGTAACTTAATTGTGTCCCAAAACAAAGTTCAAGAATATTTATAGAAATACAAAAATTTTCAGCACCCTAAAAGGATAATTCATAATGTCTGCTAGACAATCAAATTACCATGCTGAAGAGAAGTGGGAAATACGATTTATGGAGTAATCAGTTAATAAAAAATTTACCATTTCTTTTATTGTTAAATAGTTCTTATAAATGTATTCTGTTTGTTAAAAAGTCAGAGACATTAAAGACATTAAAAAGACCCAAATTGAACTTGGAAAGATGAAGACGAAAAGTACACAGTAGCCCCCACTTCTTCACAGTTTTAATGTCCACAGTTTCAGTTCCCTGATATTAAATGAAAAATTCCAGGCCGGGCGCGGGGGCTCACGCCTGTAATCCCAGCACTTTGGGAGGCCAAGGTGGGTGGATCACGAGGTCAGGAGATAGACACCATGGTGAAAACCCTTCTCTACTAAAAATACAAAAAATTAGCTGGGTGTGGTGGTGGGTGCCTGTAATCCCAGTAATCCCAGCCACTCAGGAGGCTGAGGCAGGAGAATGGCATGAACCCGGGAGGCAGAGTTTGCAATGAGCTGAGATAGCGCCACTGCACTCCAGCCTGGGTGACAGAGCGAGACTCCGTCTCAAAAAAAAAAAAAAAAAAATTCCAGGCTGGACACGGTGGCTCATGCCTGTAATCCCAGAGCTTTGGGAGGCCAAGCGGGAAGGATCACTTGAGATCAGGAGACAGACCAGCCTGACCAACATTGCAAAACCTCATCTCTACTAAAAATACAAAAATTAACTGGGCATGGTGGCACACGCCTGTAATCCCAGCTACTAGGGAGGCTGAGGCAGGAGAATTGCTTGAACCCAGGAGGCAGAGGTTGCAATGAGCTGATATTGTGCCACTGCACTCCAGCCTGGGAGACAGAGCAAGACTGTCTCAAAAAAGAAAAAATTCCAGAAATAAACAACCAGCAAGTTTCAAATTGCACGCATGCCTTTCCAAATAGTGTAATGAAATCTCAGTCGTCCACTTGTCCAGCATACCCATCCTATATATGTGGCAAACACATTACTAACTTCATAGCCATATTGGTTATCAGATCCACTGTACTGCATTGAAGTGCATAGGTTCAAGCAGCCCTTCTCTGACTTAATAATGGCCCCAAGACACAGGAGCAGTGATGCTGGCATGTTGTTACCATTGTTCCATCTTATTATTTGTTGTTGTTAATGTCTTACTGTCCCTAGTTTATAAATTAAACTATCGTAGATATGTATCTTTAGGAAAAAACATAGTACAGTTGTCTCTTGGTATTCTCAGAGGATTGGTTCCAGGACACCCCCCTCCCCAGCCCCCATGGATACCAAAATCTATGGTTGCTCAAGTCTCTTACATAAAATGGCATAGTATTTGCATACATAGACTAAAAATAAAATCCTGAATCCCCTACCAACTGAATGGACTCCCTCTTGCCCAAGGGGACCCCAGAAAAGCCTTAAAAACAGTTCCTGGAAATGACAGGAGGTCAGACACCCCTCACTATATCTCCTCCCTTTTAGAGTTGAGACACAACAACAGACCACCATTGATATTAAAACAGACTGTAAGACTGACAGAACAGACTCTTTGTGGCAATAAGATAACAAATTATAAACAGGACCTCAGGCCATGCCAAGCAGGGTTAAGTTGCATCCCCCTACACTTAAAGGAGAAGCTATGTTCTAACTGCCACAAGGCTTTTCTTTCTAGCAGGTAAGCAAGCACTGGCCTGGAGACAAGCAAGATTAACACAACTTGTAGCTCCATCAGATGCTGGGTAGCTGACCCCAGTCCTTGTTCCACCATAGCTTATAGCTTTGATTGGACAAGAGGCGATTCCAATAACCTTCTCCTGATTATGGAGACCACTCACCGTGGACTGGTTCTGGCCGAGTTACAGAGGCCGTGTGTTGAGTGCCTTTGTGTCCCTGCCTCCCTTTTGACTTATAGGGCCTTATTGTAATACATTTAAATATGAAGGTGCCACCCTAAGGTGAACATGGGTTGTATGTTATATGCATGTTTGCATTCAGGACTACCTTCATGAATATTTATAATTTTCCCTGTAACCTGTTGAATATGTATATTTAGCCAATCCTTTCTGCACAAAGTTGCTACCCCAACCCCTCCTCCTTCGAAGGGCCTGGCTCTGGTCTTTGCCTGAGGCTATGCGGTCCAGCCTGCAGGATGGCCACCTTGCAGGCTATAACTTTTACAGGAAAAAAAGGCGCCTTTTCTACATTTATAGATCTCATGATTTTTAAAGTTAACACATATAATCTATGCACATCCTCCCATATACTTTAAACATCTCTATATTATTTATAATACCTAATACAATGTACATGCTATGTAGTTAGACTGTAGTTTTAAAATTTGCAGTTTTTGATTGTAATTTTCTATTACTTTTTAAAAGAAAATGCTTTTGATCTGCAGATGGTTGAATCCATGGATTAGGAACCCACAGATACAGGGGGCCAACTATACATAGAGGGCTTGATACTATCCAATTTCAGGTATCCACTGGGGGCCATGGAATACATCTCCAGTAGATAAGGTAGGACTACTGTACGTATTATCTGTTTCCATTTATGTGATGTTTTGGAATTAGCAAAACTCATCTATGATGTTAGAAATCAGAAGAGTGGCTGCCTCTGCAGGATGATGATTACCTGGGATGGAGCTCAAGGGAATTTTCTGAGATGATGGAAATGATCCTATCTTGGTTAGGATTGTGGTTACTAGATGTCTTTACTTGTCAAATTTCATAGAATTTTACACTTTAGGCCGGGCATGGTGGCTCACACCTGTAATCCCAGCACTTTGGGAGGCCGAGGCAGGTGGATCACAAGGTCAGGAGATCGAGACCATCCTGGCTAACATGGTGAAACCCCATCTCTACTAAAAATACAAAAAAATTAGCCGGGCGTGGTGGCAGGCACCTGTAGTCCCAGCTACTCAGGAGGCTGAGGCAGGAGAATGGCATGAACCTGGGAGGCGGAGCTTGCAGTGAACCGAGATCGCACCACTGCACTCCAGCCTGGGTGACAGAGCACAAAAAAAAAAAAAAAAAAGAATTTTACACTTTAGACCTGTGTATTTCTTTGTATATAGATCACACCTCACTCAACTTTTTAAAAAGAGAAGAGGAAGCACAGAGCAGGAATATGGGTATGCTGTTTCTTTAACTTTCCTGTCCTTGACCTTCTCTACCACTGGGTTCCCCTCATTCCAACAGTCAACATTCCCCATCCAGCATCAGCCTAGGTCCTGTTTCCTACATGTCGTTGGGTGACAATGTTCTGAGCAACAATCGTAGAATTGTTCACAGCTTTCTCAATTTGGAGCAGAAGTTGTCACTTGTTTAAAAATAACTCAACATACAACTTACAAAATTAATTTAAAGAAAATAAAAAATTCTTGAAAAGTTTCGCCATATTAAGAGAGAACTCGTATCTCTGCAAACACACATGGTAGTCCTCCGACTTAACCTGGAGTCTACATTCCTAGGCCCTAGTGGATGCCTGAAACCTTGGATAGTCCCGAACCCTATTATATACTGTTGTTTCCTATACATACACACCTATGATGAAGTTTAGTTTATAAATTAGGCACAGTAAGAGATGAATAATAATGAATAATACAGCAATTATACCAATTAGCCAGCATTGCTACTCTTGTATTTTGGGGCTATAATTATGTCAAATAACAGTTACTTGAACACAAGCATTAAGATACCACCACAGTGGATCTGATAACAGAGATGGCTACAAGTTACTAACAGGCAGGTAAGGTAGGCAGTGTCCATATACTAGGCAAATGGATGATTCATGTCCCAAGTGGGACAGAGTGGGATGGCGTGAAATTTCATCACTCTACTCAGAAAGTCGTAGTTTAAGACTTTTAAGACTTTGAAAGCCAGGTGCGGTGGCTCATGCCTGTAATCCCAGCACTGTGGGAGGTTGAGGCAGGAGCATTGCTTGAGTCTAGGAGCTCCAGACCAGCTTGGGCAACATGGTGAAACCATGTCACTACAAAAAAATGTGAAAATTGCCAGGTGTGGTGGCATATGCCTTGGTCTCAGCTACTCAGGAGGCTTGGCTGAGATGGGAGGATCACTTGAGCCCAGGAGGTCGAAGCTGCAGTAAGCCTTGTTCACGCAACTGCATTCCAGCCTGGGTGACAGAGCGAGACCCTATCTCAAAAACAAAATACATGAATTGTTTGTTTCTGGAATTTTCCATTTAATATTTTTGGACTTCAGCTGGCTGTGGGTATGTGAAACCTTGGATAAGGGGGAACTTCTGTCCACAGTGACAGCTTTGAGTCCTGCTTACACGATGCCAGCAATGATGAAGAGTCATCAGGAACAGAAGATCTAGAAGAAACTAATAAAAAGCTAACCAGATCCAACTTTTAGTTCAGAAGAAATCGATTTGATAACAAAAGAGTTGAACAAAGAGAAATCTAAATATTCCAAACCAGAGGTTGGGGGCTGAAATTTCAAGAAGGATGGGATCTCTGACAAGCGGCACTCCCCATACGGTCATTCATCAAGGAGTCAGAAGTCAACAGAAAAGAGTTTTTCACCTATCTCTCCTCCCACACAGGCAGACACTCCACTTTGCTATAGGGTTTCTTTCCTCTGCCTCTTCCTTCAATAAAGATCTTTATAGCCAGTGTATCCAGGAGGGCAGTTCACAGCACCGGGACCTCCTCTTCCTCCTGGTCTTTCAGAAAGCATCTGTGAATCACCTTCAGCATACTTGCCACTGGAAGATATCTTTGGCATTTATCCTGAAAATACTAGTGAATTATCTTCAGTGCTGACTCAGCTTTCAAAAGAGCCTGCTACCGAAAATCCAGAACCACAACAAGAAATGTCGGAATTTTGTCTGTCTCCCAAATTTATTTTTAATTATCTCTCATTTTTAGTTTAAGGAAGTGCTGTACCTTCAGTGATTACACTTCTGCCTAAATGAAAGCTTCACAGTATTATAATTCTTGAGCTAGTGTTTTGTAAATAAAGCTGATTTACATATTAATCCCATTGAGTGAATTATTTACTTTATCTTGTACTCTCTGGATAGTATAAATATTGTGTTTAATTTGATTAATGGTCCATGACACATGAACAATACTGGAAGTATCACATGCACAGTGCCGAAATTGAACATATTTGAAATGGCAAAGACATTTTTATACGTCAAAAGGTATATCACTGTAGTTTTAAGACAAATGTGAAGTGGCCTGATGTTTTTATTAGACAAAATAACTTGATGTTTACCTGAATACATTTAAATTGGAATGTTTAAAACAATAGAGAGTGAGAAAGTTTAATAGGACTATCTCATTATTTTAAGCCCTGTTAGACTATATGTAGCCTCTCCCCTTCTTTATCCCCCTACACAGATAACTCCCTATCCGTAAGTCCAGGCAGAACCTAGAGAAGGTTGGTAATGTGGACTAATCATAAGAATGTGCGTTTAAAAGCTCAGGGCCAGTACTTAGCAGCTGACCTTAGACAAGTCATTTTCCCTTTTGGAGCTGTGGTTTCCTTTGTCATGGGCCATGATTAACACCAACCTCTAGGAACAATTGAGATAATCAGTGGGAAATCACATCATTAAAAGAACTACACACAGGATTTAGAGAGGCAGCGTCTTGTGTTTGTTTAACATACAGGCTTAGAAGCCACTGCCTAGGTTTGACTCTAGCCTCAGTTTCTAGCTAAGCAGGGAAACCAAGTCTATTTTCACATTTTTTAAAGGGATGGACAAAGGGATGATTTCATCACTCAGAAAGTCACAGAATTTAAGACTTATGAATTGTTTTTGGAATTTTTCATTTAACATTTTTGGACTTCAGTTGACTGTGGATAACTGAAACCATGGAAAGCGAAACCGCAGATAAGGGTGGGGAACTTCTGTATATGCTAACGGCTTCAAGTCCTACCTAAAAGATACCAGCAATAATAACTATTTTTTAAAGGAGACAATCATAACATCTCCTCATAGGTAATCATGGAGAACGAAGGAGCTAACTCAGATGGAGCTCTTGGCGGGTATTTGACTTGCTACAGTTGCCCAGTGTGATGGTTAATATTAGGTGCCAACTTGATTGGATTGAGGGATGCCTAGAAGACTGACATAGCATTGTTTCTGGGGGTGTCTGTGAGGGTGCTGCCAGAGGAGATTAACATTTAATACAGTGGACTGGGAGAGGAAGACCCACTCTCGATGTGGGTGAGCACCATCCAATCAGCTGCCAGTGCGGCCAAAACAAAGCAGGAGGAAGGGGAGGTGGGTTAACCTTGTTCGCTGGGTCTTCTAGCTTCCTTCTTTTTCCCCTGTGCTGGATGCTTACCTCTGCTCCTGGTGCCCTTGGACCTCAGACTCCAGATTCTTCAGTCTTTGGACTGTGAGACTTGTACCAGTGGCTTGCCGGGGCCTCTCAGGCCTTTGACCACAGACTGAAGGCTGCACCATCTGCTTCCCTGGTTTTGAGGCTTTCAGACTCGGACTGAGCCACTACCAGCGTCTCCCTTCCCCAGCTTGCAGACAGCGTACCGTGGGACTTCGTCTTGTGAGCATGTGAGCCTATGCTCCCTATATACATACATATATCCTACAGGTTCCGTCCATCCGGAGAACCCTGACTAATATACCCAGCATACATTAGCATGCTTATTTCTTGAGATACTGACCACTCCTGTAGCATCAGTCAGTCCTGTGTTCACTGCTATGTGCTGGGAAGTCCACAGGGAACTTTAACTCACCAAGTGCAAACTCAAATCCACCATCCTCTCCCCAGCCCAGCCATTCTCCTCCTTTCATCACATCTCCCCTTGCAACCTCTGCCACTCTACCCCGCACCCCTCCCTTCCTCCATCCCTAAGTCCCCACCCTCCCTGAGACGCCAAATCTGGGGAACTCTTTCTCCCTCTGCAGAGTCCACAGTTTCTGCCACCTGAATCCCTGGGCCAAGGCCCCATTGTTCCAGGACCATGCAGTGGCCACCTTGCTGGCACCTGCTCAGTCTGCCCTGACACCCAGCCGCAAGGAGGCTCCCATGGCACAGCTCCAGTGTGGCCTCTCTCCAGCTAGGTCAGCACCCATGACTCCTGTTTCTTACAGAACAAATCTCATCTCTAGCACAGCAGGTCTTGCCCTTGTGGAGAGATTTTTCCCTTCTTGGCCGTGTGGTGTGCTGTTTGAGGGGCAGGATGAGGATGTGGCCACCTCCTGACCATACCATCACATACCTGACTCTAGGCCTTTGCTCACGTGGTTTGCTCTCCCATGTTTAAGGTCTCCTCCTCACTCCTAGGTCTAGCTTCCAGCATCCCCCATTCAGGGCACTGAGCTCCCCCCAACCCCCATTGCCACCCTACCGCCCGGCAATGCCAGGGCATGCTAGCCACAGCCTGCTGCATGTGCCAGCTCTGGCTCAGCCTGCTTTTTCTCTGCCCCATAAAGCATAAGCAGGACTGGATACATAATCTCCAGGGCCCAGTGTAAAGTGGAAATCAGGGTCCCTTGTTCCAAATCATTAAGAATTATGAAATGCATAAATCCTAATTGAGGGACATTCTACAAAAGACCCAACGAATAATCCTCAAAAATGTCAAGGTCATCAAAAACAAGGAAAGACTGAGAAACTGTCACAGCCAAGAGGAGCCTGAGGAGTCACAATGACTGTATGCCATGTGGGATCCTGAATGGGATCCTGGAACAGAAAACAGAAGGACATTAGGTAAAAACTAAGGAGATCTGAATGAACTTTAGCACATAATAATGTATCAATGGTTCATTAATTGTAGTAAAGGTACCATGCTAATATAAGATGTTAATAATTAAGGAGACTGG
Organism: Papio anubis; assembly: GCF_008728515.1. NCBI lineage: Eukaryota > Metazoa > Chordata > Mammalia > Primates > Cercopithecidae > Papio > Papio anubis. Next base: position 67,696,570 of record NC_044986.1, read on the forward strand.
TTGAGGGGCATATGGGAACTTTCTCTACTATATTTGCAATTTTTCTGTAAAACTAAAACTTCTAAAATGAAAAGATGGCCTTTTAAAAATTCACAATAAAAGAATTTTGAGAAGGTGACAGTAGAGGCAATAAATATAACTTATTTATTCATTAATGTCCAAGACAGAATTGAGATTTGAATCCGGATCTGCCTGAGCCCAAGGCTTTTGTGGCTAACTGCTTACACTGCCTGAAGAGCGGTGAGAAGACCTAGGAGGGGTTGGCGGAGAAGACTGGGGAAGCTGGATGGAAGAAGAAGGTTGTTACAGTACTTAGTAGAGGTTAAGAGTCCAAGTTTAAAGACCCAGGCCACGTACAGTATGATTCCATTTATATGAAATGTCCAGAAAAGGCAAACTCATACAGAAAGTAGATTAGTGGGTGCCAGGGGCTGGGGAGGGAAGAATAGGGTTAATGGTATGGGGTTTCTTTTGGAGGTGATAAAAATGTTCTCCAATTAGGTAGGGGTGATGACTGCAAAGCATTGGGAATATACTAAAAACCACTGGATTGTGCACTTTAAAATGTTTAAAATGGTACTTTTTATTTTTTTGAGACAGTATCACTCTGTCGCCCAGGCTGGAGTGCAGTGGCACAATCTCGGCTCACTGCAACCTCCGCCTTCTGGGTACAAGTGATTCTCGTGCCTCAGCCTCCCGAGTAGCTGGTATTACAGAGTGCGACACCATGCCCGGTTAATTATTGTATTGCTAGTAGAGATGGGGTTTCCCCATGTTGGCCAGGTTGGTCTTGAACTCCTGACCTCAAGTGAGCCGCCCGCCTCCGCCTCCCAAAATTCTGGGATTACAGGCGTGAGCCACCGCGCCCAGCCTAAGAGATTTAGAATCCTACCTGACACATAGCAAGCACTCAACCTTAGCTCTGATAATATTATTACAAAGAGATGGTAAAGCATTAAGGACTTCAGGCTTAGGCGCTTCCCTTCTCCAGGGTCCAGGTTTTTGGGGTCCGTTCTGGACCGAACGACTCAGGGAAGACATCGTGAACTCATTCCCAAGCCTTCCCACTCAAGATCCTGCAAACGGAGTCGTCTGAGAGCCCTCTACCCTGACGACCCGGGGCAAGGACCCTGTCGGGGCGGCCCCAGGTGGGATGGGGCCAAGGCAATTCTCCCACTGCCGGAGGAGGAAGACTGGCGGCTACCGGGAAGCGTAAGCGGCAGCGCGCCGCCTGGTGGCACCTTCGCGCACACGGTCCCGGAGGAGCGGGAGGCGTCAACCCCAAGCCGCCAGCTACTCCTGCCAGGAGCCCCTACAGCTGCTTTTAAATCGTAATTGTTATCAAATAGTGAGTTTTTATACAGTCAGATTATTGGCCTTATTATTCTTAATCCTGTGAGGTAGTCATTATTCCTGTTTTACAATTGAGGAAACTGATGCTTGGAAAGTTTCAGTAACTGGCTCAAGATCCCCCAGCAGGTAAGAACAGCCCCCAGGTCTAGGGCCACAGCTGTCCAGATCCAGAACTCTTTCCTACACACTCCTGTGGTTTGAGAGAAGTGAGGGTAGCCGGTGGAAGCATCTGCAGTCCCCACTAAGGGTCAGAACTGGCTCTGGGACTGATTTCAAAGCAGATCTATGCCACAAAGCCTGCTCCACTTCCAGCCTCAGAACCCCCAGACCCAGGGAAGGTGGGTCTCACATAGCAACTCTGTAGGCCCTTTGACCATCAACCCCTTTCTCCCCAGCCTTATTAATGTACCCACTCAACCAACGTTGCTTGCATCCCTGCTATGCCAGAAACTGTCTTCAGTGCTAGATATATCGTGGGGAACAGGGAACACAGGGCCCCTGACTTCAAGCAACTCACTACCTCGTCCTCATGCTTAACCCTAGCAGGACGCCTTTGCTGTGAGGCCCACGGCACTGGGTTTGGGAACACCCTAGCAAATCTTAATCCTGCTATCTTAATGTGTCATCCCATGGGCAGGGACCCTGCACATTCTTCACCCATCCCAGGGAAAGTTATGGCTCAGGGGGAGTCTGACTCCCTCTGAAGCCCCCACCCTGGCCTCAGCTGAGAGCCTGCATTCTTGAGATGCCAGGGCTGGAGAGGAACCACATCTGCAACCGCTCAGCTGCAGGTGGCTGGAGAAGGGCCAGAGACTTGGTACAGGAGCAGGGACACAGAGCAGTTACAGAGAGATTCCCAACATGCAAAGTCCCCTGCCCTGATGCTGGAGTCCTGGAGGGAGAGCAGGGCCCAGGACCTCCCATGAGTGTATTTCAAGAATTGAGAGAGTGGTTAGGCTGCGAAGGGAAGTGGGGCAGGGACTGGTAGGAGAGGGGGTAATGCCCTCCTTTTGCTTGCCCCCTATCCTCAGTCTCCCTTCTCTGCAGCCAGGAATTAAACAAAGACATGAAACCTGATCCTTGGACTAGAAAGGCCTGCTGGGTACACTTTACCACCTAAACAGCAAAGTTCCAAGGACTGGAACTTTTAAGAAAAATCTCCAATACCCCACAGGCCTGAAGGAGAGAGAGAGAGAACATGCTGTGGTCTCTGCGTGCTGCCCCTCTCTGCTGAGGTCCCTGCTGAGCTCTCCAGCATAGGCACAACCTTGACCATGTGCCCGCATCCAGGGGATGACAGATGTGGGTCTTGGTACAGGCGTGCCTGTATGTGTTTCCTGGCAGTAGTTAAGTATCTAAATATCTATTTGTCTTGGCAGTCATCTGCCTATTCATGTTTTTAGCTGTGTGCGCCTGTGTGTTTGCTTTTTTAGGCATACATCTTTGGTATGTGGGTGTCTTTGGAGTGGGGTGCCTATTTGTAGGTGTGATGTTTCTGGAAGATGAAACATCGCACCTGTGTCTTTGTCGCATGTTTTCATGTGTGTACCTTTGCAGGTGTGTATGGGTGGGTAGGTGTGTGTGTGCATGTGTATTTGCAAGGTGGAGTTGTTTGGCTGTGCTGAGCTGTTGACTCTCATCCACTGCCCTTGCCTGGGCTGTCAGAGGCCAAGCTAAGCAACCTACCTTTGCCCCACAGCAGCCTTTCTCAATTGACGGAAGTCCTTCCCCCAGGGAGTCCAGGTCCACCCGTTGCCACTCTCCTGATGCTGGGTGCCCAGTTAGGGAGATGTGCTGATGGCATGCACGATCTCCCCTAGATACTCCAGACCCAGACTTGTGAAGGGAGTGTGTGTGGAGAGGGTACTGGGTAGCCCTGCCTTCACCTCACCTCTGGGGAAACAGCTAGGACAGTCCCCTTCGCACAGCCCAATCCATCCCCAGGGAAAGTGTTCGAGGGAGGCTCCCCCGTTTAAAGGGTTTCTTTCCAATCCCATCTCCCCTGTCCCCTTTGCTCAGTCACTCATTCACTCCAAGTAGTGTGATCTCTGGCAGGTGGCTTTACACCTCTGTGCAAAGTCCTCATCTGTAAAATGGGATGTAAATGGTGCTTACTTCAGAGGATTGTGAGAATTAACTGACATGATGCATACAGAGTGCTTAGCCCTGTGCCTGGCACAGGGAAGGTCTTTGCCTATGTTAGCTGATCCCCTTATTCTGACCTCTCTGGGTTTCAATCCCAAGACACTGCCCATCCTTCAAACCTCACCTGTCCCCACGTGCTCCTCGAACCACCAGTGGCTGGTTGGGACTTTCCCCCTGGAATCAGACTGGCTGGGAGGGGAGAATCTTGGAAAGAGATTATTGATTTTGCACTGCAATTTCCACACAATTTTAAACATTTAATTATATACCCCCTTATGAAATAGTTATCCTTTTCCTCCATTTTACAGATGATGATGAAGGCAGCATCCGAATTGTTAAGTAACTTGTTCAAGGTCACACAGCAAGTAAGGGGCAGAGTTCAAGTTTACACTGAGGCAAAAATGGCTGTCCCACTGTCACGTAGGATGCTGGTTTACAGCAACCCAGGATCAGAGTGCTGGAGGGTTTCCAGGGGTCTGGTTAACAGTTCTGCCGAAGATCATACAGACAAGCAGAGCCAGCCAGGACAATCCTAATCTATACCCAGCTTCACATTGCTGTAAGCCCCAGCGTAACCAGGACTTGGGTGTTCTCATTTTGGGAGCTTTTTTTGGAAAGATCCCCACATGTGGAAGGCAGAGCGCATACTACAGACAGGAGAGTCAAAAGTGAGAGTCCTACATTCAATCAGAGGAGAAAGCTGACATGGCCAAGCCAAATGAAGGCTCAAAGCCAGATTTCCTTAATTTGGGCCAGCGAAAATTGGGCCGCCTCCACGTCCAGTCATTCTCCAGCGGCCGGGTTTTTCAAAGCTCTGCGCCCGCCCAGTGTCTCGAGAGGAACCTCCCCCGGGGTACCCCAGCTCTGTCGCGGCCGCGCCCAGATGGCCGTCGGGTTCCCCCTCAAGGCCCCCCTGCCGACTCCGCCCTCTGCCGGCCAGGCCCCGCCCGGCCGCTCGCGGTCCCCTCGGCTGAAGAACTCACTCCTGCGAGCGAGCGGCGGCGCTCAGCATTGTGGCAGGCGGCTGGGGCCGGCTGGGGCGCCGGAGCCGCAGGCAGCCGCGGGGCTCCGAGAGGCGCGCACAAGGGCTGGGACTGCGCGGCGCCGCCGCTGCGAGCGCCACTGAGCGGCCGCGCAACTTCGGAGCCACAGCGCCGGAGCCAGGCGAGCGCTCGGAGACCCGGAGCCAGAGGGGCGCGCCGGAGCCTGGTTCGAGAGCCGGCGCCAGGCACCCACCGCGCTCCGAGTGCCAGGGGGCCCTCCGCACAGCGTGGCTGCCGCTGCCCCCACGGAAGGCACGGGCTGGCGCGGCCGGGCGCCGGGGAGGACGGCGAGGAGGCGGCGGCGGCGGCGAAGACGGCGGCGGCGAGGCTGGGGCCAGGGAGACAGCCCCGGGGGAGAGGCGCCCGAACCGGGCCGCGGGAGCATGTGGACCCGGAGCGGAGCTCGGGTCGCGCTGCTGCTGGCACTGCTGCTCTGCTGGGACCCGAGGCTGAGCCAAGCAGGTAGGAAGCGATCGGGCCTGGGGGCACGGGGCTAGGGGACCCTTGCGCCTCACTCTACCCTGAAGTTGAGGTGGTCTTTCGTCGCATCGATGCGCGCAGGGAAAGCGGCAAGGGCGCCCAAGTTAGAATGTAGATTTGACTGCCTCCCAAAGTGGGCAATGGCGCATCCACATAGCGGGAGGGGGGCGCAGGGAAGGGGGTTCACAGTAAACTGAAAACTCCCTGCTCGCTCCTGAAAGGGATCCCTTCTTCTCCCTGGAAGGGGTGTCGGAGTCAGGGTCTGAGTCTCCGGGAGGATCCGCCTCTTGGGGACCCCCGGCTCTCCGCGCGCCTGGCGTCCGCCCCGAAAAAAATCTGTGGCTACATAAGCAAGGTGTGCGCTCGCTGCCTTATGCCAGTAACTTACTAGTCTGGTCCCGGCTCGCCTAGGCTCTTACACGCTATAGGGACACGAATCCGCAGACCAGAGGGAGAGAGCGAAAGACCTGCTGAACACGGGAAGGGCTCCGGCAGCCGGGGGAGGCTGGCTTGCAGGGCTCCTGACGCGGGGAGGGCTAAGTCCTGCACACATAGCTTTCCCCGAGATCGCTGGGCCCGCAGGTCTGGATTTTTTTTTTTTTTTTCCTGAATGTTGGTGTGTGTGTGTGTGTGTGTGTGTGTGTGTGTGTGTGTGTGTTGGATGCGGGCGGGGGCTCCTAGGGATCCTGCGGAGTTTCCTTTTAAATGGGTCACTGACATTCTCGCTGTCCAGGGAACAGACTAGGTGCGCTCTCCTTGGTGCAGCGCCCGCTCTGGACCCACAAAGATGACTTCAGCGGACTGGTGGGCTCCTGAAATAAAGTCCCTAATCCGCCTCTCTCGCCGTGGATGAATACGTTTCTCGCTCGTCCTGTAACTGGACCCGGCGTCGCTGGCTGGGCTGCGTTTTCCCGGGGAGGCTGTGGACTGACTGGAGCCAGCCTCTCTCTGGTACCTGAACCCAAGCAAGTGGGCTAGCCACGGCCGCCGGGCGCCTCGGCTCCGGAGCCGGGTGGGGACGGGGACTCCTGCACGGAGTCCTCTCTGAGTTGAGGCTGAGAATGGAGCAGGAAAACTGGAGCGGAAAGTGGACGAGATGACGCAGCCCTCCCCACCTCCTACCTCCTGCTGCGATGTTGACATCCGCCCTTCCCCCCTCCATAGCCAAAGATTCCTCATTCTGGAATTAGTGATTCCCACGGCCAGGAGTGAGAGCTTGGCTTTAGTACATTCCCCACTTTTTTTTTTTTTTTTTCCTGGTGCAAGTACTGTGCAGTAGAGTTACAACACTCAACCATTTGATCCAACTTAATTATGATTTGGGCAGACTCTGGTATTTAAAGCAGTGTTTTGAAGTTGGAAGGTAATGATGGGGATGGGGGAAGGCAGGCTGCTGAATGTCCAACCTTGTTTTAAAGGGTGCAGTTAGACGTGGGAGGTGCTTGGTTGGGGTGTTGGTTTCTGGTTGGAGGGGGGTTGAGCAGATGATTGAAGGGTAGGGTGAAGTCTCTGTAAATGGCACATGGGCAGGGTTGTGTCTTGGGAAGCTGCTTTTGTACCAGCAGGACAGTGGGATCAGGAATAAATACTTAGGTTACCAGGAATGAGAGGCTGCAGTAGGAGAAAGACAAGACTGGTTGGCCTATAGTTCTCTGGGTGGGTGGGCTTGGCCAGGAAGGCTGGGGGTGGCCTGCATTTCCTGCTTAACAAAGCATCCAGCCCCCACCTTCCCCAGAAGAAACCCCAGGCCCAGGGCTTTGATGGATTTGGGCACGAATGGTGCCCAGTCAGAAATGGCCTCTAATACCCGGCTTTGATTTCTCACCAGCGAGCAGAAGCGGTATTGGAATTGTGCTCATTACTTAGCCCGGCAGGAGCTGCCTGCCCACCAGCCTGGAGAGGGGCCAACTGGTGGGGTCTGCCTGCAGCCTTCTCATTGCCCAGAATGTGTGGCCCTTAGAAACCTGCCTTCAGAAGGGAGAACATGTCCCTTCCTCCCACACAATCTTTTTTCTCTAATGCCACAGGCACAAAGCATCATTCTTTCAGAATGTTCTTTGGGTTTTTCCAGTGGATCTTTCACAAGCCCCATTTCACTGATGGGGAAAATCAAGTCCAGAGTGTTGGCTTTCTCCAAATCTTGCCTTCACTTGGCCACAGATTGAAGACTTGTGTGAAGGGCTCTTGTCCAATAGCCAGGCTGATTCAAGCCCAGCAGACCCTCCCTCCCATTCTTATCCACCCACCCCTCTGCCGTGAGCCTCATAACAAACTGAGGCAGGTGAGGCTCTCCCTCCAGAGATGGATCTTTACTAGGGGTGTCCAAGCTCCCCTCAAGTGGCAGGCACCTCTCTCTCCTTTTCCCCACCCTGACCCCATCCCTGGTGAATATGGGAATGAGCTCCCTTTACAGCACTGAGAATTTTTTTAAGCTGTAAAGTCTGATGGTGGAGAAATCAAAACTGGAACCATAAAACCCCAGACCCTTAGAAGGTGATTCAGCAAGTGACTAGCCAGAAAAAAGGCCACTTCAAAAGCTCTGGTTGGCCCTGGAAATCTCCTCCCACCCCACCTTTCAGTCCTTCCTGGAGCTTTTAATGAGCCTTTCCATGGCCTCTGGCTGGGATGGTTGAGAAGGAGTTGAGGTGTCAAGATAATACTTCTTTTTAAGGTGCAATTAAAATCAGAGTTTTTGTAGTGTCTCTGCTTGGTGTGTGTGTGTGCATGTGTGTGCTCGCGTGCACGCACTTGAGCACACACAATGGTAGCCTGTCCTCGTCTCCCTCTGCACTCACTGTAGCAAACACCCATCTCACTTAAACAAATGGAAAATCAAGTGTCTTAATGGGTTTTCTCATTAAAGTGAAAGTACCACTGCAGGGGAGCAATTTCTCCTGTAATCTCTCTCCTCCACCTCTCTCCCCTCCCCCGCAAACAGGGAATTCTGTAGGATAAAACAGTTCCCCTCTTTTCCAATCCACTTATTTAACTGTTGACACTTTGGTACAGGCCAACTTGCCCAAGGTCACATTGGGACTCACCGGTAGCACCAGGACTTGAACTGAGGCCTCACAACCTCAGTCTAGTGCTTCTAGCTCCTTCATCCCACCTGGACTAGAGACCCACCATCATGGGTGTGGGCTTGAGACTCTGAAATTGAGGCACCACTTAAGGCAGGCAGCTAAAGATAATATTGCTTCGATGGCTGCTTTAGACTGGAACTCATGGCAGGATGGAGGAAAGAGGTTGAGAGTTGGGAGGGTGGAGAGGTGTTCCAGGAGAGGGGAACAGGGCAGAGCCGAAGGTCTGCCACCAGGCAAGTGCCCAGAGGTGGCTGTCCCGACCCCCAGCATTGGCCTCCTGAGCAACTGCCCTGACCTGGGGAAGGGAGACAGGTCCCAAGTCAAGCTCCCTTGGGCTGCATGGCCAAATAAACATTAGCATTTTAGAGCTCTGCACCCATTTGTAGAGTTGGGGACAGAATATGTTTTTACGTTTTACTTATATTCAAAGCTTTGGGATCCAGTGTCCTGTCCTCCCCCACCTCTCTTTGTTGTTGAGTTTCTCCTGGACCAAAGGTCTTGTGACCCTTTTCCTGGGTGTCAGGCTTAAGATGAGGCCTGCCTCCTACTCCTGATTCCCTGAGCCACGGAGGTTTTCTAAGGAGGTTTGTGGACTGCCTAAGACTTTGGGGATGGGCTGTGGGGAGGTGGATCCTTTCCATTCCAAGAGCTCTCAGACAAGGTGAGTGATTCTGAATAGACAGTGCTGGGAACCTCCCTCCCCCAGGGCCCACAGGCAGCAGGTCTTTTGACCCTCAGAGTTGGGGTTGGGTGGAAAGCAGACAGCTTGGAGGCCACTGCCGCCTTCAGGAAAGGGCAGAGGGGGCTGGGTCATAGGCTGGGACTTGGGGGTGGGAGCCTGGGCCCATGGAAACTGCTGCCTGGGCAGATGGCCCCCAGAGGGTAGGGAAGAGAAAGCCGGCGCTCAGGCCAGAGCTGGCGCTTCTCTGGCGTCCTCCTCCTTCTCCTCCTCACCAGTTTCCTAAACAGCTTCCACAAATAGAGTCATTAAAGCTGTGAAGGCAAAATGAAACCAAACAAGTGCGTTCTGTGCTTTTCTGTTTCTTATTTTTTTAAGGAAATTAAAAATACCGTAATTAGAATAATACAAGGAGAGAGCACTTTCCGGAAGGCCTAGGGTATGGGCACTTCCCACCCACTGGGTTGGCTACAGAGGTTGGGGCTGGGGCGCCACCTCCCGCCCCGTTAGGGTCTGTGATCCGCCGGGGGCGCCGCGGGCTTTTCCCCCGGCTCCATGCATCCCGGCGCTGGTCTCGGCCCCCGACTGGGAGTTGGGTGGCGCTGGATTGTAACTCCGGCCCGGAACCGCCGCAGCCGCTGCGCCCCCGCGGGCAGACAAGCCCGGGCGGAGCGCGCTAAGCCACAGGTCCCCGTGGCGTTCCTCCTGGTCTTCGGGGATGCTAATGGCAGCGAAAATATTTGCTGAAGTGCCGGCATAAATCAGCCGCCTCCTGCTTCCCCACCCCCACCCCTTTTGTTTCCTCTTCCTTCTCTCCAAAAAGCGCTGGGCTGCTGCGAGCGCCCGAATTTACCTTTTCCAACTAAGCGGCCTGATTAGCATCTCCGCCGCTTGGGGGGCTGGATTCTACCTTCTCTTGCGCCCCCCACCCCCAGTCCCCATCTCCACCTCCCTCCCCAGCCGAGCTAAATCGGTCCGCTGGAGCCCCGGGAGCTCTAACACCACCGCCTAGCGAGTGAGTGCGCGGAGCCGCCCTCCTTCTCACCTCCCAGAACAGGCTGCCCCCAGCGCTTGCAACTTACCCCTTCGCGGCGCCGCACCGCTTGGCTCGCTTCTCCAAGAAGGCAGGCTTGTGGGTGTGAGAGTATGTATTAAGGAGTGTGTGTGGGGGGGGTGAGAATGTGTATTAAGCAGGTGGGCGGAGGTGGGAGTTTGCAGTTGGAGGGGAGGGTGGGTGTGGTGTTGCATTGGGGTGTCAGGTGTGTGTGGGGGCGAGCCATGCACTTGGTGTGTGCCAGAGGATGGATGCGTGTTTGAGGAGGGTTGTGCCTTTTGTAACTCAGGATGTGTGGTGTATAGGCTGTGTGTGTGTGTTTGGGTATGTGGGGGGTGGGCAATGTCACATGGGCACACTTGTGGTGTGTTTGTGTATAAATAGGTATATGTAATGTGGAGACAGTGAGTCACCGCCAGGCATGGGAAGCTCCATCCATTGTATTCTATTGGGGATTCCACTTCAGGATGGGACACAGGCCATTTGCCGTCAGCACTTAAGACACCTCATTTTGCCCCGCACCTGCACTGTGAGCAGGGTTTGGCCTGGCTCTGCTGTTGGAAGGGCAGAGGACAGCTTCCCCTGCTGAGTGTGGATGGGACAGGCCTGCATGAAGGTGGGTCCTAGTGCTCCAGGGGGAGGAAAGTTGGCAGAGATGGACCCTAAGCCAGCCCAGCAGCTTGGGCTACTGCCCCCGGGAAGACTAGGGTCCCAGACCTGGAGTCTCCTGCAGTCGACTCCCAGCTTCCCCAGAGCATGGGAGCAGCTGCGGTTTGGAGATCTGCTCTCTGACCTGGGTCAGCTTATGCTTCAGCCTGTCTCCCCCAAGGGGAGTGAGTTCGCCTCTAGAGTTTGCTGGAGAAGGGGCCAGCAGAGCTTGAGTGGGTGGGATCCCCAGTGGAGGACCCCATCTCAGGCTGACGTGGCTGGGGCCTGGAACTCTCAGTGGTGGCAATTGAAAGAGGACAGACACACCCACACACATGCTGGACTCCACTGTCCTTACCACTTTCTTGGTCACAGAAGCACTTCCCTGCTTTCCCAGGGCTGTCCACAGGAAGGACTTCCATCACTTCAACTCTAGGATAAGATGGACTGTTCCGGAGCAGGGAAGCCTAGAGGAAAATCACAGTCCCTCCCCCGACCCTGGTGTGCATGTTGCTTTACAGTTTACAAAACTCTTTTATATGTGCAATCTCACTTTGTCCTTATAAGAACCCACCGAGGAGGTGGAGGCTTTCACTTAGGAAGCTGAAGAGGCAGGACTGGGACCCAGGTTTGTATTTGTCAGGGTTCTCTAGAGGGACAGAACTAATATATATATATAAAGGAGAGTTTATTAAGTATTAACTCACAAGATCACAACATCCCACAATAGGCCGTCTGCTGGCTGAGGAGCAAGGAGAGCCAGACTGAGTTCCAAAACCGAAGAACTTAGAGTCTGATGTTCGAGGGCAGGAAGCATCCAGCACGGGAGAAAGATGTAGGCTAGGAGGCTAAGCCAGTCTCTCTTTTCACATTTTTCTGCCTGCTTATATTCTAGCCCTGCTGGCAGCGGATTAGATGGTGCCCACCCAGATTAAGGGTGGGTCTGCCTTCCCCAGCCCACTGACTCAAATGCTAATCTCCTTTGGCAACACCCTCACAGACACACTCAGGATCCATATTCTATATCCTTCCATCCAGTCAAGTTGACACTCAGTATGAACCATCACAAGGTCAGAACTCCTAAGCAGCCCTGGTCACAGCCCTCGAGGAGGTGCTGTCTGTAAGGGATGCTGATGTCCACTCTAGAAATGTTAAGTGGCATTCAGAGCATTGCGGATGCCATGTGAGAGTGACAGATGATATGCAAGGGAGAGCATAGCAGAGCCAAAGTTGTAAGGCATGGGGCTTCCTGGGGCGGGTGATGAGTGCCAGACCTTTACTCTGTCCTTTTCCGGTCCTTCTGAGAGCATGTCCTGAAGAGAGGATGGGATGGGGGGCTAGCCAGCTGGGCATGTGGGCAGGGGTGCCAGCCGACCTCTCCCTACTCTTGGGAAATTTGCACCTGTTAGCATCTGCGGTGTTTACCATCCTGGGGTGAACACCAGTCTTGGGGAACAGACCCTCTAGCCCATTCCACCTCCCAGCATCCCAGGTTCAACTGAACGTGTGTGCTTGGGTCACGAGTCCTCTCAGCTGCTTCTGACTCTGTGGGCTAGGACTGTGGCAGGGCCTGGAGGCAAAAGGCTGCCTTCTTCTTGGATCTCTCTGTGTGGCTCCCAAAGGTGAAACGAGCCCAGAAAATACTTTCTAAGCACTGGCAGGGATCATATTGGGGGTGGAGACTTGGGGAGGTATTTCTCTACCTTTGCCCTTCCCCCACCAGAGAACACAAAGTGGGTAAGAAGGGGAACGGTGGAATCCTCTGCCTAGCACTTCTGTGAGCCATTTGCCAGGGGTAGGGGTGGGGAGATCCTTTGTCATCACCACCTCTGGGAACCCCCAGCTGCTCTGTTTCCACACACACCTCTCACCGGGGCCTTAGCTGCAGGTGCAGAAGAGTGCATGGCATTGCCAATTGGAATTCTGAGGGGTTAACATGGCCTCCCAGCATTGTCATTGACTACGTGGTGACGTTGGGCAGCTCACCTAACTGGACTGTACCTCCATTTTCTCATCTGTAAAATGGGGGTAATAATAACATCATCCTCAGAATTGCCTTGAGAGTCTCATGAGCTGATGTATGGAAAAGCCCTTAGCACAGTGCCTGGCACACAGCAAGCACTTAGGGCCTGTTGGCACGCAGCCTGCCCCAGAGAGAGCCCAGCGATGCATCATCATCTTCCTCAACGGGAGTGAAAGCTGGGAGGTCAGGGCCAGGAGTCTCCGCCACTCCTGGCCGAGGAGTTAGGAGACTCTGGCTCTTGATCTTCATTTGCTGTGAGACCTTGGGCAAATGCCTTTCCCTCTCTGCGTTCTGATTGTTTGGTTTCCCTTCCTATCTGTAAGTCTGGAGTGGGGCAGAGGTGGAAGGATGATCCATACAGGATGTGGGGTTTTCGTCTGGTTCTATCTGAAGAGGCCCCAGCAGTCAGAAAGAAACAGAGGTAGCCGAGGCCCAGAACCACTTGTGTTTACAGAGGCCTCTCCAGAAAGTCAATATATTGACTGGAATGCCCTTGCACGCATTATGCGGCCCTGGGTGTCTCTCTCACCGAAGCCGTAAATCACCCTCTGGGAACTTGGTCCCTTTTTCCTGCTCCATAAGCGTCTCCTGCCTCAGAGACTGAGAACCCCAGATGCCAAGCAGGGCCCAGGAGGTAGAGAAGGGCCCCACTGGCAGAGGCAGCCTGGGCATGTGCAAGTAAAGGCCCGTGGTCCCCCACCCTTGTCACCCACTCCAAAGCTCAAGTACACCCTGCTGAGGGTGTGTTAGGGACAGACTTTGCAGACGTGGCCCCGTGTCATGCATGGCTTCATTTCTCAGAGGCCGGGGGAGGCCAATCTTGAGGATTGGGGAATGAGGACTCCTGTCTCCACGTAGGGTATCGGAACACCAGCCCACCCTAAAACCTGATGCACATGCCCATTCATTCAGCCTGGGCAAGTGCTGAGCTCTGTGGTCAGAAGCTAAAAAACCATGGGCCTGACTCTTGAAGAACTGATGGGCTTTGTGCTGCTGCTTGAAGCATGGGCCAAGTGCCTGGCCTGTGATGCTGGGGTACAAGGGGGGTTAGGGTGATGCAAGAGAGCAACCATTCAAGATGAGCCAAGATGTATGTGTCTTGGGAGGGGTCTTGCGTGATGTTTAGAGGGCAGGCTGTGCAGTCACATTACTTGGGTTCAAATCCTGGCAGTGCCACCATCTGGTTGTGTGTCTTAGAGCAAGTTGCCTACCCTCTCTGAGCTTAGTTCTGAGCTTAGTTCCTTCATTTGTAAAATGGGAGTAGTAACACCAATCTCATTAGATTTGGGGATAGATGAGATCATGCGTAAAAGTGCTCTGCATATTCTGAAGTGCTCAGTGACATTCACTGTCATCATCATCATCATCGTCATCATTATCATCATCATGTGGGCACCGTGTATTGGGTGGAATGAAGGGAAATGTCTCAATGTTGAGAGGAAGAAGCTCTTGCGGCCTGGGTGGTCAGAAAAGGCTTCCTGGAAGAGGGAAGGTTTGCACTTAACTGGCGCTTGAGAGATGAGAGACTTTGGGTAAATGGAGAGTGTGACCCTGGTAGGGGATGTGTACGTGAAGGTATGGGTGGGACTGTCTGGCACATCTACCTAGGAGACAAATTCTACATTCAGGTTCTGACTCGTGTCTGATCATCTAGCAACTCAAGACTTCCAGGGCCAGAGGTCTCTTAGTACAGTGGGAAAAGGCCCAGGCTTTAGGATTTGAATCTTCCAGAGGTGGCTTACCCTCTGTGCCTCAGCTTCCCAATTCATGAGATAGGCATGATTCTACCTTCATCAGGTGCTGATGTGACGTGAACTAACACATATGCAGTCTTGGCAGAGTGGGTGCTCTGTGCATTTCCATTGCCTTCCCTTCTCTTCCTGCCCCTCGTCCACTCCCCCCACCCCCAATCTGGCTGACCCCTGGATAGGACTAGGGCTGGGCCTGGGCCCTGATTCTCCCCCTATGCATCTCTGGGCAGAACAGGGGGACAGAGGGTCCCAAAGTGGCAGTTTCCAGGTTGGCCAGAAAGCCAGGGAGAGGGGCAGGAAGAGAGAGGCTGCTTTTTCTGGTCCCTGGTACTCATCTGGGCCTGCCCTGACCCAGGAGGCATCCCCAGGGGGTCTTCTGCTGAGATCACCCAGGAGCCTGCAACCCCCAGAGGCCACAAGCGGTGTCAGGAGGCATTACTGCCTTCAGGAGACAACACCCAAGGAAAGCAGTTCTGTAATGCGATCAGAGGCGTCCGCCTGCCTGGCTGGGGACCTGGACACCCATGCAGGATGCAGAGCTTACAAGAAATTGAGTCAGGAATTCCAGGAAAGTTGTCTGTGGCCCCCTCCCCCATCCCTGTCCCACCTTTGGTCATTCTGTGACACAGCAGGGCAGAGTGAGATTGGGAGTGAGCAGTGACCTCTGGTGGGTGGGAGTCTGTCAGATGGGGCAGCCTGCATTCTTTCCTTGTCACCAAAGCCAGGGCTCCAGGGTTGGGGAGACAGGTTCAGCAGGGGCAGGCAAGATGGATTGAAACTACTAGGTGATGGCAGAGCAGTCATGGCACTAGGTGACTAGGGAGGCTGGGTCTGATTTTGCTTACTCGTGTGTGTTCCTGGCACCCGGAAGGTACTGGGTAAATCTCTGTAGAACGGATGAATGAGAACTCATGGTCAGACCTTACTCACCCAAGAGGTAGCTGTGATTTTGTCCCAGCTGTTCATGGACCTGCTGCTGTGGATGAGTAACCAAAGAATTAGAAGATTTTTCATTCCCTTGCTTCCAGCCTTCCCCTCCTGCCTGCCTGCCTCCCTCCCTTCATTATCTGCTGCTTGCTTTCTTTGAACACTTAATGTGTACCCGGCACGGTGGAAGCCAGAGCCAAGTCTTCAGTGATCAGAGCCCCTAGGTAGGAAGGAATTTATTCACTAAATTCAGTGGAGCCACGGAGAATTAACCAAGTTTTGCAGTCAAGTGCCCTTGGCCCCTTTACATAGAGAAAGCAGACTGGCACAACACCTGCTGGGCTAGTAAACTTTGTGCTTATGTGCAAGGTGGCCCTTGTAAGGCACAGCCAGTCCAGGCCACTTTAAATGTTTGTTTCCTACTTGTAGCCACAAGCCCATTATCACTTCTCTCCACCTTGCCTTCCTGTGGCTCAAGAGAATGCCCACCGCATGGACAACAGACTCTGAGGCCTGAGAGCAAGTGTGGGCTGAGCAGGTATATCTAAAGGCCATGGCCAGATCTGACTCCAGGCCTCAGCCCTCCATAGTGACTGCTACCAGCTTCTTATCAGGATCTGGGCTTGGTGCAGGAGAGCAGTTCTGGCCATGGGGTCTGGCTGATCCAGACTCTCGGTGGCACCATGTCCCGTACTGACATCTTTGGGAGTAAACATCCCCAGGCAGCAGCAAGCCTGGCCCAGTGACCATCCTCAGCTGGTGGCTCACTGGTCCTTGTCAGGGGCCTCTGCCAGAGGCTGATTTGGAATTCCTCCCTGGCAGCCCAGGAAAGCCAGAGCTGCTGGGCACAGTGACCCCTGCTGCAAATTTGATCCAGCCCCACATTTTCCTCCCGGTCCATCCCACTTCTGACTTCTGTATAGACACACACACACACACACACACACACACACACACACACACACACACAATGACAGCAGAAAAAGCCCCAAGTTGAGAATTGGGAAAACTGGATTCTTTTTTTTCTTTGGAAATAAAATACTAGATTCTAATCCTAGCCATGTAGCTAGCTAATTTGCTTTGTGACATTGGACTAGTCCTTTCCCCTCTCTGAGCTTCCTCTGTCCAAATGAAGAGGTTCTGCCCTGGAATCAGAAAACCTGAGTTCAAGTCCTGGCCCCATCACGAACTACAATTTCATGAGCCACACTATAAAGTGTGCCCCCTGACTGGTTGTGGGGACATTAGAGGAAATGGGCATGGTCAGTAAAGGTCGCTTTTCTTTCCTTTCCACCCAGAGGGAAATCCACAAATTGCTGGATCCTGCCTTCTAGCAGGATTTTGCATTGCTGGATCCCAAATCCACAGAACCCGCCTTCTTTCTTTCTGGTATTCCCTTCTTGACATGGCATATTAGACATAAGGTAGAGTGGGGTTATCCTAGGGACTTCTGAGATGCCTTCCAGCCATCAAAGCCCATCGCTCTAAAGGACCGTGGGTACAGTTCAGGAAGTCCTGTGGAGTGACTTGGTAATCATCTGGGGGTCATCAGCAAGGGGAGAGCCTGCCTTGTTGTACACATTTGGAAAGAGCACTGGACTAGGAGTCTGGAATCTTCAGCTCTAAGGCCAAATCTGTCTCTGTGCGATAGGCAAATCTCACCCACCTTCTTTGAGCCTCAGTTTACCCATCACCAAAAGGAACAAAAGAAGCTGAATGCCAGGTAGGGCCAAGTGAGAAAACACCCAGAGAGGTGCTTCAGAAACTGTTCTCCAAACCCCCAGGGGTCGCTGATCTGAGGCAGCAGGAGGCCTACAGAACAGCCCCTGGACTATGTGGTCCATCCTGGGAACTGCTGCCTGTGTGGCAGGGATAGGAGGGCCCACATGCCCATTTCACCGGCTTCTCCCATGCGGGGCTGACCACAGCTATTGAGCTAAGTGACAAGAGTTTTGGCCACTTCTCATCCATCTTTGTGTCCCCATACCCTGACCCCATCGCACACCCCACATCCCAGAGCAGAGGAGGCCCGGGTGCCACGTCAGAGATGGTTAGTGTCAGTGCCGGGTTTGATGCTGTCTGAGCCAGCACACCATCTGCCATGCCCACCAGAAGTTACATAATCCCTCGGCCGGCTGCCCATTCTTAGAAAACGGGGCAGGCAGGACCAGCAGGGAGTAGAGAGTTAGAGTTTTCTTGTCTGCATTTTGTTCCCTCCCAGCCCACCACATCCCTGGACCAGTCTTCGCTCTCTGAGTTGCTCCCACACTGTTCAGAGCCTGAGACGTAAATGCCAAGGCAGAGAGAGGCTCACGTTGGAAGGGGACATGGGTCGTGAGGACTGCTTGCCACCATGCCACACAGACTCCAGGACACCCTGCAGATATGCCTGCTGGCAGCACACCTGGCTGGCCACACCTTGCCAGTTCCTCACACCGCTCCTCTGCTGAGCCTGTGGTGGGTTGAGGAGGACCACTCAAGCTTCTAGGACAAACAGAGTCTCCCCTCCACCCCCTAGTTCCTGCAGAGATATTCCCTTTCCAAAATCTTATCAGATCATAAGCATTTTTATTTATTTTTATTTTATTTTATTTTATCTTTTATTTTTGAGACTGAGTCTCGCTCTATCACCCAGGCTGGAGTGCAGTGGCGCCATATCGGCTCACTGCAATCTCTGCCTCCCAGGTTCAAGCAATTCTCATGCCTCAGCCTCCCAAGTAGCTGGGATTACAGGTGCCCACCACCACTAGACCTGGCTAATTTTTGTATTTTTAGTAGAGATGGGGTTTCACCAAGTTGGCCGGGCTGATCTCAAACTCCTGACCTCAAGTCATCTGCCTGCCTCGGCCTCCTAAAAGTGCTGGGATTACGGGCATAAGCCACCTCGCCCAGCCCATAAGCATTTTTAATAACTGAATAACAGCCAGATAACACCACCCATGTATCATTAGGGTCTTTGGAATCCCCGAGACCCAAGATCCCTTCCTGTCTCCTTCATTTGCTGGCTGCATGATGTTTGCCAGGCAACTTTACTCTTGTTTGGGTCAGTTTCCTCATCAGTGAAATGGGAATTATGAAGCCTGCTTCCCAGAGCTGCGTTAAGGATGGAATCAGATAATACTTGGAGAGGACAGAGAAAGTATTTAGTGATGGTAGCTCTGATCAGCGGCATCCAATTCCATTCTCTCTATTTTTTTTGAGACGGAGTCTCGCTCTGTCGCCCAGGCTGGAGTGCAGTGGCACAATCTCAGCTCACTGCAAGCTCCGCCTCCCGGGTTCACACCATTCTCCTGCTTCAGCCTCCCGAGTGGCTGGGACTACAGGCGCCCGCCACCACACCCAGCTAACTTTTTGTATTTTTAGTAGAGACGGGGTTTCACCGTGTTAGCCAGGATGGTCTCGATCTCCTGACTTCGTGATCCACCCGCCTCGGCCTCCCAAAGTGCTGGGATTACAGGTGTGAGCCACTGCACCCAGCCTTCCATTCTCTCTCTTTAACATCATGACCAGATCTGATTCATTGCAGGAATGCAAGAGTGGTTCCAAATGATATTTGATAACATGCCAAATTAATATCATGTTCCATATTAATGAATCTGAGGAAACAAAATCATATTATTATCTTCATAGATGCTGAACAAAGCTTGGATAAAATACTACACTAAAAGAAATAGGAATTAAGGGATACTTTTTAAATGAGACAGAGAGAGAGAGAGATACCATGGAATACTATTCAGTCATAAAAAGGAATGAAATAATGGCATTCACAGCAACCTGGATGGAGTTGGAGACCATTATTTTATTTTATTTTTTTTTTTGAGAAGGAGTCTTGCTCTGTTGCCCAGGCTGGAGTGCAATGGCACGATATCAGCTCACTACAACCTCCGCCTCCCGGGTTCAAGCAATTCTCCTGCCTCAGCCTCCTGAGTAGCTGGAATTACAGGTGTGTGCCACCATGCCTGGCTAATTTTTGTATTTTTAGTAGAGACGGGGTTTCACCATGTTCGCCAGGCTGGTCTCGAACTCCTGACCTCAGGTGATCTGCCCACCTCAGCCTCTCAAAGTGCTGGGATTCCAGGTGTGAGCCATCACGCCTGGCCAGAGACCATTATTCTAAGTGAAGTAACTCAGGAATGGAAAACCAAAAATCATATGTTCTCACTTATAAATGGGAGCTAAGCTATGGGGATGCAAAAGCATAAGAATGATATAATGGACTTTAGGGAGATGGGGGAAGTGTGGGAGGGGGTGAGGGATAAAAGACTACACATTGGGTACAGTGTGCACTGCTTACATGATGGGTGCATCAAAATCTCAGAAATCACCACTGAAGAACTTATTATCCATGTAACCAAGTACCACCTGTTCCCAAAAAACTATTGAAATAAAATAAAAATAAAAATAAATAAAAATATATTTATATACACACATACCCTAGTCCTAAAGCTAGTATCTTAATTAATGGGAAAACACTAAAGGTACTTTCAGTAAGATCAGTAATAGATACCCTGCTAGTATTCACCTCTGCTAGTATTTACCTCTGCTAGTATTCACCTCTGCTAGTATTCACAGCTAGAGGCATTAGCGAATGTGATTAAATGAGAGAAGTCTATTAGAAGCATTAGAAAGGGATAAAGAAGTAAAACTATTCCTACCAGATAGCAAAACATACTGTAAAGCCTCTGTAATTAAAACAGTGTGCTTACTGGTGTGTGAATTAGCAAATAGACCAAAGAGAATAGTAAGTTCAGAATTAGACCCAAATGTCTATGGAAATACAGTATATAACAAAGGTGGTATCACAGGTCACTGCGGTTAAGACAGACTTTTTAATAGATGGTGCTCGGACTACTGGGTAGCTATGTGGGGAAAGGTGAAATTTGATTCAAGTCTCACACCATACAGAGAGATGAGCTCCAAGTGGATTTGGGATCTAGATGTAAACAACGATACAACTACTAAATGAAAACATGGGCAAATTCCTTTTTAAACTTGGGGGTGGGAAAGGCTTTCTAACTATGACTTAAGATCTAGAGGCAATAAAAAAACTGATCGGTTTTATTACATGAACATTTTTAAATTTTTGACCAAAAAAAAAAAAAAAATCACAGAACACCTTAAACAAAGTCAAAAGACAAAGTACTTGACAAACTGAGAGAAATATTCAAAACATATGCCACAGACGAAGGGCTGATATTTATAGTATATAAAGGGCTTTTAAATACCAAGGAACAAAGGATCAAGCCCTAACAGAAGGGTGGAAAAAAAGACACGAGCAGACAATTCACAAAATAAGATAGAACAATGACCCTGAAACACTCACTCGGAATTACAGAAACACATATTGTAAAACTCCGAGATACCATTTCTCACTTACCAGATGGGAAAGCATTAAACACTGTGGCCTCGCATTCAGTTGTGGAGGGGGGCTTGAGCCCACAAGGGCGCCCATGGGGCCTGCTCTGTGCCCACCTTGGCCATTGTGTATGCATTGTCTCATTCAGTCCTTGCGATGACTCTGGGAGGAAGGTCTTAGCAGAAGAGCAAAATGGGGCTCGGGGAAGTGAAGTGACCCACCCTAATCTAGCTTTTAGTGTCAGGGCCTCATCTGGATTCAGCCCTAGCCTTTGGACTCCAGATTCAGTGCTCCTTCCATGAGCCCACCCTACACCCACTTCCCGAGGCAGGGACTGGGCCTTATCTCCCGCGCACCTCCCTCAATGCCCAGGGAGTGCTGGATGCTCTGGAGTTACTTGTGGAGTGACTGGGTGGTGAGGGAATCGCACTTGCAGCTGCTTTATAAAATGCAGACTCCTCCACCGACGTGATTGTTGTCTCCCTCAAGAGCTGTTGATTGATGGACGGAACTGGGCTTTTCCCACAGGCCAGTCAGCCAGCCCCAGTTAGCCCCTTTGCCATTTTAAGGATTGGTCAGGAAGAGTGGGTGTTTGTGGGTGCATGGGGAGCAACAAGCCCCAGGGGCAGATCAGCTGGTCTGCTGGAAAAGAGGCTGAGCCAGACCTCAGCTCCTACAGAGAGTGGAGGAGACCCTGGGAGGATGGTGGGGGCATGATTGCCAGAAGGTCCTGCTCCAAGCCTGAGAATTCTGCTTACCAGTCAGTACGTTTTTTATTACACCCTTGACAGTGTCCTCCTCCCACCCTGCCCCCGGATCCTGAGGAGCCTGCAGAGGGTGGGGCAGGGCCCACTGAGGGTCCGACCCCTCCAGGGAAAGGGGCCGCCGGAAGTGTGGATCAAGCCATCCACCCTCCTTCCCATCACAGCCCACTGGACCAGAGCGCTTGCCCGAACCCCCAGAGGCCCTGATCTCTGCTGGAAGAGCAGGCTAAACAGAAATTCCCTGGGACCCTGGGGCATCTCCCTCTCACCTCCCTGGACTTCCTTTCCAAGGCTCCTTCTAGGCAGTTGTTGTGCTTCTGGGCAGGGCGTGTAGTTCTCAGAGCTTCTTAGGAACGGCAGTCTGGTAGACCCTATAAAGGGGTGCATGAGGGCCCCGTGTCCCCTTGGCTTGAGTAAGAGCTGGTGGTGAGAATCAGCCCCATGCCATCTCTGGCTGTCCCACCATTGCTGGTCAAGGTGATTCCTGTTGCTCCCAGGCACAGAGCACTCATGCAAAAACACCTTCTTATTGACTCTGAGCTTCTCAAGAGCCCCACAAAGTCATCAGGGGGCGTGTTTCCACTGCCCTTTTATGGCTGGGGAAACTGAGACAGAGCTACCTCCTAACCTACACTGTTACCATCTGACTTTTCACTCTACTGCCTCTTCTCTGCTCTTGTCTTGGTTTGGTGGCTCAGAAAGATGAAGAAAAGAAGCATTGTAGACCATTCTAGATTGTCCTTCAAGGACACCCTGTCTTACCTCCGTGCTTTCCCTAGGGGAACTCAGTTGTGATTAGGAGGAACCTGAGGGCCCTTACTCTGATTGGTCAGAGTGAGGAGGGGTGCAGGCCTGTTCAGGAGCCAGGATCTTACCTCCACTCCATGGCTCAGCGAGGGAAGCTGTTGAGCCCTGAACACACAGCAAAGCCAAGGCCAAGCAGGTTGAAGACTGGCAGCCCTTAGCCTCTAGCCCTCCTGGCTACACCACAAAGGTGGACATCAGACTGAGCAGAGCAGGCCCATGGCCAAGGTCGAAATTGCTTTCAATGGCCTGTCCACCAAGTGACCTGGGGACCTAGCCTGCCTCTCTGGGGAGGGGCTTTCCAAAGACAACTAGCCACCTTCTTTTATGCCCTCCCCACCTCATCAGGCCTCCGGCCCTGGGTATGTGGGCCTCCCCCCACATCCCTGGAGCCTGGCACAGCCTCCCTTTGGATGCTCACCATGGGTGGACAGCTGGGACCAGCCTTCCCCATAAGGGAAATTCCAGATCCCACCAAATTCCAAATTCCATAGCCTTATCTGGCACCATTCTGTCTGACCTTTCATGGGCTTCCTTGTGTGGGACGAAGGACCTCCCGCCCACAGAAAGATTACGGGGCAGGGAAGCAGGGAAGTGGGGGTTCCCCACCTTCCTACCACTCAAGATCCCTGGGTGTGTCACAGACTTGTACCATGGCTGGAACACACAGGTTGTTTATATGGAGAGCAGCCGGGAACAGGGATTTGGGGTGTGGCTGGGGGTGAAGACAATGGGCTTGACAGTAGCAAGCGACCTCCACGGTGAAGTCATTGTCCCATTTAACCCTGTCAGAGCAGAGATGATACATCAAGGCAAATCACTTCCTCTCTCTGAGCCTCAGTTTCCCTGTCTGTTAAGTGAGGGGTTTGGACTAATGAACCATAGGATTCCTTATAGCTTTCAGCTGTGCATTGTAAAGTCCCCTTAGCCCAGCAGCCTAGAGAATTTCCTAAGGCCAGGCGCGGTGGCTCACGCCTGTAATCCCAGCACTTTGGGAGACCGAGGCAGGCGGATCACGAGGTCAGGAGATCGAGACCACAGTGAAACCCCATCTCTACTAAAAATACAAAAAATTAGCCGGGCGCAGTGGCGGGCACCTGTAGTCCCAGCTACTCAGGAGGCTGAGGCAGGAGAATGGCATGAACCCGGGAGGCGGAGCTTGCAGTGAGCTGAGATCGCACCACTGCACTCCAGCCTGGGCGACAGAGCTAGACTCCGTCTCAAAAAAAAAAAAAGAATTTCCTAAGGGGCAGGAGGTGCCACTGGCCTCTTCCAAGCATTTCCTGCCCGGCACCCTAAAAACACAGTGGGGGTGAGGTGGGGGTTGGCGAGAGTGTGGGCTCGGCCGCTGATAGAGTCGTCATTTCACACACCGGCAAACGTGCCTCTGGACGGAGTGCTCTCGCACTGAGCCTGGCGTGGCTGGCTCCTTGTCGTCCAGGTCTTGGTGCCAATGGCCCCTCCCCAGAGAGTCCTTTCCTGGTCCCCTGCCTCTTTTACTCTTCTTCCAGCACTTCTTGCCATCTGGAATGGTTGTTTGAATACAGACTTATGCATTGACTCCCCAGCCTGGGAGCACAGGGCTGTGTACACTCAGCAATGTACCCTCGATTCTCAGAACAGTCCCCAGCACACAGTGGGTCCTTGTGAACAGGTTCTCAGCAAATGAAAAACCACAATTGTACATAAAAATCTTACGAGTTTTTTTTTAAAATGCACATGCCTGGCCTCTACCCTAAAGGTTCTGGTTTAGGGACTGTGGGCCAGGTTTGGGCATACAAATTTTCACAAAACACCCCCGGTGATTCTGCTGCACACTTATGTTAAAAGAGACTAGCTTGGTCATTCTTAACCTTAGCTGGACAGTGGGATCACCTGGCACCTAGGTCCCACCCAGAGATCCTGACTTAATTGATTTTGGGTTCTGGCCTGGGCATCAGGATCTTTAAAAGTCCCCCAGGTGGTCCTCTTGTGCAGCTAAGGTAGAGGACCCTGGGACCTGAGGATCTCCAAGACCTCTCTGATCCAAAATTCTGCATTCTTGGAAATGCATTCTTGGAAAGCCCTGCGAGGTTAAGCCACTCTGTTCCACACAGCAAACTGAATTCTCTAATGGGAGAACCTCCTTGTTGAACCCTCCTGCAAAGATGAAGAAAGGGATACCCCTTTTGACCCTCGTAGATGAGTTTAAAGCATTGCCAGGAGCCTTGTGGCCCATCTCCGACGACTGCTCAGGAACTCCCAGGAATGGCCTGTGGCTCTGTGCACAGCCCCCTAGCACCTCCTTTCCCTGGCAAGCCAGCTGAGCTGTGTCGAAACCTGTCTTATCTCCTCCTCTGATAGCACACAGTTTTAAATAAGATCTTCATTTACCAGAAGTTCACACCACCACGTATGTGTTATATGAGAAGCAGAAATCTTGTGTTCATGAGGGAAATGCAGTCAGGGAGGGTGGAGGAGAGCCGATTGCAGAGGGAATGCACAAGGAGGGAGGAACTTGTGGAACCCGAGCTGGTGGCCCGGCCCCGGCCCCGGCCCCGGCCCCAGCCCTGGCAGTGCCATGCTCCTCTTGGCTCAGCACGGGGCTGGAGGGGGAGGGGCCCCTGCTCTGCAAGCTGACCTCAGCTGCTGGAAGGCTTGGAGCGAACGGGCATGTGATGTCACTGTGAGCTCCGCCAGTTGGCAGCCCTGGCCTTGCTTTGGGTCATTTACATGTCTTCAGTTGGCTAAGAAGGAACTCTTACTGCCAATTTATTAGTTGCCTCCTGCCTAGCCTTGGAAGCTGTGATAAGGAAGGGGTTTGGGGGCCATGGATGGATACCAGTCCCCCATGGCCATCCTGCCTCACTTCCCAGCACAGCCTGCCATGCAGCATGTCAGTGAATAAACCAATTCCAGTGGGATGGGACTTGACAGTTTCCAGGGTGTCCTCATGCAGTCCTCCCAACCACTCTGTGAGATGGGCATGATTACCTTGCTCTTGAAGAGGGAGAAAGTGAGGCTAAGGGAGCTTGAGTGCCTTGTACACAAAGCTGCGACCTTACTCCAAGATTTCTTTCAGCTCTGTCTGCACCTGATGGGGGACTGGTGGGCAGGTCACTGTCCCTCTGAATGTGATCTGGGGTATTTCTACTTCCACAGCATTTGTCCATTCTGATGGCCTAAATGCCAAGCGAGCAGGGATCAAGGACCAGTGTGCCCTGTGACCTTGAGCAAGGCTGTTTCTGCATCAGACCTCAATTTCCCAAAGGTAAAGCGAGAGTTGGACCGGGTGGTCTTTCAGGAAGGTAGGACCCCTTGGCTCTTCCTTGCAGGTTTTCAAATGTGTCCTGGCACCGAGGAGATGAGGAAGAGGGTCCTCAGGCGGCCCCATCACGGGGTCCACAGTACAAGGTCAATGCATTTGTAATAAATATTGAGCCAACCAATGCTGAGCCGCATCCCTAGCCTCTGAATAAATAAATCGTTGCTCAGAATAACAGTCCGGAAGATGCTGGTGGCTCCAGCCAGCTCTCACCTTTGCCTCTCCCACTGGCCAAGCCTGTCACCCGTCCCTATACTCCCTTGTCTCCCGCTTCCCTCCCCCTCCCCACTCCATAGTCCATTACTGTAGCTCCAGAGGTAGCCACCGTCACAGCCTGGCTTTAGTTGCTAGCTCTGCAGCCTGCGTCTCCCTCTCCCAGCCCCTCAGCTGCCACAGCAGCTAATGAGGACCAGCCCCTACAGATGGCAGCTGCGAGACAGGCCAGCCAGGTTCTGGTGGGGCTGGGGTGGGGCACAGGGACCTGGAGGTGGGGCACAGGGGGTATGCCTTTAATCCCCAGCCCCAGACAGAAGTCTTTCCTTCTGTGTCAGGACCCTTGCTGGCATTTCGTCCTGTAGCCCATCCCTGGGAGATGAACTGGTCCAACTCCTGCAGGAGGCCAGCCCACTCCAACTGCTCTTGGCTGAGGCCACCAGGAGATTAGAAACAGGGTCCACAAAGGAACCTGGCCCCAGGGTGCTCCAGGCCACACGGGCACACTTGGTTTGATGCTTCTCTGCCTGATGGGTGTGCGAGTACAGTTTTATGTGTTACATGGCTCCCTTCTTTTTACGACGGTTCGAGTTTCTCAGGGGCAGAGCCTGTTAGGTCAAGTGTGAAGTTACAAAATGTTAGCACTGAAGAGACATCTTCCTCATTTTATAGATGAGGAGATTAACCCCGGGGGTGGGGGGCGGAGATAAGGCCACTTGCCCAGGGTCACACAGCCAGGAAGCAGCAAAAGAGCCTGGATTTGGAGCCTGATTAGGGCCTTGGCCGGCACTTGACACTGCCTCCTCCAGGGGCTTTTGCTGGGGCCCTCATGGAAATGAGGCTTCATTCTTGGGATTCAGGCCTGGCCCAGAGAAGTCCAAGCCAGGGAGTCAAAGCTTCTTGGTCCCAAAGTTTATGGACTGCCCTGGGGAAACAGTGCCCCATCAGAAAACCTGCTCTCCACTCTATGAAAAGGACCTTCACCATGTCGAGAGGTTTCACTGAAAGTGTCCTGGGGGCCAGCGTAAGAAGCAAAGCCCCTTGTATGACCTTCCTTTGGTCTCTCAAGCTGTGTGAGAATCAGCAGGGAGCCCCTGGGGTGAGAGGCCCAAAGCCCCAGGCAGAACACACCTTCCCTTTGCAAGGCACTTTCTAGATGGAATCTCTAGGGAGAAGACTCATAGCTCAGTGCAAGAGGCCTGTGGGGTTTCATCCCCATTCTGCAGGTGAGAGCACCTAGATGCAGCTAGAGTCTTGTGGCCAGAGTCTTGTGACTAAGACACTCCCCCAGCCAGTTCCAGGCTGCTGGGTCTGGGGGCCCGGCTGCCTTGTTAGGAACTTGGGAGACTTGGAAACCTGGGCCTCTCTTTCTCTGTTCTGTTTGCAGAGGTCCCAGGGTCATTCTGAACACATCAGGGAGACCTATCCTAAGAGCTGGATTGAGGGGACAGGATTTGGCATCCAGATCCCCTCCCCAGCAGGCCAGATAGATTCCCACTGGTCTGGCCCAAAAGGAGAGACCAGCCCTCCCCACCACCAGCGCCCGGGGTGGCCCCTCCTCCCCCAGCCTGGCTGCAAGTGCCGGGCCTCTATTGCAGGACTCCCTACCCTGCTGCCGCTGCCTCTGACAGATATCCCGCCCCAGAAGATAAGGATCCTGTCTGGCGCCGGAGTGCTTTTTTTCCTCCTCCTTTCCAAATCTGTTCCCTGATTATCTGCAGACAGCCCCTCGCTAGGGGAGCCCCCAGGGAAGGGGTCCAGACCACAGAGAAAGACAGGAGGGGTGGGACTAAGAGGCCTGCAGCCACCAGACCTCCCTCTAGCACCAGCCCCTCCGAACCCCTCTGGGGGCTTGATGGTCATTTGCTGAGCCCCCACCGTAGCCAGAACCCTGAACTCAGCAGAGAGCTGAGGACTGGTTTCCCTGGGTGGGACCGACCCACTTTAGCGGGAAGAAGAGGGTATATGGACTGGAGGCTGTGCCAGCGTGGGCTGGGATGGGGACAGAGGGTGGGGTTCCTTCCGTGGTCAGCGTTCCTCAGCCTTGGGCCTGGAGAGCACCCAGAGGGGATGTGGTAGAGGCTTCAGCCAGCCAGACGGCCACATCCTGTGGGAGACGCTGGCCCTTCCCAGGCCAGACAGTGGGAGGACACTTAGGGACGGGTAGGGGGGTCCTAGGGGGCTCCCAGAGCCCAGCCTCCAGCTCTGAGGACTGAGCTTAGAGAATGGCCAGGGCTGGTGTGGCCTCTTGGCCTCAGCCTGAAAAGGAAGGGCAGCTCCCCACCAATTGGGCCTCAGACCAGGCACCATTGTGGAATTCCAGCCTTAGAGTGCCCGAGCTGTTGAGAGCCCTAGGGAGCACCTGGTGGCATCTGGGCTGTCTATAGACAGAGGGACTCATGTGGAAGGCAAAGGGATCATCCTCATCTTGCCCACT
Organism: Papio anubis; assembly: GCF_008728515.1. NCBI lineage: Eukaryota > Metazoa > Chordata > Mammalia > Primates > Cercopithecidae > Papio > Papio anubis. The sequence continues at coordinate 67,724,634 of NC_044986.1, forward strand.
GGCATGTCAGGAGCCTGCATCATGGGTCTACTGCCCTGGGAGCTGGGAGCCCCAGTTCAGGTCCATACTCTGCCACTAATATGCTATGTGACTTTAGGCAAGTTCCTTTCCCTCTCTGGGTCTCACTCTTCAACTGTAAACTGAAGAGGCCTTCTGGTGGGGCAGGAGGGAACAGTAGAGATCTGAGTCCAAAATCCTTTCCAAACCTTGTCAAACTCCTCAGGGTTTTTGTAAGATTCAATGAGATATTGAAGGTGACACCTTGGTTTGGAGTAGGTGCCCCATAAGTATGAGTATGTCCAGCCCTTGACAGCTCAGACTAGGGACCCCCAGGACTGGGCAAAGCCTGCTGCCCAGAGCCTGGGCAGTTGAGTTCCCCTCTGTGAGAATGTGCTTGTGTAGCCTTAAAGACCCTACACCTTCCCTGCCCCCAGCATCCGTTGCCATGCCCGCCCCGCCCCACCTAAAACACCATGGGGGAAGGGAAGCAATGCAAGATCATTTTTTATGGCTTCCTGGCCCCGGAGCCAGAGGGCTGAGGATCGGGTGGTGTGGGCCGGATTCCTGAGCCCCCCTTCAGAGCCAGCTCGTAAATATGAAGCTGGGGCAGGGAGGAGCTGGCTGTTAAGCTGTCAGCAGAGGTCCACTTAGAAAGTCGTAAAGCGTTTCTCAGAGCTCCTCAGAGCTGGGACCCAGGGCCCTCCCACCCCACCCTGACTGGCAGTGGCCTCCTCACTCGTGGGTGCTGGGCTTCCCTGCCTGAGCCCCCAGTGGAGACTCCTTGGCTCTTGCCATTAACTGTGCCTTGGTTTCCTCTCTGTGCAAAGGAAGTCTGCTCTGCTTCTCTTCTGGGAGAATGGATGGGGAGGCCCAGTGAAGGCCCCAAGAGGCCAGAGGGACCCTGGTCCTGAGAGCAGTGAACCCCCATATTTATCATTCCCTTCTCTGTGCCTCGCTTCAAGGGGACCCAGAACCTACCCGCAAGGAGCTCACCAAATTCCACTTAGGAATGAGAGAAGATGCATGCCCCTGAAGAGAACACCACATTTTCTCCAGCTCAGAGGAGTGAGCTCCACAGCGGGGATGTGGAAGGCTTCCTGGAGGAGGTGGGGGTGTAGATGGGGCTCCAGGGGATTCAGAGGTTTGGAGAAGAGGCAGGAAGTGCAGGTGGGTGGGCAAACAGGCCTGCCTGGGTGGAGGGTAGCTAGGATCCCAGGCTGGGTGTGGAGTAGCAGAGGCCACGGAGCCTGTGAGCAGAGGCCCAGTCTGGGGACCAAGTGCACGTTCCCTAATGATCCCTGTTTGCCTGGTCACCGAGACTCCTGCTTATGTGGAAAAGCTCTGGCAACAGCATGGGTTCAAACACTACCCTCCCTACTTCCAAACCATGTGTTCCTGAACAGTTTAGCCCATCTGAGCCTCATCTTCAACCACAAAATGGAATTAATAGCAATGTACCCTGTAACATCTCCATGAGGTTTAAATGAGATTTTTGAGATAGAGCAGTCTCACTCAGTGCTTGGGCATTTTTGGAGTTGTATAGCCTGGATCTGAAACTCGGTTCCGCCTCTTACTGACCATGTGTCCTTGGGGTCACCTCTTAAGACCTCAGTTCTCTCATCTGTAAAGTGGGGGTAAGAGCAGTGAGACTTCAATGAGTAAATACACAGAAAGTCCTCAGCACGAAGAAGCTGGCAATCCTGAGTGCATTAACTATTATTATGCGAGGTGTTCCTGCAGCACCTGGTGCGAAGGAGGTGCGGTGAAGTTATTGGAAGCCTCCTGCCTCCATCTTCAGCCTGTGGCTCCTATAGGGTCGGGAAGGGGGTGGCTTTCCTGGGAGCAGGACTGGTCTTTACTAGGACTTCGTAAGTCCTTTATTCTGTCTTAAGGAATATTTGATGTTCACCTTAAGGCAAGTAGAAACAACAGTAAAACCTCGGCCAGTCCATCTCCCTCACTGGTGATGGGCCAGGTGAGCCTGGGGGCAGAGGTGTGGTACCTGGAGCTGGGGAAGATGAGGAAGGTGGGGAAAGGCTCCCGTCAGGCAGGTCACTGGGGATCAAGGGGCTTCCTGTGTCTTCCCACGGAAGCGGGCGGGAGACAAGGCAGCTTCCACTGAGTTGCCTCATTAACTTCACCACAAATAGCCCAGCAGCCTGTAACTCCCTCAGGCAGAAATCTGGGGCTGTTCAGAAACTAAATAAATAGGAGTGTGATCATTAAAAACTAGAGGTGCTGGGGGTCCCTGCCCTGGGTGGAAATCCTGTTTCCTGTTGGAAACACCAGCCTCCTTACCATTTGGAGCCACAGGAAGGGGTTGCTCAAAGACCTCAGGGGTAAACTGTTCTGGAGGGTGCCAAGGGTCATGAAAGTCGGGCAAACTCCCCACAGCGCCCACCCTGCCCATGGCTCGCTTCTCCACAGTGGTTCTTTTCTTCCCAGAGTTTCCAGTGACCCCAAGCTTTGCTGCTTACACTCACTCCTGTCCTCGATCCCTTCACTCAGAATGTCTTGTGGTTTCTGATTGGCGATAGGTCCTGCTGGAAGTCTGAGGCCTCCACTCCATGATTGCATTTGCATTTATTTATTTATTTTTGCATCTCACTCTGTAACCCAGGCTGGAGTGCAGAGTCGTGATCTCGGCTCATTGCCACCTCCACCTCCTGGGTTCAGCTTCCCAAGTAGCTGGGATTACAAGGATGAGCCACCAGGCCCAACTACTTTTTGTATTTTTAGTAGAGATGGGGTTACACCATGTTGGCCAGGCTGGTCTGGAACTCCCGACCTCAGGTGATCTGTCTGCCTCAGGCCTCCCAAAGTGCTGGGATTACACACCTGGACAGCATTTTCACTCTCTTGTACATATCCTCAGAAGATTAATTATTATTACTATTTTAAGACAGGGTCTTGTTCTGTTATCCAGGCTTGAGTGCAGTGGTGCGATCATAGCTCACTGCAGCCTCAACCTCCGAGGCTCAAATGATCTCCCACCCCACCCTCCCTAGTAGCTAGGACTACAGGAGTGCACCACCATGCCTGGCTAATCCCTAGAGGCTTTAGATGAGGGAGTTTAGGCTTCTGCCTGCTCAGACTTAGAAATGGAGGCCTGGTAACACCCTGTTCATTCCCCTGCCCTTGAGCTGTCCTGGGACGGTGGAAGAAAGGGTGGGTTCAGGTTTGAGTGGCCTGTCCCCCAGCCACCCTAAGCCAACCTCTGCCCCACGGTGCCTGTGACCGAGGAAAGACTGACTTATCATCTCCCTCAATGTGCCAGAAAACATCTCAGCTAGTAGCTACTTCAGTGCCCGGGGCTTACTGGCGCTGGGATGGCATTGGGGGTCGTGGATTACTGGCGCTGGGATGGCATTGGGGGTCGTGGGGTGGGTTTTAGCAGCGGCCCTGGGAAGGGGAAACGTTTTCTATAAAGGAACACCAACAAAGGTGACGCCCCGCCCCCAGGAGAACCTCGTTATGAAGAGGGGGTGCCTGAGGCGGCCGGAGGCCCTGGGCACAGGGAGAGAATGGGCCTGAGGGTGGCCATCGAGTTCGGGTGGGTGGGATGAGGGTCGCCCGTCCTGACTGAGCAGTTAGGGGCTCCTCATGTGCGTCACTGGCAGATCACTTAACTGCTTGGGCCCTGTTTCCTCATCACTAATAGTCCCAGCCTTATGGGAGGCTGTGCGTGTCAGTCAGAAGGTCCATGCCAGGCCCTGCCCAGCGCTGAGGTTAGCTTCTGGGGCTTAGCTGCAGTGGCTCAGTCTGGAGAGCCCAGTCCTCTGTTCAGCAGTGCAAGAGCAGGGCGTCTGTGGGGGCGGGCAGCGGGCACACACCCCTGCTGGATGGGTGGGAGCCCCAGAGATTACAAGCCGAGCATATGGTGGCTGGTGCCGGAGGGCCCCTGGGTGACCCTGAAGCCCAGATTCCTCCGGTCAGCTTCACAGGGTTCCCTCCTGTTTTCCTGTTGTCTGCATGTGAGCACACAGACATCTGGATTTGGCGGACCCTGTATATATACTAAACCACTGGGCCTGCTCTCAGGGAGCTGCTCATTCTGTGAGGGGACTGGCCCTGGGCTCATGGAGAAATAAACAGGCCCCCAAATAAGGCGAAATAAACAGGAGAGAGAAGCAGGAAAGACTGGGCTGGGGATCCAGGCAGGTGAGAGAGGGTGACATGTTAGCTGCTGTTCCTGCTGAGCCTTCCTTCCCTCCCCACCTACCCTACCTACCCTCACAGTCTCTCCGTTCTCCACCTCAGAAGCCCTGCTGCAGGAGGGAGCCCCAGAGGTTATGAGTCAGGCTTCTCATGTGCCAACCTGTGCCCCTCCCCCGTGGGCATGCTCGCTCTCCTGCCATGTGGCCTGCTGCATGTGTTTGGATGACTTGGGCAGCTATTGGTGTCCGGCCCAAATCTGCATCCTCTGGCCCACTGGCCCAGGCCAGCCACTCACCACCAAGGATACTTCAGTTCCTCTTCTCATGTAACCTCCAGAGCCTGATTGCCCTTCTCCAAGTAGGGGAGACCCCAGTAACCCCAAGAAGGAAGGAAGGCTCTCAGGGTGGACTAGCCATGGTGGTGATGCCTGTGGCCTGCCTCTGATAGGCGCAGGCCATGGGCACGGGGCCAGCAGGGTGGACACGGGTGGTGAGGCCTGGAAGGTCCAAACCCCATCCCTTGCCCTGTCTTCAGACTCCAGCCTCCCAAGGGGCCCTCACGATCGTTTCCTGTTAGGGTCACGGCTGAGCAGAGGCTACCAGCAATGATTTCCTCCCGGCCCAGCAGCTGCCTGCCGCCTGCTCCTCCTCCCCTACTGTCGCTCCACTACTCAGGCTCATTTCTAAAAGACCTGAGGGGAGGATGGGGGCAGGAACAGCAGAGGCGTAGCTGATATTTCTGGCTGTCCATCTGTCTAGCCTGAGAATGCCTGTGGCTGAGAAGCCAGAAGATTCCTTTGACGACCCTTAGAAGAAGATGGGGCAGGCTTCTTGGTACCAGTCCCCAAGGGCCAAGAAGAAGACTTTAATAGGAATTCCTGCCTGAAGGGCGAGTTTAGGATGGCCTGCTGAGCTTCTTGTAATTAACAGCCTGGGAATCCAAGATTCTGTAATTTTATTGTTGTTGTTGGACTTGATGTGTCTGAGAGTCCATCATCATGGTAGCCTACATGTATGCCAGGAACTGGTCAGATTACTCTACTTGTATTGATCCCATTCATCTTCAAAGCCTCTTTAGGCAAGAACTAGGCCCCCATTTTACAGAGGAGAAAACTGAGGCTTAGAGAAGTCAAGCAACCAGCTGGGTTTCATATCCTGGCTCCAGATGTCTCAAGGCTCCTGTCTTGAGACTCAGCTGTGATTCACTTTAGCTAGAGGAGAGGTTGCCTAAGCAGCCCTGAGAAGCTTGGTGGGTTGCCAGTGCCAAAGCCCCCCCCCCCCAGAGAGCCTGTAACTGAGCAGCTTCAGCAAGAGCCCTGCAGAAACGTCTTCCAGGCACCTGGCTTGTAAAGACACATAAAGACCTCCTCAAATGCCCCATATCCCCACTGCCACGCAACCCTCTCCAGTCAGAGGACTAGCTTGTGTCCTGGGTTTGTGCTGTCTCCACGGCTCTGGTCTACTCCGGGAGTGAGCCAGAGGCCCTGGTGAACACAGGTATTATCTGAGCAGGGGGAGGCTGCAGAGAGAGGGGAAATGTGCTTATCGGGCACATCTAGCTCTGTCCCTGGGAGGATGGGCTGGACTTGAACAATAACAGTAGTAACTGGCACCACGACAGAAGGCCTGTCTTCTACTTGGCCTGGCACCTCCCCAGGAGATCTCTATCTTTAAATCACAGGCTGTCGGAACTGGAAAGAGCCTCCCATTACCATTGCCCAAGTGGAGGCCCAGTGCTTCCAAGTGCCGCCCAAGGACGCATGATCATCATGGTGCGCCTGGGCCATTAGAGTGGGTAAAGGCCAGGCTAATAGTAATAATAAACTTCTAACAATAGAGATAATAGCAGTTAGTTATCTTGTATATCACCTCCTATGTGATTCCAGCCTGGAGGGAATGTGGGGCTGGCCTAGAGTCACCGCAGGAGGAGGTGAGACTTGCCCAGCAGTCCCTGGCTGCTAATGAGATGCTCACACATGGCCTGGTGCTCAGAGAGGCTGCACAGAGGCCCAGCTTGCTGGTCAGCTTTGTGGAGGCCTGAGGCCGTTCTTCCTAGGCCAACCCCAGCCCCCTGGAGTGGAGTGGGGAGGGGACATGGGGGGGCGTGGCATTCCCTCGCAGTCTGTCTCAGGCCCTCCCTGTGACTCCCTTCCTGCGTGGCGTGCTTCGTGGCGTGCTTCGGCGTGTCCAAACCCTGTGTCTGTTACTATGACATGTGACCTCGCCCCACCTCCCCCTGGGCGAGATGATCTCCTTTGTAGGGATGAGGAAGCTGAGGCCCACAGTGCCCAAAACGACATGGCCCGAAAGTGGTAGTGCTGTGAGGTACTTTGAGGTCCCCCGAGCTAGTTCAGCAGAGAGGAAAGACCACTGAGGGAGAGGAGAGCCTGGCATGGGCTTCTTTCCAGCAGCTGAGTGGGCAGCTTCCTCTTCATCTGGGCCCTGCACCAATACAGTCAGGTCTGCCCTCCTCCCTGGGCGGGGCCTATCCACCCTCTAGAGACATCAACACAGTCTGTGGACACCAAGATTCCAGGGGGATCCACTTTGTAGCTGGAACGTGGTCACCCTACAGTTCAGGCCCTTGTATAGCCATTGTCCCTGTGAGACCCTGGCTGTCCCTGCAGAGGGTTGGCACTCTGGCATGGCAAGCCAGGAGTGCCCAGTGCCCTCTCCTGCCACATCCGTTCCTGCAGACCATTGGGTCTGGACTTTTGGTCAGTGGCCCACAGAATCTCACACACACGTGCTGGAGGTGTCTTTATGGTGCCTGGGTGAGGGAGACTAGGCCATGGTGTCACTCTTCTGTCCTGGGCTTGGCCCTGCCAGCAGCAGAGCACTGGGTGTGTCCCAGCCTTCCAGCAGGTGAGACTATGGAACACCCAATGAGGACCTCAGCCCACCCACTCAACAGTCTGGGGAGCCAGGCACGGTGGCTCACGCCTGTAATCCCAGCACTTTGGGAGGCTGAAGCGGGCGGATCACCTGAGGTCAGGAGTTCAAGACCAGCCTGGGCACCATGATGAAACCCCGTCTCTATTAAAAATACAAAAATTGGCCAGGCGTTGTGGCTCAAGCCTGTAATCCCAGCACTTTGGGAGGCCAAGACGGGCAGATCACGAGGTCAGGAAATCGAGACCATCCTGGCTAACATGGTGAAACCCCGTCTCTACTAAAAAATACAAAAAAAAAAAACTAGCCAGGCGAAGTGGCGAGCACCTGTAGTCCCAGCTACTCGGGAGACTGAGGCAGGAGAATGGCGTAAACTGGGGAGGCGAAGCTTGCAGCGAGCTGAGATCCGGCCACTGCACCCCAGCCTGGGCGACAGAGCGAGACTCTGTCTCAAAAAAAAAAAAAAAAAATTAGCCGGGCGTGGTGGCACACGCCTATAATCCCAGTTACTCCGGAGGCTGAGGCAGGAGAATTGCTTGAACCCAGGAAGCGGAGGCTGCAGTGAGCTCAGATTACACCACTGCACTCCAGCCTGGGCGAGAGAGGGAGACTCAGTCTCAGGAAAAAAAAAAAAAAAAAGAAAGAAAAAGAGTCTGGGGGCCGCTTTAGGGCCGAGCAGAAAGAGAGCCTGGGCTTCAGGATCAGTTTCCCCATCTGTGCAGTGGAGGCTGTCACACCTTCCCTGAGAGCAGCA